>NW_027362764.1:308014447-308486947 GCF_046119375.1 Phyllobates terribilis | reverse complement strand
GGCTTCCAGGACTAGATTAAGCCACAAATGCCCTCCGCGGCGGAAACGGACGTGCGACTCCACGAAAAAAAAAGAACGCACATCCCTGCGTGAGGCAATAGCCCTTCTAAAAAGTGCAGAAAGTGCAGATACCTGACCCAGCACAGTACTAACCGCTAGACTCCTGGCCAAACTATATTGCAAAAAAGCCAAGAAGTTGGGGATGGAAAAAACCCTTGGGTTTCTTGAAGATCCAGAACACCATGAATAGAAAGATTCCCAAGTTCTGTGATAAATCCTAGTCGTAGCTGGACCCCGGGCTGCCGGCAAGGTAGCAATGACCTCGGGCGAAAATCCGCGACGGGTCAGGATCTCGGTCTCAAGAGTCACGCCGTCAAACAAAGTGACCTCAGGTCCGGATGACGAATGGGCCCCTAGCTTAACAAGTCCGAGCGAAGGGGTAGTGGAAACGGAAGCGCCGCTCGAAGAGATACCAGCGTCGAATACCACGCTCTTCGTGGCCAATCCGGTGCTACCAAGATTACTGATACTCGTTCGAGTTTGATCCGTCGGATTACCAGAGGAAGTAAGGATATCGGCGGAAATACATAGACCAGCTCGAACTGGTCCCACGGGGCTACTAGAGCATCTACCGCCACAGCCTCCGGATACCTGTACCTGGACATGAACGTCGGAACCCTGGCATTCAGCCTGGACGCCATCAAGTCCACCTGAGGAGTCCCCCAACGGGAACACAGCAGAGAAAAAACATCTGGATGGAGACTCCATTCCCCAGGATCCACCTGCTCACGACTGAGGAAGTCCGCCGAGATATTCAGCACACCTGGGATGTGGATCGCAGAGATTGCTGGAATCCTGGACTCGGCCCAAACCAAGATCCGAGAGACCTCTATCATAAGTCTGGAACTTCTCGTCCTGCCCTGATGGTTGATATACGCGACTGCCGTCACATTGTCCGACTGAATCCGGACCGGTAGACCGTTCAAAAGGACCGTCCAATGTTGGAGGCAGAGAAATATCGCTCTCAACTCCAAAATGTTGATCGGGAGAGACGACTCCTCTGACGACCAGACCCCCTGAACCCAGAGGTCGTTCCAAACTCCCCCCCAACCCGTAAGGCTGGCGTCGGTGGTGATCACCGACCACCTCGGGAGAAGGAAGGATTTCCTAAGGGATAGAGTCTCTGGACGTAACCACCATCCAAGAGACTCTCGCACCCTGCGGGAGATAACGACCGAGCGATCCAGAGAAGTCAGAGATCGATCCCAATGTGTCAGAATAAGATTTTGGAGATCCCGGGAATGAAATTGTGCAAACGGTACTGCTTCCATAGCTGCCACCATTTGACCCAGAAGGCGCATGCATTCCCGAAGGGACATTGACAACGCCGACCTCATAGCCTGGACCAGAAACCGAAGGTTCGCCTGTTTGACAGGAGGCAGAGACACAACTGCCTGAACTGTATCGAAATGCATCCCCAGGAACAGAATGGACTGCGCTGGTTCCAATGACGACTTCTTCCAATTGATCAGCCACCCGAAGTCCATCAGGTACTGAAGGGAGAGGTCGCGAGCTGTTATCGCCTCCTCCGCTGTGGGCGACACTATGAACAGGTCGTCCAGGTAGGGGAGGATCGTAACCCCTTGTCTTCAAATAAGCGCCATGAGAGGAGCCAGAACCTTTGTAAAAACCCTGGGTGCCGAGGCCAACCCGAATGGTAGGGCCACAAACTGGTAATGGGTTTGACCTATGGCGAAAAGCAAAAAACGCTGGTGAGCCCTGCCGATAGGGATATGCAAATAGGTGTCGCGGATGTCGATAGACACCAAGAAATCGTACTGCGACAGGGTCGCTATCACCGAACGGAGAGACTCCATGCGGAACTTCCGTGTTCGGACGTAAACGTTCAAATCTCTGAGATCCAGTACCGGGCGAAACTTGTCCTCCTTCTTGGGGACCACAAAAAGGTTGGAGTAAAAACCCCTTCCCTGGTCTTCCGGAGGAACCTGAACCACCACACCCTGCTGCAGGAGAGAGTCGACCTCCTGTAACAGTGCAGCAGCCAGCCTTGGCACGGATGGAATGCACGTCTGACGAAACCTGTCTAGAGGTGGAGAATGAAACTCTATGAAATAGCCTGCCGACATAACCCGCGTCACCCAGGCGTCCGATATGTGGGATGCCCAAATTGACCCGAATTGTAGCAGACGACCTCCCACCCGAGAACCCTCGGGGAGATCCCTGGCGTCAATTAGCCTTAGCGGATCTTTTGTCAACCTCCCGTCTGTCCTGACGAGACTGTTGCTTCCAAGTAGTACGAGATTTCTGGGAGGATCTGCCGGTGGACGAAGGACGACCTGATCTCCAAGAAGGCTGACCGAATAGTCCCCTGGTCCGAAAGGACCGATGACCTCTACCGGGCCCTGACCTGCCAGATGTGGATGCCGCTGCCTTCTTTAGAGGCAGGGAAACATCCTTGTCCTTGGCAATCAGCTCCGAAAGGTCCGAACCAAAAAGCTGACCGCCCCTATATGCAAGACTAAGCAAACCTTGCTTGGATACTGTATCTCCGGTCCACTGCTTAAGCCACAGTGCTCTTCTAACTGTGACGGCCGAAGCTTGAGCCTTGGACAAAATTGAAGTAGTGTCCAGTACTGCATCCCTGCCGTAACACATGGCTTCTTCCATCAACTGAAAAAGCCTTTCCACTTCTGAACGCGGAGTCCCCTCTTGCCATGCCGTTCGCAGCTGATCCAACCACCGCAGGGAAGCCTCACCGGCCCACATGGCCCCTAAGGCCGCTCGGAAACCATGACCTGCGGCTTCATAGATGGATTTCGCCGCTGACTCCAATCTCCTATCCAGAGGATCCTGAAGATTGGCTTTCCCTTTAACCGGAAGCAAGGAGGACTTGCTCAACTGAGACAGGGATATATCCACCTCGGGAGAAGGAACCCAATCAGTGACCATCTCCTTAGCACAGGGATACAGAGCATCAAAGAACCGCATCCCCTGGAAGCGTTTATCCGGACACCGGAGCTCCTTCCCCACTGCCTCGTTAAGTTCCTCATGCGCAGGCAACGTTGGACGAGCACGGCGCGTTTCCTGATATAGCCGGGCAGACTTAGATGGTCTTGCCGGCTCTTCAGACAGCTGTAACACTTCCCGCATGTCCTTAATAAGCACATCTACGCGGCCTGAAAGTGAAATAGAGCGACCTTGTCAATCCTCTTCCTCGGAATCAAAGATTTCCTCACACGAACTCGTTGGTGAAACCGAAACCTCTGATGCGCTGTGCGAGGGAGATAGTGCCACAGTCCTGCGGCGCTTTTTTCCTCGTGGCGACGGATGCGATCTGGCTGACACCCACTGACCCAGGAGGCTAGAAAGACTATCAATGGAGCAAGTGAGCGCTTCCACCTTAACATCACTAAGGGTCGAACTTGACGTCGTGGAAGGCCTTGGTGTATCAGAAGCGTGCGACCGAACTTGGAAAGGATCAGGAGAGCGGTCCGCACTCCCAGGCCCCTGATCCGACATGCCACCCACACCAGATGCCAGGATGTTACAATAAGGATGGCAAATAAAAGTGTGAAAGTTGCACAGCCTGTTTTCAAAACTTTTCTTTTTTTTTTTTTTTTTTTTTGTATGCCTCAAGCTCTGAAGGGTTAAATCTCACCCTTAGAGAGTTAGAGAGAGCTACCCCAGAGCTGCAGAGCAAATAATTTAACTTAATCAACTGGGAGAAGCGCCCTCAAACACAAGGTGTTTCCCCAGGAAAAGAAAAAACAACCCTAAAGAACCATTCTGTTCAGAAGGAGTTAATATCACTGCAATTAAAATACTACACTGCCTACTAAGGTCAGCGAAGTAAATAGTTTCAAAAGAGAAGCGGTAGCGCTCACTATGTCTCCCTAGCAGGTTAGCCAAAGTGAAAAACGCTGTCAGGGAACCTCTGCCAAAGGCAGAGGGAACTCACCGATACCGCGGCGACCGCTCCTCCTGAGTGTGTGGCGGTGGACGGGGAGCAGAGAGCAGGAGGTGCCCGATGGAACACGGAAGCCGGAGGAGAAGCAGGGACTGACACAGCGCGCGCCCAAACCAAGAGCTTCCTGCCTGAGATATGACGGCAGAAAGCCAGGAGACGCTAAGCCACGCCCCCCGCTAAGAGACAGAGAGCTTCCTGCCTCTATGAAGGCAGGAAGCAAGAAAGGAAAAAGCGTGCGCTAATAAAGAGAGCTTCCTGCCCCAATGATGGCAGGAAGCCAAAAACTTAAAGAAAAAGTGTGCGCTTATACAAAAAGCTTCCTGCCTGATACACGGCAGGAAGCTAAGCAATGTGGGGCCACATATAAACATTACTGGCCTCCGTCTCTGCTCCCCCCAGTAAAGGCAGAGTCTGCAATAGACAAAAACACACAGGCAGTCACACTTATAGAAACGGCGGCTGCTGCCGCAGCCGTTAAGGCACTCTTATACAAAAGAGCACTTACCCGGCAGAACGCCACAGAGATCCTCAGGGATGTGTGGCGCCGTGGCCCTTTGCTCCCCCCTACGGCGGAACACGCAGGGACCCCCAGATGTGGTGTGCGCCTCCGCCAGGGAGCGCCCTGTATCCCCCGGGGCCGGCAGGCTTCTGTGGGGACCTCCTCAAGGGGTACACAGAGCCGCCAGGGGAGGGTCAGGGGTCTCAGTAGTGCCGAGACCCCCTGAGACCTCTAGAACACGGGGGGTCCAGGTCTCGCTGGATATAAAAAAAAACAAACTCTTCTGAGGAGCTGCCGAGGCAGCGACTATCCTCTGAGACCTCAGATAAAAGACTGGAGAACATGGGAGTAGGAGGAGCCTTTATACTGGAGGGGCCGGTCGTCACTTTTTCTAATCTGAGGTGAACTATCCTATGGGGCTCCGCCTACCCACTAAGTAATGGATTTGTGTCTCCCTTCCTTCCCTTCTGCTGCTGAAAGTACACATATTTGGTATCGCCGCATCCGGAAGGACCTGATCTACAAAACTGTTCCACAAGTTATCCCCTTCAGTGAACACCGTAAAAAAAAAGAGAATAAAAAAAGAGGCAAAAAAAAACACCTGCCATTATGGCACAACCCAGAATTCCCCCAAGGTAGTGAGAATAAATTATTCATAAAATGGCAACAAGCTGGTGTTGTGAACATATCTCACCTTCTTCACCCAATTGAACAGAGATGGCTAACATGTGCAGAAACGTTGGGAAAATATGAACTACCCCCACAGCACTATTTCCAATATTAACAGATCAAACTCTCCGTCATGGCTAACTTAAGGGATGTTACCTTTGAAACTTCCCGAAACTAGATGGATACCATCCTGTCATCTCCAATTGGTACCCCCTCAATATCTACACTATACTCATCAATGAAACCTAACCTTGTGGAAACACACCCAGATACCTTAAGTACTAGAAACAACAACAATTTGATGACGTAGATATCCCCGAGAAGACTAGAACGGGTTGCAGGTTATTCAGGAAACATATTATAAATGAGTCGTGGAGAGAAACTCAGTTCAAAATCATGCATGGTGCGATACATGCCTTTAATCTACCAAAAAAGACCCACTTTATAATAGACTAATTGCGAGTCACAAATACCAACATCCACACTCTGACCTCCTACACGGCCTTTGGTCCTGTCCTGCATCGGTTTCCTATTGGGACCAGGTAGCTGACATGATTAACACCACATGGGGACCAGGATATGTCCTTTCTCCTTGTCTAGCCTTGTTACATTTTTGGACTAACATAAACAACCCTAACAAATTAATAGTGAGTTCCCCCAAGTTACTACACACCTGGCTTATATTGGCGAAAAAACAGCTCCTAAAACATTGGCTACATTCAAATATCCCCGTCATTGCAGAACGGATAGCACAAATGAAGCATTTTATGGAGGTAGAACAACAAGATGCCATGTGTAATAAAGAGAAGCAAGCAGGCAAATACCTTCTAAAATGGAAACAGTTTATTATAAATTGCTGTTCAATAGAGGACAAAAGGAAAATGGTAGAACCCTTTACATCTAAGCATGGTATATACTAGAAGATCTCAAAAACAACTTAGGTCCACTTAGTTTAACTTAAAATGGAGAAGAGAATGTTGAGGAGAGCAATCAATGGGCCAGGACTTCTGGCATAGATATAAATGCATTAATTTTCCATCATGGCTTCAATGAGATATAAGACATACTGTCAACGAATTCATTTTGTTGGTTTTATTAAAAAAAAAATTTTTTATGCATGCATTCAATAAGTTACATTTTGAAGAATTCTAGCTTTGATTTTGATCTGTGAATAAAGATATACCTGTTATACCAATTAAATATGTGAATAGAGGTGTTATAGGCCCAGTCTGTGTACGGGCACCCTTACCTCTCTATGTAACAGATTTGATGGATGTTGTGTATTTGTGTCATGAAAACTCAAATAAAAACGATGTTAGAAAAAAGAAAAAAAATGAGGCAAAAAAAAAACTATGCTTTACCATGATACCGCCAAACAAAAAGTGGAATAAAATGCGATCAAAAAGACTAATGCAAATAATAATGGTACCGCTGAAAACATCATCTTGTCCCGCAAAAAACAAGCCGCCATACCAGCTCCATCAGCAGAAAAAAAAAAAAAATTATAGCTCTCAGAGTAAAGCGATGCAAAAATTATTTTTATATAAAATAGTTTATTGTGTAAAAGCAACAAAGCATAAAAAAATATTTATGTTGTATCGATGTAATTGTACCGACACGAAGAATAAATCTGCCTTATTAATTTTACCACACGTGGAGCGGTGTAGAATTAAAAAAAACAATTCCTGAATTGTTTGTTTTTGTTTTGCCTCCCATTAATCATTATAGAAAGCGATAAAAAAAATGTCACGTGCCCTAAAATGGTACAAAGAAAAACGTCAACTTGTCCCGCAAAAAAACAAGGACTTATACGACTCTCCGTCAGCCAAAATATGGAAAAATTATAGCTCTCAAAATATGGTGATGCAAAAACTAGTTTTTCGAATGTGGAGCGTTTTTTAGTGCGTGTCAGTTGGCAAACATAAAAACCCGATATTAATCTGGTATCGCACGGACCTGAAGAATAAAGTTGCCTAATCACTTATACCGCACAAGGAATGGCGTAAAAAAGTCTTCACCTGCTGTTGATTTGTTCATTCTGCTATACAAAGATCGCAGTAAACCTCAGCTCACATTTATCCTGCGTACAGGGCTTCCGTGTAAATCTCTGAAATACGTGATTGAGATGGAACTCACAGCTGAAGATTACCTGTAATGAGGCAAATGGAGGCACTGTGGACGCAGTCTGACCTATGGTGGTGTCAGTCTTTTTAATAGGCGTACATAAAAGTGCCGTCGGCCACAGTTTTGTGCACTTCTGAAAAGGACACCACTGAATACAGGCCAGACGGAGTGCAGAGTAACTCTACTGCCTCATTATAGTAAATGGAGTAACAGCCCTGTAAGAAACAAGGAAGTATGGAGACAGCATAGATCTCAGCTTCTAAAGAAACAACTTGAGAAAACCCCTTTTATCCATGTAAAAATCACAAAATCCATTTGCAGAATTAGAGCTTCAAATTTTCAAGGAACGTAAACCATGCTTCACTGCCTGCCTGTAGACACTAATTACTCATGAGTCAAAATTTGACTCATTGACCCCGGAGCACCTGCTGCCAATTTTCGTCACCCTAGTTCCAATGTTCTGGTGCATAGTTGAGTTGCTTGGCTTTGTTTCCATGTCCAAGGTGCGGGTTTTTGTTGTTCATTGTTCCATAAAGCCCACTTCTGGCCATTCTTTTCATAACAGTGAATTGGTCTGGCTGGGTCTTACTGGTTGCTGCTAGTTCTGAGCTGATTGCACTGCTGGACATCTTTCGATTTCAAAATGGTCTAGTCTTTCACCTGATGCACTAAGCTTTCTTTGTCAACGACCGCGGCTACAGTCCTCAATGTTACCAATTTCTTGGTGTTTTCAATTCTGAGAAGCACAGGTTGATTATCCATCAGGCAATACTATGAGGAATGCATTTGACTGGCTCCAATTGTATACTGCAGCAGGACAATTTATATAGAAGGGTTAATATTTTATTTTTCTATATTCTGTTTACAATTAACTAGTCTATTATGGTTAATATTTTTCTAAAGGTTTCATATTTGTAATTACTCATATAGTACCTTCCCATCAGGGGCGGACAAACCACCGATGCAACTACCAGGGCCCGGAGGGTCAAGGGGGGCCCTTGCCGGGTGGCTAATACTGAGGCCTTCTTCTCTGAGCCCAAAGCTCCAAGGGGCCCATGGCCAGATTGGCCTCTCATGTGCGGCGGGCAGGGAGCGATCCCTCCAGCTCCGCTGCTGAAAGGAGAAAATGGCAGCGGAGCTGAGGGATCCGTCCTCTGCCTACTGCTCGGCGCTTCCTCCCTGACACAGGCTTGCGCGGCTTGATGACGTCATCATGCAGCACGCACCTGGGTCAGGGAGAAAGTTGCTGGCAATGAGGAGGATGCTGCAGGGAGAATGAGGGGAGGTGGAGGAAAGCAATGATGAGGATGGAGAGAGCAATGATGGGGAGAGCAATGACTGGGGTGCTGGGAGAAAGCAATGAAGGGGGGGTGTTGGGACAGAGCAATGACGGGGGGTGCGCTGGGAGACAGCAATGACGAGGTGCGCTGGAAGAGAGCAATGACGGGGGGTGCGCTGGGAGGGTCTCACTTTGCTTATACTGTAAAGCCTTGTATATTTTCTGTGTGCTCAAAGCCTTGCAGTTAATTGGGGAGAGTCACAGAGACTGAATAATTTATAGTTAATGGGGGCACAGTGCAGCTTATCACTTTATATTTTGATTACCAAGTGGCTAATAGTATATTAATGAGGGGGTACATATCTGTAGTCAGGGGAGACGTGTATATATACAATATATGTGACCTTGTTATTTTTAGGGCTGCACTGATCATCGTGACAAGATGAGTCGTGGCTGGGAGATGTCAACATGAAGGTCTGACCAGATGGAGAAGAAGCAGCAGAAACAGACTCTGATCAGATGAAAGGTCAGCGGTAAGAGCCTTGATGTAAATATTATTCTATAGCTGCACTGTGTGACTTTGGAGTGATAAATGTTGTTATCTGTAAAATCCCTTAGGCTGCATTCTCACATTTGTGTGAAATGTCCATGTGCTGCCAGATTTTTTTTATTGGATGGTCCACGGACTCGTAGAGTTTTATAGATCCATTCCCACATCCACGAAAATAACGAATCTGAGAATGAGATCCGCGAGGGTCAGAGAATGTCCTGTTCTGATTCGATTTTGAGGATTGACGATTTTGAGGACAAGGCAGCAGACACCGCAGCAAAGTTATCAAGATTTATTAGACTCCCTGCGACTCCTCTGAAGTCTCACCCATGGAGAAAAGTTAACCCTGTGGTAGTTGAGACAGAGCTGCAGACAGAGGTAGAAGATCCACTGACACAGGCACCATGGTGCTGGCTTACAGAAGAATGCCTGCAGTTAATCCTTCATTAATACAGGCAGAAGAACCTGACACAGAGATGTACAGATGCCTCAATGTCTGTAAGTTTGTCTGTAGAGCCAACCCTGAGAGATGTGTACATTGTCGTGACTATGTCTAATAAAACGCTAGCTTCTCTCAGTGAGCACATGGGAGGTTTAGAAATAAGTCTTATTAAACATGACCTCCAGAGAGTGAATGAAAATGCTGAGGAGATGCAAGGGAAAATTAGCTATATTGAGGACATAAAGCCACAGATAAATAGAGATCTTAACAAGTCTATACACAACAGCTCCCTTCTCATTACTAAGACAGACGACATGGAAAATAGACTGTGCAGAAATAACTTGAGGCTGGTGCGGGTCCCTGAAAAAGCTGAGGGTAAAGATCCAGTGAGCTTCTTTGAAAAGTGGATGTTGAGCACATTTGGAAAATAAATTCTTTCCTCATTTTTCACAATAGAAAGAGCTCACAGGGTACCCACCAGACCTTTACCCGCAGGTGCTCCACCACATCCAATCCTCATGCATTTATTACACTTTCGGGACAAAGACACCATACCGCGGAAGGCCAGAGACCTCAAAGACCTTATGTTGATGGTCACAGAATCTCTATTTATCCTGACTTTTCTGCTGAAATACAAAAACGCTGTGCAAAATTCATCGATTTCAAAAGAAGATTGAGGACCTTTCAAGTGCCATACTCCATGCTGTATCCGGCCAAACTGCGTGTGGCGGCAAATGGAGAAGTGCATATCTTTGAGAACCTGACTGATGCTTTATCATGGCTGGACACTAATGAAAAAATCTTACAGAAAAAAAAAACAAGACGACAAATACACCTCCAACACTTGGGACAGTAACTATGTTCTCTTATATGTTCTCTTATAATATTATTAGGATGCTATACCTTTAAATTGCAGGTTTATATTTTATATCATTAATACATTTGAAGCAGGTAGCGTGATGGCCTACTAAAGTTTACGTTATTCCATTTTATTACAAGTGCTACTGTGCCACAGGAGGATAATAAGCGGCCCCAATCTTTCCATCATGGGTAGATAGTTTATCAAGAAAAGTATGTTGCTTAGTAATTATTATTTTATGTATTTGTTTTTTTACCGGTTTAAGGTTCTTCTCTCAACATAATAATCTGACTGCCAAAATTGACCCTCAACAGATCAGGAGATATGTAAAATGTATTACAAATGATTCTCACATTACTCACTATGTCTAAATATGTGGATATTATAGCATGGAACTTTCAGGCAGGGAGACCCTTCCAAGAGATGCTCAATATTCTCATGGCTAAGCAAATTCCAACCAGCAATAATATGCTTGTCTGAGACACACATGATAAAGGACAGAATGAATTTACTACATCGTTCATGGATGTCACATGAATATCACTCTGTGTATTCCACTCATTCAAGGGGCGTAAGTCTTATGGTACAGAGGAACATAGCCTTTATATGCAATAAGGTGGCTGTGGACCCAGAGGGCCGCTCTGTTTCAATACAATGTCCTATATATAATATTTCAGTTATTATAGTAGCGCTGTACATCCCCACCGCCATACTCAGGAGAAATGTTAAAGGGGATATTTTCCTTTTTGACCACTTTCCCAGATATTCCAACTATAATAATAGGTGATTTTAATATGTATTTGCACCCACACTGGGGCAAATTCCACACAGAGACTATACCAGTAACTACAGCACAAACATCCCTGGTGAATTAAACACCCTAATATCAAACAATATTCTTGTTATTCAGCATCAGATCACTCGCTATCCAGAATAGACCTAGCTAATGGAAACACACACATGCTGCCATATGTAAAATCTATTGAATATCTACCTAGAAGCATCTCGGACCACTCCTCTTTACAGGTATGACTTCAGTTAGCCATAAACAGGATAAATACTGGGGTTATATGGCGATTAAACCCGTTCTGGATTCAAATTATTGGAAGTTCTCTGAATGAGAGGATAACTGAATACTTTGCAGTAAATACAGATTCAGCCTCCATTCGAACTCTTGCAAAAATTACAAAAGGATGTTTTCCACTCTAAGTTACTATTGATTGCGGACCCCTCCGTTTATAAAGCCAAAGAGCCAAAGAGAAGGCTCAAACAAATTTTGAAAGATCACATATTTGACTTAGCGACATAAAAGAGATTTTTTATGAAACAGGCATTCTTTGCGGAGGGAGAAAGTGCTGGACGTTTGTTGGCAACTATTGTCAAAGTCCAAAGTGGAACATCATATATATCTAGACTAATCTCTGAAAATGACGTAGTGGTAGTGGAGGATGAGGATATCCTTCAAACGTTACATAGTTATTACTCTTCCATATATTCATCGAAAAGCAGTACCACAAATTAAGATAGATATCGAAGAGTTCCTAAAAAACATCACTTTAACGCAACATTTGAAGATAGCAACTTACTAGACAAACCTCTAACCTTAGAAGAGTTAGAAGAGGCACTTCAAGAGGTTCAAAATGAAAAGGTCCCAGGTTTAGATGGGATACCAGGGGAATTCTTTAAAATGTACCGCAACATATTACCTAAATTGTTAAATGTCTTTGAAGAATCAGTTAAAACTGGATCTATTCCAGAATCTATGAAGGAAGCTGTAATAATCCTATTAAAACCTGGGAAAGACCCCTGTCAGTCTGATTCCTACAGACCAATCTCCCTCTCACCCAATATCAAATTACTGGCAAAAGCATTAGCCAATAGACTGGCAAAAGTAACTACTAAAGTGATTAATGATGACCAAACAGTCTTTATGCCAAACAAATCCACATCAGTTAATTTGAGACGTCCTTTTTTGGGTTTACTGCTAAGCTCGGAGTCTACAGTGTCCAGGGCGGTCTTATCGCTTGACGCTGCCAAAGCGTTTGACAGAATATAGTGGAATTTCCTGTGGGCAGTCTTGAGAGGCATGGGATTTGGCAATACATTTATTTCATATATCCAGCTGTTAGATGGATCCCCTAGGGCGAAACTTAGGGTAAATGGTCGGGTATCAGAGACGTTCACAATGGGCTGCGCCTAAGGCTGCGTTCACACATTGCGTATTTTCGTGCGCTTTTTCAAAATACGCAATGTGCCTTGTGTCTGCCAGCAAAGTGAATGGGAAATTCACTTTGCCGTTCAGACACTGTGTGATTTTACGCAGCGCGAAAGCGCAGCTGCTTAAAGAATTGACATATCAATTCTTTACGCAGCTGCGTCCTGCACTTTCTCCTATTGTGCCCATTATAAGCGATGGAATTATGCAGCGGTGTTCACACACTGCGTAGTTCCAGCGCTTTTTTATGGAGGCGCAGGAGAAACTATGGATACTCACCTATCCGATGGATGGGAGAGCAGTCTGGTCCGGTCCGGTCCCGCCGCTTCCAGCATCTGCCGGTGAAGCGATCAGGTAACTGTAGCTTACCGGCTTCCGGTCAGCTGATTTACAAGCCGGTCACGTGACATGTCAATTCTTTACGCAGCTGCGCTTTCGCGCTGCGTAAAATCACATAGTGTCTGAACAGCAAAGTGAATTTCCCATTCACTTTGCTGGCAGACACAAGGCACATTGCGTATTTTGAAAAAAACACGCGAAAATACGCAATGTGTGAACGCAGCCTAACAAAGGTTTTGTTTTTTTTCCTTAGACATGGGCTAAAGAGGAAACGGCTCATTTAAGCTTCAAAGAAATGCTGTCACTCTACACAATAGAAGGCTCGCCCTCATTTACAAAATACTTTTGATTAAAAGAAGAACTGCAGACTTTTAGGCACTAATTCGAAATATGGAATAACTGAAGTTCCATACTTTTTTTTAGTGGCAGGGACAGCCAAGAAACAAGATGCTCATTTTTTCCATAGCCGTAGGCCCCTCGGGGGGGGGGGCGCTGTAGCGCAAAAGTAGCAAAATAGCAGACAGCAACTGTATCATGTGTGGTTTCTAAATGAAGGTAAAATCATAACAGAAAATATGGTGTCGTTTGCAAGCTTCTGCGATCCACGAGCGAAAAGTTATCACAGAAGTTAGCGTTTTTAATAAAAATGTGCAGTCTAGAGACCAGTCCCATGATGTCAGCACAGGGGGTGTAGTCAGGTTTCTCCCTTCAGCATAAAATAGTTTGCTGAAGTTTGGGGGGAGTGTCCTTTGTCCGGGAGTGTATGTTCATCATAGCGAAGGACCCTGTTTGATAACAGCTTAAGCGGAGCTTCTCCCCTCCACCTATATTGAATCGTCTCAGCGATCTGTATAGAGTAAGTCTTCTTTAATCCTGTTTATTTTATGTAACTGCTTATGTATTGTAATGTCTCCTTTGTAAAATCCTTGTATATATTTTTCCTAAACACTGCCTACCTTTTGGATTAAATATAAAGTTTAATAGTTCTGTTTCTTTTGTCGTTCCCTCCCCCGAAGCCATACACTACCAGAACGCAGGCGTCCACCCAGGCCTGTATCATATTTCAAAGCTGGACGGTGGTGGCAGCGAATAATATTAATAACTGGGCTATCGTGAAGCTGACAGTGACCGTAACACATATTCCATGGGTTGGAATCCCGAGCTGTGACGCCATACGTTCACTGGTCGCTTGCCGATACCTAAGGAGTGAGTAGTCTGGATCGTGTGCTCGCGATTCCGGACGAAATCCGTGACACTGAAGGTACGGTGAGATATTGAGTGATCTCCACGGTGTCATCGCTGTGGGAATACCTGAAACCTACGATGACCGTTAATGGGAACCGGTTTATATTTGGCTGACTTATGTTTTTTTTATTTGTGTGTTTCTTTTATTTAGTTTTGATTGTTTCTTCTAAAAAGAAATTAAAATGTGAATGCATCTTAATTAGGGTTGAGCGAGTATGTTCTGCCGAGCTTCGAGTATTTACAGCTGCTCGGTGATATGGTTGAATCGCTCCCATGTGCATGATTTGCAACTGTATGACAGATTTATTACACGTGAGGAATGTGTAAGAAATAGACATTCCTCTCATGTAATAAAACTGTCAAACAGTTGCAAATCATGCACATGGGAGCGATTCAACTATATCACCGAGCAGCTGTAAATACTCGGAGCTCGGCCCGAGCATACTCGGTGAAAGGGTTAATAGAACATACTCGCTCAACACTAATCTTAATATATTTCACAATAAAAAATGATCTGATTGAACTAAGAAGATGGGAATTTTCATCTATCATGAAGGAGACGGGCTCTGTGTCCCAGAGGTGAAAGTGCTTTGGTCCGACATATGCATATCAACCCAAGGACAAAAGCAAAAAAGCTTGTGAAGATGATGGCGGAGGCTTGTAAGATTGTGCCAATATCCACAGTGAAACGAGTACGGTATCAACATGGGCTGAAAGGCCACTCTGCCAGGAAGAAGCCATTACTCCAGAAGAATCATAAAAAAGGCAGATTAATGTTTGCAAATGCACACAGGAACAAAGACCTTAATTTTTGGAGACATATCCTGTGGTCTGATGAAACGAAAATTTAACTTTTTGGGCCTATTGACCATCGTTACTCTTGGAGGAAAAAGGGAGAAGCTTGGAAGCCTAAGAACATCATCCCAACTGTGAAACACAGGGGTGGCAGCATCATGTTGTGGGGTTGTTTTGCTGCAGGAGGGACTGGTGCACTTCACAAAATACAAGGAGCGTTCATTAAAGATTTCCCCTGACCCATTTCTATTACTCACAGGACGCTGAAACTTCATGTGTAAATGATATACAGTTGTGCTCAAAAGTTTACATACCCCGGCAGAATTTTTGCTTTCTTGCCCTTGTTTCATAGAATATGAATGATAACAAAAAAACTTTTTTCTCCACTAATGGTTATTGGTTAGGTGAAGCCATTTATTGTCAAACTACCGTTTCACAGTTGGGATGATGTTCTTGCATAAGGTATTCGCTCAATGGGTTCCCCTGGCTGCTCACACCTTTCCAGAAGTAAAAACAAGTCGAACGCTCTCAGGCTCTATTGACGATGTGCCATGGAAACCAGGAGGACTTTTGCAACAGACTGATCATACAGGATGAAAGCTGGGTCCATCACTACGATCCTGAGACTAAAGTCCAGTCGATGCAATGGAAGCATCATGACTCACCGCCTCCAAAGAAGGCACGTGCCCAACACTCGGCAGACAAGGTCATGCTCACAGTGTTTTGGGACCAGCACAGAGTTGTATTTATGAATTTCCTAGCAAAGGGTACCATAACCACTGGGGTTTACTATGATTCACTGCTGCAGAAATTGTGGGAGGCCATCAAAACCAAGAGACGTGGCATGCTCACAAAAGGTGTCCCCACCTTCTGCAAGACAATGCACCAGTTCACAACTCACATGTTGCCCAAATGGAAGCATGCTCCTGTGGCTTTGAAATTCTACCGCATCCCCCTTATTCACCCGATCTCGCACCATTGGACTTCTACTTCTTTCCAAAAATTAAGTTATTTTTGAAAGGCAAGCATATTCCAGATGATGAGACTCTGATTTCTTAAGTCACAACGTGTCTTTTGGAGCAACCTGCAACTTCTACAAGTGAAGTGTTTACAGTTGCTTAAAGAGATGGGAGAAGTGTGTGTCCTTAGGTGACACCTATGTAGAGAAGGACTAATAACTGTGCTAAGTTTCATTGCTTTCAGTCCACAGGAAGTGGGTCAGGGGAAATCTTTCATGAACCCCCTTGTAGATGGCATCATGAGAAAAGAAGATTGTGGCAATACTGAAGCAACATCACAAGACATCAGCCAGGAAGTTAAAGCTTGAGCGGAAATGGGTCTTCCAAATGGACAATAACCAATGACCCGAAGCATACTGCCAAAATGTTAACACTGGCTTATTGATAACAAAGTCAATGTTTTGGAGTGGCCATCACAAAGCCCTGATCTGAATCCTATTAAAAATGTATGGGCAGAGCTGAAAAGGCAGGTGCGAGCAAGGCAACCTACAATCCTGGTTCAGTTACACCAGTTTTGTCAGGAGGAATGAGCCCAAATTCCGACCAACTATTGGGAGAAGCTTGTGGAAGGAGATCCCAAATGTTTGACCCAAGTCATTCAGTTTAAGGGCAATGGTACCAAATACTAATGAAATGTATGTAAACTTTTGAGCCTGTGGAGGAGGGGAGGGCAGGCCATGCAACTGACTTCTGACCCCAGGATACAGAAGCAGGAAAACATCCATCAACAACCAAGAGCCGTACCTGGTGAGATTCCTGCCTGTGGAGTGAGCGGAGCTGAGCACCGGGAAGGCCTGCCGAGGTCTGGTGCAGGCCACGCTGTGTGTACAGAGAGTACAGAGGAGGAGGGAGGAGCGGGGATTCCCCGACCTCTGGAGCGAATGAGTGAGTGCTTTCTGTGCTCCCCTTCCATCTGGCTAGCGGTGCAGTGATAGCTTGCTGCCCAGATATACTGCTTGTGACTCTTTCCCAGCAGTATTCATTATTTGGCAATTTCTGGGTCTTACATCAAACCTAATTTTTTATTTATTTTTTAAGCCAAAATATGCCATTTTATAAAACTATCAGAAGGGACACTGCTGCACTGTCATCTGTGGACCCCCTTCTCCCTCTCACTGTCAGCACAGAAGATTGAAAGCAGAGAAACTAGAAGCAGATCCTGAATAACTTGGTGAGAGCTCTGAGATTCACCGATTAACCCCTTTCTGACGTGTGACCTAATAGAACGTGATGGTGACCTGGGCCGATTGGACCAATGACGTACTATTAGGTCATATGGCGATCGCGCCCGCGCACTAGCGGGGCGATCGCCGTCGGGTGTCAGCTAATAGCATCGGGTGTCAGCAGTGACTATGTGCAGGGAGCGGTCCCGCACCGCTCCTGACACATTATCCCCCGCAATGCTGCCATCGAAGTCGATCACAGCATTGTGGGAGCAAGGGGAGGTGATCGCAATACTCACCTCCTCTCCCGGCATCCAGCGCTGTCTGCCGCAGCTTCCCGGATGTTGGCATGACAACCCGATGTCGTCATGACAACATATGGGTCACCAGACAGCAGGAAGATATTTTGGTCATTCGCAGTGCATGACCAAAGTATCTTCTGAATCTGCAGCACTGACAGCCTGTATAGCACAGGGATGGTGCTGCATTCCTGTGCTATACAGGCGATCAGAATAAAAAAGTGAAAGTCCCATAGTGGGACAAAGAATAAAAGTAGAAAAAAAAAAGTGTCAGAAAGTGGAGAAAAAAAAATTTGTAAAAATATTAAAAAGAAATAATTTAAAAAAAGCCACCAAATAACAAAAAAAAAATATATAATGTACCCATCCATAAATATGAAAAAACAAAACAATAAAAGTACACATTTGGTATCGCCGCGTCCGGAACGACCTGACCTATAAACGGTCCCACAAGTTAACCCCTTTAGTGAACACTGTAAAAAAAAATAAAAAAAACTAAGCAAAAAAAGATGCTTTATCATACTGCCAAACAAAAAATGGAATAACGAGCGATCAAAAAGACGAATATAAATAAAAATGGTACCGCTGAAAATGTCATCTAATCCGGCAAAAAACAAGCCGCCATACAGCTCCATCAGCCGAAAAATAAAAAAGTTATAGCTCTCAGAATAAAGCGATGCAAACAATTTTTTTTTCTATAAAATAGCTTTTATTGTGTAAAAGCTCCAAAACCTAGAAAAATTATATAAACGTGGTACCGTTGTAAAAGTACTAACCTAAAGAATACAGCAACCCGATGCAAACTCAAGTAGCGATCACTTGCGTTCAAGACTAATGACAACTTATTCAATATGATGACCTAATGTTATCAAATTCTGTATTGTACCTCTGGGTTCAAAATGTTCACTATACCCCTTGATAAAATCCTTGAGGGGTGTAGTTTCCAAAATGGTGTCACTTGTGGGGGTTTTCCACTGTTTAGGCACATCAGGGGCACATCCATTAATTTAAGCAAATTTTACATTCAAAAGTCAAATGGCGCTCCTTCCCTTCTGAGGCCTGCCATGCGCCCAAACAGTTGTTTTCCCCGACATATGGGGTATCGGCGTGCTCAGGAGGAATTGCACAACAAATTGCATGGTTCAATTTCTCCTGTTACCCTCATGAAAATGCAAAATTGGAGGCTGAAAAACATTTTTGTTGCAAAAATGTGAAAATTGTATTTTTACGGCTCAATGTTCTAAACTTCTGTGAAGCACCTTTGGGTTCGAGGTGCTCACCACACATCTAGATAATTTCCCTGAGGATCTAGTTTCCCAAATAGAGTCACTTGCGTGGGGTTTCCACTGTTTAGGCACATCAGGGGCTCTCCAAACGCAACATGGAGTCCGCTAATTATTCAAGCAAATTTTACAATCAAAAAGTCAAATGGCGCTCCTTCCCTTCCGAACCCTGCCGTGGGCCCAAACAGTGTTTTTTCCCCACATATGGGGTATCTGCGTGCTCAGGGGAAATTGCGCAACAAATTTTGTGGTCCATTTTTTCCTGTTACCCCTGTGAAAATAAAAAAATTGGGTCTAAAGTAACATTTTTGTGAAAAAAGTTAAATGGTCATTTTTTTCTTCCACATTCCAAAAATTCCTGTGAAGCACCTGAAGGGTTAATAAACTTCTTGAATGTGGTTTTGAGCACCTTCAGGGGTGCAGTTTTTAGAATGGTGTCACTTTTGGGTATTTTCTGTCATAAAGACCCCTCAAAGTGGCTTCAAATGTGATGTGGTCCCTAAAAAAATGGTTTTGTAAATTTTGTTGGAAAAATGAGAAATAGCTGGTCAACTTTTAACCCTAATAAAAAAAAAATTTGGTTCCAAAATTGTGCTGATGTAGACATGTGGGAAATGTTATTTATTAACTATTTTGTGTGACATATCGCTCTGATTTAAGGGCATAAAAATTCAAATTTTGAAAATTGCAAAATTTTCGCCAAATTTCTATTTTTTCCACAAATAAACAAGTGATATCAAAGAAATTTTACCACAATCATGGAGTACAATATGTAACGAAAAAACAGTCTCAGAATCAGGGGAATCCATTGAAGCGTTCCAGAGTAATTACCTCATAAAGTGACACTGGTCAGAATTGTAAAAATTGGCCTGGTCATTAACGTGCAAACCACCCTCCAGGGTAAAGGGGTTACATCTCCTCAGTTCATCTGTTTTAGCCACACATCTACCACCTAGACACACTTGTGTGATAATACCTGAAGACGATACTGACTGTTAAAGGGACATGCAAGGGGCTTCCTCCTACATAATAATGGAACGCTAATCATATTTTCATCATTAAGATTATATTTTCACATTCAGCTATTTCACCCATAACCCTCTGCTGACATCTGGTGGTGACTTTCTGAATATAACGAGACTCACTATAATATAAACACAAGTACACCATTCCAGCTACAAAGAAACCACAGGACTCCTAAATTGGCATAAATCCCTCAGATAAGCATGCTGCCATACAGTGCTTCAATTGCTCGACTACATTAGCTATCACAAGCAAAGATTAGCCCACTAAGGCCACATGAGCAGGCCTCAACAGGAGCTAAAATTATGGGCTGAGTTCCGTACCCTGGACGACTGGCCGCAAACATCTAGCACATCCTAGAACACGGATGTCATAACAGAAAAATTTAATACGTGGCTTCAATTTCTTAAAGACACACAACGCCAAAAAAAGGGGAGTCGAAACAACAGGTAAACAGCCCCATCACAGACTTCCTCATGGCGTCATCCACATCTGCTGCAGTCCCTCTCTCCCTTCGCCTGATATGCCACAAGTGTAAAATGACATCCACCTTGCTTAAAGGCCCCGTCACACTTAGCGACGCTGCAACGATCCCGACAACGATACGACCTGTCAGGGATCATTGCTGCGTCGCTATGTGGTCGCTGGTGAGCTGTCAAATAGGCAGGCTCACCAACGATCAGGGGAGCAGTGACATCGTGGAAAGAATCTTTCCACGATGTCCTGCTCCTGGTTACCAGCCTGCTGAAGCAGGAGCAGGCTGGTAACCATGATAAACATCGGGTTACTAGGGGCACACGCGCTCCTAGTAACCCGTTGTTTATCATGGTTACCGCTCACTTTAGCAGGCTCGTAACCATGATCAATAACGGGTTACTAGGTGCGCTTGTGCCCCTAGTAACCCGATGTTTATCATAGTTACCAGCCTGATCGCTGCTCCCGCTGGTCACACACAGCGATGTGTGCTGACCAGCGGGAGAGCAACGACCAAAAAATGGTCCAGGACACTTTGCAGCGATCAGCGACCTCACAGCAGGGGCCTGATCGTTGCAAAGTGTCACACATAGCGACATAACTGGTGAGGTCGCTGTTGCGTCACCAAAACCGTGACACAGCAGCGATCTCGCTAGCGTTCTCGCTATGTGAGACGGGGGCTTTACCCCTTTATCCCCGAGGGTGGTTTGCATGTTAATGACGAGGCCAATTTTTACAATTCTGACCACTGTCACTTTCTGAGGTAATTACTCTGAAAAGCTTCAACGGATCCCACTGATTCTGAGATTGTTTATTCGTGACATATTGTACTTCATGATGGTGGTAAAATTTCTTCGATAACTTGTGTTTATTTGTGAAAAAAAATGGAAATTTGGCAAAAATTTAGCAATTTTCAAAATTTTAATTTTTATGCCCTTAGTACGTCATGGTGACCTAGGCCGATTGGATCAATGACGTACTATTAGGTCATGGTCTTTAATGCGGTTAAGTGACCAAAGTCGCGGTGATCGCATTAAATTTCCGGCGCCATCATCCCGGGGGGTGTCGCAGCCACCCCCCCGAACCCACGATCGCTTTGATTGGATGTTCAATTCTGAACAGCCAATCACAGCATTCTCACTGGCAATCAGATTCCTAAGAGCACCGATCCTAGGCTGTTGCTAAAAAACCACAGCCCTGACCCCAAAGCGTTATGATCGGTGCGATCGCTGATCACACCGATCGTAGCGTGACCGCGCAGTGACAAGGCGGTTATGGGGTGGTGACCGGCTTGTGACCTGCCTGTCACCGCCTCATGATCCCCTGTAATGTGATCAAAGCCCCCAGACTGTTCTAATTGGAGTGATCGATGATGGCATCGATTGCTCCAATCAGAGTACCTGAATACAGGTGACCGGGCAGTCACAGGGAGGTGTCACCTCCCTGTGACCCCCTGTGATGAGTGCTCTGCCCCAGCCATGTCTGATTGGTGACATCGATCGCACCAATCAGATGGCTGGGGCAGAGCATGCACCACAGGGGGTCACAGGGAGGTGGCACCTCCCTGTGATCACCCTGTCACCTGTATTCAGGTACTCTGATTGGAGCAATCGATGCCATCATTGATCGCTCCAATCAGATTACCTGACCGGGTGGTGATAGGCCTGTGACCTGGCTGTCACCACCCTGTGACCGCCCTGCAGGCCCTCACACTTGGTGAGGACTTCTACAGAGTGGTCACGTCCGATCTTTCTGTCTGCGACACTACAAGACCGTCTTCTCACCTGCTCCAGTCTCTGCTGCTGCTCCGGTCTCCAGGATCTTCTGCTCCGGCGTCCTGGGTTTCCCGCTCCTGACCTGCTGCAGTTCCTGCTCAAGGTCCTGCTGCTGATCCTGCTCCAGAGCCTGCTGAAAGAAGAATAGAGAAGACTTTGGTAGGTCCATCTCTGGTCTCCCCCTCATCCACCCCAATCCCCCTCTACCCACCAGTTTGTTTTTTTTCGTGCGTCCTGCAGCGGCCAAGCGCTGACCAGTGACTACGTCATTGATCAACGTCCGTTCTCGCTGCTTTTCAGGATTTTTTTGTCCCTGTTAATTGTCTCGGTTCTGGTCTCCTGCTCCAGGCACCATCTCCTGCACCGGTCCTGCTTCTGGTCCTGTTCCAGAGCCTGCTGCTGAAAGAAGAGAAGACTTTGGTAAGTCCATCTCTGATGATTTCCCCTCAGCCACCCCAATTCCCCTCTTCCAACTCCCCACACATCCGTGCACACATCCAGCAGCTGCCGAGCATTGATCGGTGACAGTTCACTGATCCACACTCGTGTTCGCTGTTTGCACCACATACAGTAGTTTCTTTTTCCCCCCTTTTTTTTTCAGAAAAAAAGTTCACACCAAGCACACTGACACACACACACCACATAAATAACAAAAAAAAATGTCCCACTCATCCCAAACTCGCTATTCAGCGGAGGAGGCATACGCTTTTCTTGCTTCAGACACTGACAGCGAGGATCCCACATTTATTTATTTTTCTGACTCCTCGTCGTCCTCCTCTTCCTCCACAGGTGCTGCTGGACCGCCCCGTAGTCGCCCCAGGAGAGAAGAAGAACCTGCGCCCCCCACTACTGACCCCATATGGACCTCGCCCCCCCGAAAATTATGAGCCACTGATTCCTGATTTCATGGCAATATCAGGAATCAAGTTTGACACCACCAGCCTCATAGAAATAGACTTTTTCAAAGTCTTTTTCTCTGAGGATTTTATAAACCTCATAGTGGGCCAAACTAATTTGTATGCTCATCAGTTTTTGGAACAAAACCCCTCTTCATCATTTTGTAACTGGTCTCCTGTAGACACAGTAGAAATTATTAAGTTTTGGGGCCTGGCCTTCATATGGGGATCCTGAAGAAGCCAGAAGTTCGGCAATACTGGAGTGTTGACATTTTGTATAACACTGCAGTGTTCCGAATGGTCATGACCCAGACACGTTTTGAGGCCATCCACAAGTTCTTGCATTACAACGATAATGCAAGGTGTCCTGCACGCAATGACCTAAACTTTGATCGTCTTTTCAAAGTTCAGCTGGTCATCAAACACTTCAACAACAAGATTGCTGAAGTGTACGTGCCCCAAAAGGGACATCTGGGTGGATGAGTCCCTAATCCATTTTAATGGGAGGCTTGGAATCGGGCAGTACCTGCCCAGTAAGAGGGCCAGGTACGGAATCGAGCTGTAAAAACTGTGTGAGAGTACCTCAGGGTACACTCACAAGTTTAGAGTTTACGAAGGGAAGGACTCCTGGATTGAACCCCCTGAATGTCCTCCTGTTCTGGGAGTGAGTGGGAAAATTGTGTGGGACTGGGTGCACTCACTGCTGGATAAAGGTTATCACCTGTACGTGGATAACTTTTATACATGTATCCTGCTCTTCAAGTCCCTCTCTGCGCGACGTATCGCAGCCTGCGGTACTGTCCGCAAGAATCAGAGAGGCCTCCCAAAGAAGCTAGTTGGGCAGCTGCTCAGTAGGGGTGAGAGCACAGCCCAATGTAGTACAAGGACAAGAGGGATGTCCTTCTCTTGACCACCATACATGGTGATGGCAGCACCCTCAGCACTGTAAGAGGTTCCACTACACAGGTCGTCAAACCAGACTCTGTAATGGGGTACAACAAGTACATGGGTGGAATTAGCAACACAGCTCAAACATCAAAATGAAGGTGTAGTTTGGGAAACACATTTACCCCAAACCCCCTTCTATACTGACTCATTGAAGACATTTTTTATAAAGAGAAAAACAGAGTCATTATGGTTAGAAAATAGTGTATATTTTATTGGGAATAAATCATTTAAAAGAGAAACCCGAAACATCAAAATAAGGTGCAAGGTAAGCAATGATAGAAACGACCAAACCGGCCACAGCCCACCAATATAAGGTGCTATGTGCTCATTCAAAATTGTGCAAAAATGCAAAAAATGGCACCTGAACATCCATATAAATTAATATATGTGTAGCAATGTATATTGCGGGTCTGGTCCGTCTTTTGTCACTGCGTCACTAGGCACGCCACTGTGACCTTTTACCCGGCCAGCCTACCCTTCAGCCTGCCAACCCTGGTATGACTATTAGCCCCAATAGGTTTTGTGAGTCATAGGTGCATTATATACCTTTGTCACTTTAGCTCGAAATAGCAAGTAACATATTACTCTGTGACTGGGGTTATGGGTGCATTACCTTACCTTTATGGATGTTCAGGTGCCATTTTTTGCATTTTTGCACAATTTTGAATGAGCACATAGCACCTTATATTGGTGGGCTGTGGCCGGTTTGGTCGTTTCTATCATTGCTTACCTTGCACCTTATTTTGATGTTTCGGGTTTCTCTTTTAAATGGATTTCTTCCCAATAAAATATACACTATTTTCTAGCCATAATGACACTGTTTTTCTCTTTATAAAAAAAAAGTACATGGGTGGAGTTGATCTCTCTGATCAAGTCCTCCAGCCGTACAGTGCTTTGAGAAAAGCCAAGGTGTGGTACAAGAAGTTGGCGGTGCGCCTTGTACAGATGGCAATGCACAATGCTTTCCTTCTGTCACAATGTGAAGCCCAGACTTCAGCGTCGTAACTTTATTTCCAGGAGACAGTTATCAAGGCCCTGATATTTGGCAGCGGTGACAGAGCGGGCCCCAGTACCTCCAGAACTGAAAGACCTCGAATTGTACCAGGCCAGCATTTCCCAGGGGAGATCCCTCAAATAGCAAAAAAGGTGCCGAGTGTGTTATAAAAGGTGAATACGAAAGCACACCATTTATCAATGTGACACTTGCCCCGACAAACCTGGCCTGTGCATGAAAGAATGCTTCAAAAAGTTACCATACTTCCATGCACTACTAAACTGATTTCTAACGTATGACAACCTGACAAACACTACACAGTAGTGTTCGTTAGGTTGTCATAGGTCACTTGTGTAGTGTTTGTCAGGTTGTCCTACACAACTGACGTATGACGCTACATTATAAACTTCACAAATCAGGTATCGGTTCCAAAAAGAGGCACTTGTTGGGCATTTCCACTGTTTAGGCACATCAGGGGCTCTGAGAACGTTACATGACGCCCACAGACCATTCCATCAAAGTCTCCATTCCAAAGAGTCACTCCTTCCCTTCAGAGTCCCAACATGCGCCCTAACAGTTGTTTTCTCCAACACATGGGGTATCAGCGTACTCAGGAGAAATTGGACAACAGATTTTGAGGTCCATTTTCCCCTGCTAACCTTGTGAAATTTTTTTTTTTTTTTTTAACATTTTTGTGGAAAAAAAATGTTTTTGTTTTATTTTCACACGTCAACGTTATAATTTTCTGTGAGGCACCTGGGGGGTTCAAAGTGTTCACCACACATCTAGATAAATTCATTGGGGGTCTAGTTTCCAAAAAGGGGGCACTTATTGGGCATTTCGACCGTTTAGGCCCATCAGGGGCTCTCCAAACGCGACATGGGGTAAGCTGTCCGTTCCAGCGAGTTTTGCATTGAAAACGTCAATTGGCGCTCCTTCCCTTCCGACGCCATGTTGCGTTTGGAGAGCCTCTGATGTGCCTAAACAGTGGAATCCCCCCACAAGTGACACCATTTTGGAAACTAGACCCCTCAGGGAAAGTATCTAGATGTGTGGTGAGCACCTTGAACCCCCAGGTGCTTCACAGAAGTTTAGAACATTGAACAGTAAAAATAAATATTTCATATTTTTGCAAAAATAATGTTTTTCAGCCTCCAATTTTGCATTTTAATAAGGGTAACAGGAGAAATTGCACCATGCAATTTTTTGTGCAATTCCTCCTGAGCACGTCGATACCCCACATGGGGGGGCAAACCACTGTTTGTGTGCACGGTAGGGCTCGGAAGGGAAGGAGCGCCATTTGACTTTTTGAATGTAAAATTTGCTTGAATAATTAGCGGACGTCATGTTGCGTTTGGAGAGCCCTTGATGTGCCTAAACAGCGGAAACCCCCCATTTTGGAAACTAGACCCCTCAAGGATTTTATCAAGGGGTATAGTGAACATTTTGAACCCAGAGGTACGACACAGAATTTTATAACCTTAGGTCATCATACTGAATAAGTTGTCATTAGTCTTGAGCTCAAGTGCTCGCTACTTGAGTTTGCATCGGGTACTCCGGTATGCACCATGTATCGCGGGTGCTCGAATACCCGCCCTCATGTTTCACGGTTATTAGACAACCAAAAGAAAAACAATATGCAGGGATCGCTCGCGCATGGCAAGCAATCCCCGCAAGGTTTTTTTGGCTGCAAAACATATGGGGAGGAGACTCGAGCATGTCACTCCAGCATCCGTGATACCCGATGCAAACTCAAGTAGCGAGCACTTGCGCTGAACATTAGTCGCCATATCGTCGTTTATTTTTTCTTTATTTTTGAAAAAATCCCAATCCTAACCCTAGCACAACCCTAACCCTAGAGTTTATTTTTTACGCCGTTCCTCGTGCGGTATAAGTGATTAGACCGCTTTATTCTTCGGGACGGTGCGATTACAGTGATACCAGATTTATATCGGGTTTTTATGATTGCCAGCTGCCACACACTAAAAGACGCTTTTCTTTTTTTTGCAAAGACTAGTTTTTGCATTGCCATATTTTGAGAGCTATAATTTTTCCGTATTTCGGCGGACAGTCGTGTAACGGCTTGTTTTTGTGGGACAAGTTGACGTTTTTATTGGTACTTTTTTTGGGCATATAACATTTTTTGATCGCTTTCTATTCTGATTTTTGGGAGGGAGAATAAACAAAAACCAACAATTCCGTTTTTTTTTTGTTTTTTTTTATACCGTTCTGCGTGTGGTAAAATTGATAAGGCAACGTTATTCTTTGGGTCAGTATGATTACAGCAGTACTACATTTATATTTTTTTTTAGGTTTTGGCGCATTTACACAAAAACAATTTTATAGAAAAAATATTTTTTTGTATCGCTTTATGCTGAGAGCTATAACTTTTTATTTTTCGGCCGATGGAGATGTATGGCAGCTTGTTTTTTGCAGGACAAGATGACATTTTCAGCGGTACAATTTTTATTTGCATTTGTCTTTTTGATCATGTTTTATTGCATTTTTTTGGGGCGGTATGATGATAAAGCATGTTTTTTTTTTTTTTTACAGTGTTCACTAAAGGGGTTAACTAGTGGGACAGTTTTATAGGACAGGTCGTTCCAGACACAGCGATACCATATATGGGTACATTTATTGTTTTGTTTTTTCCTCACAATAATATTTATATATATTTTTTGGATTCTTTTTTTTCATTTTTTTTTATATTTTTACAATTTTTTTTTTTTTTTTCACATTCTGATTCTTTTTTAACTTTTACACCTTGTCCCACTATGGGACTTTAGCATTTTATTTTCAGATCGCCTGTATAGCATAGAGAGCAGCAGCAGCTCCCTGTGCTATACAAGCTGTCACTGCTGCAGAGGGAGAAGATACTTTGGTCATGCGCAGTGCATGACCAAAGTATCTTCCTGCTTTCTGGTGACCCGGATGTTGTCATGACGACATCGGGTCATCATGGCAAAATCCAGGAGCCGCGGCAGACAGCGCTGGACGACGGCAGGAGAGGGGAGTATCGGCGATCACCTCCCCTTGCCCCCCCAATGCTGCGATCGACTTCAATCGCAGCATTGAGGGGGTTAATGTGCAGGGAGCAGTGCAGGACCGCTCCCTGCACATTGTCACAGGTGACACCCGGTACTATCAGCTTACAACCGGCGGCGATCGCCCCGAACCGCTTGTGTGCGGGCGCGATCGCCATATGACCAAATAGTACGTCAATGGTCCAATCGGCCCAGGTCACCATGCCGTACTATTACGTCACACGTCAGAAAGAGGTTAAAAGTAGGCAAGAAACGTTTAGAACCGAGATAGCCTCAGCCATGGAGACTTTCACAGCTCAACTTAACTAAATTTCACAGTGCACATCTGACCAGGTGAAAAAAAATGGATGACACTGCTGACGCTTTAAAGGAAGATCAGTTCTTTCTACAGCAACATGCAGAACGCCTCAATACCTTAGATCTTAAATATGAAGACCTCGAAAATAGACCCCGCAGAGGAAATATACGAATCAAAGGTCTCCCAGAGAGCATCACCACCCTTAGGGAAACAGCAAAGTGCTTATTTTCTACCCTTCTTTCCAGTACCGACCCAGCACTAATCCACATCACTAGGATCCACAGAGCTATGGGGACACCACGGTCAGAAGATTTTCCCAGGGAAGTGGTTCTGAAATTACATTATGAGGATTCAAGGGATTTGATCATAGCAGCAGCCCATGACGTGTCACCGCTACCTAGCATACCGGACAAAGTTACTCTACTTGCTGCCATCTCACCAGCTACCCTATTCAGGAGAAGACTGATGCGTACAGTCACCTTGGCCCTACAGGCTACAAATATCAAATACAGACGGGACTTTCCTTTTGCGCTTTTTCCTACAATAACCAAACCTACACAACACGCTCACTAGATGAAGGAAAAGCATCACTAGAAAAAGCCGGAATCCCATTGTCAGATACTCCCCCATTGCCCCTTTGTGCTCAGAGCCCAGCAAGGGAGTGGAAGGAAGCAGGCAGATCAAGGAGGCGGCCTACACGTTTCACCTGATCTGAAGGAACAATGACCTCTGCTTTGTCACAATTAAGATCAGAATATGATTTTCTACATCAGGACCGATTTGATGACACGCCTATCTTGATTCTTTACAGCTGGAATCTGTTCAGATGTTAGGCTAAGTGCTCACGAAGTTTTTCCTGCCAGGTAGAAGCGTTGGTCAAGCGTTTTTGCATGCATTTTCGCATGCGGGCTATCAAGCGCTTTTCCAAGTGATTTTAGCATCACTTGGAAAAGTGCTTGACAGCAACCGGCATGGATTTATATAGTGTGACCAAGTTAATAGTTAAAAAAAAGAATAAAAATGGTAAAAAAAACAACAACATTATACCCGGGTACCATAGTACCTGTTAAAAAAAAGAATTTAAAATAAAAAATATACATTATACTCACCTTCTGATGGTCCCCGGTCTTCTCTCCAATGCGTCCGGTGTCTTGGGCGGCTCGCGGTGGGGTAAAAGGACCTTCCATGACGTCATTTAGTCATGTGACAGGTCACGCGACCGCCGACGTCAGCGGTCGCGTAGCCTGTCACATGACTAAATGATGTCATGGAAGGTCCTTCTACACCATCGCGAACCACCGGGGAGCCAGGACGCACCGGAGAGAAGACCGCGGGTCATCAGAAGGAGAGTATAATGTATATTTTTCATTTTAAATTCTTTTTTTATAACAGATACTATGGTACCCAGGTCTGGAGGAGAGTCTCCTCTTCTCCAGACCCGGGTACCATCCGCACATTGAATCGCTTAATATCCGCTTGTGCACATGTAGTCGTGCGGATATTAAGCGATTCAATGCAAGTCAATGGCAGCAATTACGCCGCGTTTCCGCAAAAATAACGGACATGCTGCGAATTTTTCCGCAATGATAATCCACAGCGGAAATTTCCGCAGCATGTGCACAGCACATGCGGATCATCAGTGGGGACCGTGGGGCACGTATTACCAATCATTTTTTAAGCATTTTCGCTGCGGAAATTCTGCGGCAAAAACGCTTGAAAAACACATAGTGGACACACAGCCTTAGAAGCTACCCTTTTGAGGTTTTATCACTATATAGTGTATACAAAAAGCTGCACATATGGACTACATCTCCGCTGCTACTAGAGGTTAAAGATAACCCTGACGTTCTATGTCTACAAGAGACACATTTCTCTTCTTGCCCTAAATACTTTAACTCGCATTATTCCAGATTTTTCATCTCCTCTCATGAAAAAACAAAAAAGGAGTGGCTGCTTTACTCCAAAATAATTTCCCATTGCAAATCACAACTTCTTATTCAGACCCAGAAGGGTGTTTTATTATTTTACTCGGCTCACTTCAGGGACAAGAAATCCGCATCATCAATAGCCATTTACCTACATCAGCACAGCTAAATACGTTCAGGAAAATAGTAAATAAAATATCAACCATTAAATACCACCATTAGGCTATGAGAACACGATGCGGATTTGGTGCATTTTTTGTGCGTTTTTTCCGTGCGGAAATACAGCAGAAACGCATTGCACATCTTATCCCATGACATTTTGCAAGTTCTGTGCACATGGTCACGATTTTTTATGCGGCAAAAAACGCAGCATGACCATTTCTTGTGCGTTTTCACATGCGGATTTGCCTATACAATGCATTGGAAAAATGCATGGCAAATCCTCAAGTAAAAACACTTGTAAAGTCTGCATGTGTTTTTTCTGCCAAGGAAATGCAGAAATGTTCTGGAAAATTTCTGCTTCATTTCTGCATCGTGGGCACATAGCCTAAAATATGGTGTGGAGATTTTAACTTTACCCTGAACCCTGGGTAGTACCTCAAAGAATAGATCAGATATAACTAAATCAGATAAGAAAAAAAATTAATTTACTCTTAAAACATTATAGCCTGGCCGATTCATGGAGGGAAGCAAATGTGCAGAGGAGAGGCTACACTTACTACTCCCCTACGAACAAGACCTATTCAAGAATTGAATTCATACTACCAAAGACCAGTTCTGACCCATCAGTGTTATATTCACGTATCATCACGTCATCCTAGTCAGACCATGACTCAGTTCTAACAATATTTCAGTTTAATATTACTAGTTCCAGATTATTTAAATGGAGACTAAATGAAGCCCTGATCATTGATCCGGTTATAGCCACTCAAATCCAGGATGATCTTGATAACTTCTTTCTCATTTATAACACACAAGAGGTAACTCCAGGCATGACTTGGATGGCACATAAGAAATCCATCACTGGAATCTTAATTATTATGGCGCCCCAAAGAAAAAAAAGACAGGTCACAACTCTAATCTAGTGTAGAGGTGAAGCTATTAAAACTAAAAGTGGCGAACCAAACTTCCCCATCCTTATACTTGCATAAGCTCATACAGGAGGTAAAACTTCAATTAGATGCAGTCCCATCTATTAAAACTACCTTTTGTAAACATGCTAATAAACCGAGAAAAATGCTTACCAGAAAACTTAAAGGGGTATTCCCATCTCCAAAATCCTATCCCAATATGTAGTAGGTGTAATAATAATAATATTAGTAAATACCTCCAATTAGAAATGTAGTATAGTTCTTCTAATTCGCTTTGTCTCTTTCCTCATGTGCAGGCATTGCAGGACCTTAGGAATCCATGGTTACGACCACTAGCAACTAGCTCACTGTCACTTTATCAGTGGATGTAACCATGGATACCAAAGATCCTGCAATTCCTGCACATGAGTAAAGAGACAGCAAATTAGAAACACTATACTACATTTCTAATTGGAGGCATTTGCTAATATTATTATTATTATTATTACTATACATAGTACATATTGGGATATGATCTTGGAGATGGGAATACCCCTTTAAACAAAGACTCTTTAACTCCTTTAAAGCCTGGGGCGTATTAGTACGCCCCAGGCCATCACCCCCGATTCAGTGAGGGCTCCGGCGCTGAGCCCACACTGAATGGGGCACATGTCAGCTGATTTATACAGCTGACATGTGCCTGCAACAGACGCGGGTGGAATAGCGATCCACCCGCAGCTGTTAACCAGTTAAATGCCGCTGTCAATCTCTGACAGTGGCATTTAACAGCTCAGCGCCAGAAGCACGGCATTAGCCTCGCCCATCAGTGACCGGGTCACGTTATTGCGTGTCACTGATGGGTGGGCATGACAACCCTGGGTCAGCAGCAGACCCCAGTGGTTGTCATGTAAAGATCGCTATGAGGGCCACCTAGTGGTCAGCACTTATAGCACAGGAGAATTTTTGCTACATAGAGGTGATCTGCTCATCACCTCTATGTAGCAGAGGCGATCGGACAGTTGCTGCTTCTAGTCTCCTATGGAGACTATAGAAGCAAGAAAAAAGTGTAAAAAAAAATATTTTTAAAAATATTTAAAAAATATAAAAGTTTAAATCACCCCCCTTTCGCCCCCATTCAAAATAAAATAATAATAATAAAAAAAAAAACACACATATTTGGTATCGCCGGGTTCAGAATCGCCCGATCTATCAATATAAAAAAAGAATTAATCCGATCGGTAAATGGCGTAACGAGAAAAAAATTCTAAACGCCAGAATTACGTTTTTTTTGGTCACTGCAACATTGCAATAAAATGCAATAACAGGCGATCAAAGCATCGGATCTACCCCAAAATGGTATAAAAAAATACGTCAGCCCAGCGTGCAAAAAATAAGCCCTCAACCAGCCCCAGATCCTGAAAAATGGAGACGCTACAGGTCTCGGAAAATGGCGCTATATTTTTTAAGCAAACATCTGTGGTATTGCACTTTTTTTTGCAATTTCACCGCACTTGGAATTTTTTTCCCGTACACGATATGGTAAAACCAGTAATGTCGTTCAAAAGTACAACTCGTCCCACAAAAAATAAGCCCTCACACGGCCATATTGACCAAAAAATAAAAACACTATGGATCTGGGAACAAGGGGAGCAAAAAACTAAAATGCAAAAACGGAAAATCCCAAGGTCCTTAAAGGGAAGGTGCCAATTATTATTTTTTTCTTTTTGTGAAAATAACATTATAATATTAATTTAAGCTTTGTAATGCAGTGTTTGCATAGATTGCAAACACTGCAACATGCAAAATAGCAATACAAAAAAAAAAAAAAGATTACCTATACTTGCAGCTAGGGGGAGCATCTTCCTGTATAGACCTCAAGCAGCTACAGTAATGCTTACTTGCATTACGTTAGCTGCAAAATTGGGGCAGTGTCCTTGTGACATCAATGTTTCCCTCCCCGTTTAGGTGTTATACTGCACCCAAAAGTGGGGGAGGCAGAATAAAGACTAGAGACAATGCACCGCCATTTTCTTGGTGACTGCACTGTGATCTAATCTCAACCAGCTGCTAAACAGGAAGTGGATCTCAGTATATTTACAGAATCATAGGAAGAAACTGAATCATAGAATCAGAGTTGGAAGGGACCTCCTGGGTCATCTGGTCCAACCCCCTGCTCAAAGCAGGATTCACTAGATCATCTCAGACAGATGTCTGTCCAGCCTCTGTTTGAAGACGTCCATTGAAGGGGAACTCACCACCTCTCGTGGTAGCCTGTTCCACTCATTAATCACCCTAACTGTCAAAAAGTTTTTTCTAATATCTAATCTGTGTCTCCTCCCATTTAGTTTCATCCCATTGCTTCTAGTCTTTCCTTGTGCAAATGAGAATAAAGATGATCCTTCTACAATGTGACAGCCCTTGACATATTTGTAGACAGCTATTAAGTCTCCTCTCAGTCTTCTTTTTTGCAAGCTAAACATTCCCAAATCCTGCAACCGTTTCTCATAGGACATGGTTTGCAGACCAGTCACCATTCTGGTCGCTCTTCTCTGAACTTGCTCCAGTTTGTCTATGTCTTTTTTAAAATGTGGTGCCCAAAACTGTACACAGTATTCCAGATGAGGTCTGACCAAAGAGGAGTAAAGACCGATAATGACTTCACGTGATCTAGACTGTATGCTTCTGTTAATACATCCCAGAATTGTATTTGCCTTTTTTGCTGCTGCATCACACTGTTGACTCATGTTCAGTCTATGATCTATTAGTATACCTAAGTCTTTTTCACATGTACTGTTGCTTAGCTCTATTCCTCCCATTCTGTATATGCTTTTTTCATTTTTATTGCCCAGATGTAGTACTTTGCATTTTTCCCTGTTAAAAACCATTCTGTTGGTTGCTGCCCACTGCTCCAGTTTATTTAGGTCTTTTTGAATCCTCTCTCTCTCTTCTCTAGTATTAGCTATCCCTCCTAGCTTTGTGTCATCAGCAAATTTAATCAGTTTACCCTCAATTCCTTCATCTAAATCATTGATAAAGATGTTGAACAATACAGGTCCCAGGACGGAGCTCTGTGGTACCCCACTTGAGACATTCATCCAGCTGGATGTGAAGCCATTTACAACCACCCTTTGAGTCCGATCACTAAGCCAGTTATGAATCCACCTAACAGTTGCCTGGTCCATTGCATACTTGGTCATTTTTTCAATAAGGATGGTGTGAGATACTTTGTCAAATGCTTTGCTGAAGTCAAGATATACTATATCTACAGCATTTCCCTGATCCACCCAGTCAGTGATTCTGTCATAGAAGGAAATTAAGTTAGTCTGACATGACTTGTTAGTTACAAACCCATGCTGACTCTGGTTAATCACTTCATTCTTATCCATGTACTTACATACATGTTGTTTAATAATTTGTTCAAAGATCTTTCCTGGTATAGAAGTCAGACTCATCGGCCTATAGTTCCCTGGGTCCACCTTCTTCCCCTTTTTGAAGATAGGAACAACATTTGCTCTTCTCCAGTCTTTTGGGACTTCTCCTGTTCTCCAAGAATTTTCAAAGATTATGGAGAGTGGTTCTAAAATTTCTTCTACGATCTCCTTCAGTACTCTGGGGTGCAATTCATCTGGACCTGGAGACTTGAACTCATTTATGTTAGCTAAATATTCCCTCACAATCTTTCTGTTTACAGATAACTTGGATTCCTCTATTCCTTTAAAAGGACAGTGAAGATCAGTTGATGTTACATTTTCTTTCTGAGAGAAAACAGATGCAAAATAGGAATTAAAAAGTTCGGCCTTCTCAACATCCTCTCTTACCATTTCTCCATTTTCATCCTGTAAAAATCCTATAGCATCTTTGACTTTTCTTTTACTTTTGACATACCCCCAAAATCCTTTTTTATTGCTTTTGACATCTCTTGCAAGCCTTAATTCATTGTCAGCTTTAGCTAACCTGATACGTGCCCTGCAGGATCTGCAGACTGCATTATAATCTTCTTTAGATATGCCTCCCTCTTTCCATTTAATAAACATTTCTTTCTTTCTTTTTAGCATGTGTTTAAGTTCTGTGTTCATCCATCCTGGTTTCCTTAAATGCTTCCCATTCTTCCTACTTTTCGGGATGGTTAACGATTGTGCTTTGAGAATCTCATTTTTAAAAATTTCCCATCCTTCCTGGACATTTTTGTCCTTAAGGACATCCAGCCATTGGATCCTTCCTATTCTCTTTCTGAGTCTCTTAAAATCTGCCTTTCTAAAATCTAACCTTGAAGTTTGAGTCTTCACATGTCTTCCTCCTCTAGTTATCCAAAATTCTATAATAGCATGATCGCTGCCTCCTAGGGTCCCAGCCACCTTTACCTCCTCAACCATTTCCTCCCTGTTTATAAGGATTAGATCCAAAGTAGCAGATCCCCTTGTTTTCTCCCCTACCTTTTGGAAGATAAAGTTGTCAGCAAGAGAGGATAAGAATTTGCTTGACCTGCTAGTTTTACTTGAGAGAGATTCCCAACAAATGTCTGGATAGTTGAAATCTCCCATGACCACTACGTCATATTTTTTGGAGAACTTGGTCATTTGATACATAAAGAGTTCATCCATATCTTCAGCTTGCCCAGGTGGCCTGTAGTAAATGCCTACAATGGTGTCCTTTCCGTTGTTCTCTCCTTGTATTCTTACCCAAACAGTTTCCACAGAACTCCCAGTCTCTGAAGCTTCAATCTCTGTGCAGATATACGCTTTTCTAACATACAATGCAACACCTCCTCCTCGTTTATCAAGTCTGTTTCTTGCAAATAAGTTGTATCCTTTTAGCCTTTTATTCCAATCAGGTGTATCGTCCCACCAAGTTTCAGTGATTCCAATGACATCATATTCCTTTTCCTGCATTAGTAGTTCCAATTCTCCTTGTTTGTTGCCCATGCTTTGTGCATTTGTATAAAAACATTTTAGTTTGTGATTGGTTTCTCTTCCTCCCATATTTTTATTATTTAAATTGTTTTGTCTTTGTTCTTCTTTTCCACTTCCAGTAGCAGAGATCTCAATAGTATTTGTCAGCTGTATGGCTTTTTCTGGCCTTTTGCTTCCCTTCCCACATTGTTCTAGTTTAAAGCTCTTCTGATGAGTGTAGCAAGGCGACTTCCAAATACATGTTTTCCAGTCTTCGTAAGGTGCACCCCATCTCTAGCAAGTAGTCCATCGTATAGGTAATTCATTCCGTGATCCAGAAATCCAAATCCTTGTTGACGGCACCATCGACGTAGCCAGTTGTTCACCTGTAGAATCTTATTCCACCTCATTGTTCCATGGCCATCCACTGGGAGGATGGATGAGAAGACCACCTGCGCTCCCAATTCTTTCACTTTCTTGCCTAAGTCTTCAAAGTCACTGCAGATTGTTTCCAGGTCCTTTCTTGCGGTGAAGAAGAGCAAGCAGAAGGAAGACAACGGACTGTGGAGCAACGTGGACCTGGGGAGCAGAGCTGCACACAGTGGAGAAGAGAGCAGCTGCGAGGCCAGGACCGAGGAGACTAAACAGTGCAGCAGTGAGGGTCCATAGCTTTACTGCACAGGCAGTGGAGGATGGGAGAGCAGAGCTGGGGGAGCTTGTGTGTGTGTGTGTGTGTGTGTGTGTGTGTGTGTGTGTGTGTGTGTGTGTGTGTGTGTGTGTGTGTGTGTGTGTGTGTGTGTGTGTGTGTGTAAAAAGCTTCCAATTACATGTCCTCAGTGTGGAAGCTCTGGGCCCCAATGAAATGGCACCTAGACACACCTACAGCTGTGAATTGAGCAGCCCACAGAGGCGTGCCCAGTTCACAGCTAATGTGGCTACAATGTTACAGATAGGGTCGGCATCCAACCGCTGAAGCCTATGTCCAGGGCTGCTGTATTTGAAGGAGTGTGAGTGTAGTGTAGCAACTCTTACACTCCTGAAAAGCAAGATGGCAGCCCCCAGTAGTTGCAAAACAAATTAATAAAAAATAAACTATAAATACTGGGCACTTGAAAATATGTTATAACATTAAGGAATTTAACATTTTAATTTATTTTACATAATGTAAAAATGTGGCGCCTTCCCTTTAAGGGGTTAAACACGGTCTTCTCAATAAAGGATGCCAACGGCCATACCACATCCCATCCTGATAATTCTATGATGCCTTCCACACATACTATAAGAAGCTTTACTCGGCCCCGCAGTGCCCTACCGCACAACTGTTTCAAGATTTTTTTCAACACATACATTTGCCTAAAATTTCAGATTCAGCAGCCCATTAACTTCTTTCAGAAATAACTTATGAAGACATCACTTTAGAAATAAAACGCCTTAAAAATGGAAAAGCTCCAGGGCCAGATGATCTTACAGCCATCTACTACAAAAAAATGTTGTGAAGTCCTCCTCCCTAACATTAAGAAATGCTATAACTTGCTATTACAGGGCAACCATATGCCCCTAGAATTTTATAAGGCACATGTGAGTAATACCTAATCCCAAAGGGGACCCATTGCTAAAAAATTATAGGCCTTTATCACTTCTGAACGCAGATCTTAAAATATTCACATCAATAATAACTCAAAGAATAAATACTTTACTTTCGGCACTAATTCACCATGATCATGTGGGATTTATTCCAACAAGACAAGCTCCTGACAACATTAGGCGAAACTTAAATATTATACATAAAGCAAAGACAAACAAAACACCACTAATGATGTCAGCACTAGTCATCGAAAAAGCATTTGATTTCATCTTGTGGCCTTACCTCTTTAGCACCCTAGCCTTAAATGGATTCCTACCGGCATCATTAAAATTACTTTATGACTTGCCCACAGCATAGCTAAAACTCCCTCCTACTAAACCCAAACCTATTAAAATACAGAGAGGAACACGACAAGGCTGCCTGTTATTACTGGCATTATTTGCACTAGCTATGGAGCCCCTGGCAGAAGCCATAAGGCAACATCCGTATATTAAAGGATATCAAGGGCAAGGATCACGTCATGTCTACAAAGTCAGCCTGTTCACGGATGACCTTCTTTTAACCATAACACAACCCTTAACTCTCCTGAACCTCTACTCCCATCTACGTAGATTTGAAATCATCTCCGGCATCAAAATTAATATTGATAAATCTGAAGCCATGTTTATCAACACTCCTTTCTCCATGCAAGATCATATAATATCCCAATTCGGATTCACTAAAAGGGATTATTATCTGACCTGTTTTTGAATACATTTAACCACAAATAAAGCAAAACTTTTTAAATGGAAGTATACCCCTTTAATCCAGCAACACCAGACTGACCTCAACAAGTGGACATCCTCATGCCTTTCCTGGCTAGTCTGTATTAATTCAATAAAAATGGTAACACTACCAAGTTTATTTATACCTATTTAGATCTCTACCTATAGTAATGCCTAGCAATATCTTTTCAGACATACATTCACTAATCTCTAAATTTGTCTGGCATGAGAAACACCCCAGGATATCCAAACTAACCATGTTTTATCAAAGGAGACAGGAGGAGTATCACTTTCAATGCCTAAATTATAAGGCTGCGCAAATAGCACAATAATCTACAATCTCTTCCTCATCAAGGAAGCCCAGATGGATTGACTTTGAAAATTCCCTCATCTCACCATACTCCAACTCTGGTTTAATGTGGGCGACAGGTCAATTGCCTTCTAAATTAGTTGCTATCTCTCCATATACTTTTCACTCTCTCATAGTGTAGAGAAAACTTAGATTTAAATTTAAAATACAATCCAACCCTTCCCCTCTATTGACACTACTCAATAACCCTATGTTCACCCATGGGCTCAAACTAAATTCTTTTAAATAGTGGAAGCTTAAAGGAATAACTAACAAGAGACACCTTTGGACATCCACCAACTCAGTCATCTCTAGACAGGAATTCATACTGATATTTAACCCCCCATTATGAGAAATTATGAGCATTAACCATGTCTTACACTTTACCAAGAAAGTTTCTACTAACAGACTTAACACCCCACCTGCAGCATTTTAACAAAAATGCATTTATAACCCTTTCGGGCAAGGAATTATCTCACTGCTATAGTCCATATTCAACCTTCCCCAGGCGGGAGAAAAACTACAGTGTATAGAGCAATGGGAAAACGATCTTGGAATCACTATGTCCATTTATAGATGGAATCGATGTTGTGATGTCTTATCAAAAGGTAGTAATTAGACTTCACTTACGGAGAAATCATTGAAAGTACTACACAGAGCCTACTATGTCCCAGTAAAACTACATAAAATTTACTCTAAGGTCGCAGACAGATATTTCAGAGGGTGCAATGCCCCAGGAGACATGAAACATATTTGGTGGTCCTGTCCTCTGATGATAACTTTCTGGCAGGAGGTTAAATCCCTCTTCAGGGGTGTTATGGGGGAGCCTGTCCGGCTTGATTCAGCAGTACTATTGTTTGGAGACAGGCCATCAGGTTTCACTAATAAAACCTTCAACCTACTTAATTTCATTAATATGCCTGCCCGAATCCAAATTGCTGCTCAGTGGAAAACACCAACTCTTTATCTTTAGTAAAAAAAATAATTGGATAATATAATGATTTATGAACGCGAACGCATTGAAGACACTAAGGCTATGTGCCCACGTAGCGTTTTTGTAGCGTTTTTACGGCCGCGAAAACGCTTGTAAAACAGTCTGCCATGCAAAGCAATGTGAATTCGGATGTGCTATGCACATGATGCACTAATTTGCACGCCGAATTCGCATTGCTTTGCAAAACGCAGCATGACCATTTCTACCGCGATTACGCTGCAAATTCGCGGCCATTGAGGAACATTGAAACGCCGCAAACCAGCAGGTATATGTGGATTTGCTGCGTTTCAATTAAAATTCAATGGCCGCGAATTTGCAGCGTAATCGCGGTGCGTGTGGTACCCGGGATGAAGAGGAGACTACAACTCCTCTTCATCCAGGCTACCACGCGGTGAAAAAAAGAAATAAAAAAGTTAAAAATAAACAAAACCTGTATATTCACCTCTCCGGACGCCCCCGGTCTGCTCCCGGCCGCGTCTTCTCTCTTCAGCGTCCCACAGTGTACTGTCAGGACCAGCGGTGACGTCATTTAGTCACCTGATGGTCACGCGACCGCTGACATCGGCGGTCAGGTGATGGTCGCGTGACCATCAGCTGACTAAATGACGTCACCGCAGGTCCTGACAGTACACTGCGGGACGCCGAGCAGAGAGGACGCCGCCGCCGGGAGCAGACCGGAGGAGACCAGAGAGCAGACCGGGGGCCGCCGGAGAGGTGAATATACAGGTTTTTTTTTTTTTTTTTTTTTAACGTTTTAATTCTTTTTTTTTTTTTTTTTTACTATAGATGCTGAATTTAAAGCATCTAAGTTGTTCACACATTATAAATCCATGACGGTTGCATGGATTTATATTGTGTGATCAACTTGTCAAGCACTTTTCCAAGTGATGCTCAAAATAGCTTGGAAAAGTGCTTGAAAAAACGCATGTAAAAACGCTGAAAAAACGCTTCTCTCTGGCAGAAAAAACGCATGTAAATCTGCATGTGTTTTTTTCTGCCAGAGAGGCAAAAACGCTCTGCATCAAATCTGCTACGTGGGCACATAGCCTAAAACTGATACCTTGGAATTATCTTATGCTGTCTGGACTCGCAGGATAGACTCCCATCTTGACCCCCTCCTGAGACGCTCTTTAAGTGTTTCCCCATAAGTGATTTATATGGAAAGATAAGGGGCTATTTTTTATTTCTGATCTGAGCTTTTATTCTAGCATGGTTAATGACATGATATACTGTAATGCTATATCAGGAGTATTTGCTGATTATTAACTGATATAAGAGGCACTAACCACACGAAGTTTTGATAATTAATGGTGTATGAAGATACTAATTACTAGGATGGTGTTCCCAATTAAGAATCCCCCTCTTCACTTCCTATTCTACCCCCTATTTTTCCTCTCTTGTTTTCATATGTTAACTGTAGGAGTATAAACCATAATGTCTGTTACCTCCCTACGTGGAAAAATCATTATGCACGGAAGTTTATACTCTATGTTGTCGAAAAAAAATAATTTCAACAAAACTATTTTGAAATTAAAAAACAAACATTCTTTCTCTCATTATTCTGGCATTTGGTAAATGTTAAAAATGATGGTAATCCTAATTGACCTAAAACGAGAAAGGCTTATTCTGATGTCAGATGTTGAGAAAAACATGCATATGTGTCTTTTTATATAGTGTATGTAAACTTCTGGATTCAACTGTATGTATGAAAGCAGTCAGGTAAACCATACCTATTTACATACAAAAATTAGTCTAAGTTAATATGTAACATTAAAAGAACAAAAATGGCCAAGGACAGCAACGCATCATTTGAAAAGATAGTATAAGGCTGCGTTCACACATTGCGTATTTCCCTGTGTTTCTTTTACGCAGGTAAAAAAAAAGCACCTCCATTCACACACTGCGTTTTTTTACGGAGGTGCAGGAGAAATGAAGTGTGAGGAGCATGGACACCTGTATGTAATGTAATGTATGTGTATGTATGTAATGTAATGTATGTGTCTGTGTGTCCTGTCTGTGTCTATGTGTCGTGTGTGTGAGTGTCCCCCTAGCAGTGTATGTACAGACAGCTTCTGGTTACAGTACATACACTGCTTAAGTTATTAAAAGAAAAAAACTATGGATACTCACCTATCCGATGGATGGGAGAGGCGTCCGGTCCGGTCCCGCGGTTTCCAGCATCTGCCATGAAGCGATCAGCTGACTGTCAGCTGACTGGCTTGTAAATCAGCTGACCGGAAGCCGGTTACAAGCCGGTTAGCTAACAGCTGATCGTTTCACCGGCAGATGCTGGAAGCGCGGGACCGGACCAAACGCCTCTCCCATCCATCGGATAGGCGAGTATCCATAGTTTGTCCTGTGCCTCCGTAAAAAAGCGCTGGAATTACTCAGTGTGTGAACACTGTTGCGTAATTCCAGCGCTTATAATGGGCACAATAGGGAGAAAGCGCAGGACGCAGCTGCGTAAAGAATTGACATGCCAATTCTTTAAGCAGCAGCGCTTTCGCGCTGAGTAAAATTACACAGTGTCTGAACGGCAAAGTGAATTTCCCATTCACTTTGCTGGCAGACACAAGGCACATTGCGTAATTTGAAAAAGTGCGCGCGAAAATACGCAATGTGTGAACGCAGCCTTAAAAAAAAACAAAAAAAACACCTTATTAAATGTATAAAATTAGAGCTATGGATCACACATGGAGACAATGTGAATATTAGCACTACAGATACTGAGATGCAAACAATGACATAGTTGAATTGTGCTATTCTGGAAATTAATACTGGCAATCAACATGGGGCCATGGCCAACCAGCATATTCTGAAACCATACATGGAATTCCTGTGAAAGTGAAACTTACAGCTGCAGCACGTTAACAAGCCTTTCATTCTTACGGCATGTGCCCACGATCCGTAATGGAAGCGTTTTGGACACAGCTCACCTGCGCTGCTTCCAAACCGCTGCGTTGTACAGTAGAAGCACAGAGGATTGGTTTGTTAAAAATTTTCCAACGCTGCCCTCATCATTGTCCCTTGCTCGTGCTGTGATCAACATGAGCAAGAGACAATGTTGGGAGTAGTAGTCTGCTCCCGCAGTGTCCATGTGTAAAAATAAGAAAATAATAAAATCTTTATACTCACCTGTATGGACATGTACCCCACTGTAATCCTCTGACCGCTGACACTGTGGAGCCGGGGAGATTGAGCCGCTCCACCAAGCGGGCCCTGAGCTGCGCTGAGCTCAGGAGCGGTGTCATGTCACTCTGTGAGCTCCACTCAGTGCAGGGTCTGCTTTTTCTCCCCGGCCAGCTCCTCTGTGTCAGCGGTCAGAGGATTAGAGCGGGGGACATCTCCGGACAGGTGAGTAAGGATTTTATTATTTTATTCTTACCTTTTACACATGGACACAGCGGGAGCAGACTATTACTTCCAACATTGTCTCTTGCTCGTGCTCATTACAGCACAAGTAAAGGACAATGATGAGGGCATCATTCAGCACCGGTTATCACAGATGTGTCAGGTGTGACAGTCGCTCTGGATCTGACTGTAGGTCACTGCGCCTGGCATTGCAGACACCTTCTTGATCCTCTCATCTTCGTAGTATAGTTTTATCCTTCTTCCTTTAGGACCCAGCGGTGATCGCCACCTCCTGCTGCTGATTGATACACCCTTGCTTGGTAGTTAAAAACTCGTTTGCTCCAGGGAATCGCCGATGATAGTTCTATGCACCTCTGAGCAGGATTGGAGCACTAGCAGTTGACCAACTTCTTCTCTTGTGCCATTGGAGGACAGTTGGCGTTCTCTCTCTGGTGTCTGCTCAAGCTAAGTGTATCCCCTTTGTTTGTATACCTTGTTATTTTTAGTTTGTAGTGGGGCCTGGCCAGTGGTTATTCCGTCCCCCCTATCTAGGGCCAATATCTGGAGACTTTCAGGGTTTAGGGTCTTGTTCGGCGATAGCTGTGGAACCAATTCTGGAGAAGGGACATATCAGAACCTCCTCTTCGCCCGTGGCAGCAGGGTTCTTCTTCGTAAAGAAGATAGATGGCGGTCTACTTCCCTGTTTAGATTTCCAGGAATTAAATCAAATTACCATCAGAGATCCATACCCTCTTTCTCTGATTCCAGATTTGTTCAGCCAGGTTGTGGGAGCTATGGTGTTCTCCAAGATGGATTTAAGGTGAGCCTACAATCTGGTTAGAATCAGAGAGGGGGATGAATGGAAAACAGCATCAATTACACCTGAAGGGCATTTCGTGAGTCTGGTTATGCCTTTTGGTCTGACCAATGCACCTGCGGTGTTCCAGCATTTCATTAATGATATTTTCCATCATCTGGTGGGAAGGTTTGTGGTGGTCTATCTGGATGATATTTACTCACCTAATTTTGAGACACATTGGGGGCATGTTAAACAAGTGCTTCAGATACTAAGGGATAAACTATATGCCAAACTAGAGAAATGTGTTTTCGCCATCCAAGAGGTGCAGTTTTTGAAGTACTTGTTGTCGTCTTTGGATGGATCCGGAGAAGATCCGTGCCGTCGTTGATTGGGATCGTCCTGAGAACCTGAAGGCTTTACAGCGTTTTCTGGGCTTTACTAATTTTTACCGGAAATGTATCCAAAATTATTCGGTAACTGTGAAACCCCTCACTGACATGACAAGGAAGGGTCTGATTTTTCTAAATGGTCAGATGCCGCTCTGCACGCTTTTTTCATCCCTAAAGAGTTGTTTTGCCACTGCACCTATACTTAGTCAGCCCGATGTTTCCCAATCCTTTATCGTGGAAGTTGATGCGTCGGAGGTGGGGGTTGGGGCTGTGTTTCAGGGTCTGTCCCATGGCAAATGGTGTCCATGTGCTTTCTTTTCTAAGAAATCATCATCTTCATCTGAGAGAAATTATGACTTGGGTAATAGGGAGCTTTTGGCTTGGTAGGTCTTTCTTCTCTCTGGTTGGTGGACTTTATAGTTGACTTCGCCCACCTTTTCAACTACTTCATACAGGCCCTACCATTTGGCCAGGTCTTTGCTCTCCACCGTAGGCACCAGTACCCGATCCTCAGGATTGAAGTGTCTCACTCTCGTCGATTTATTGTACTCCTTTGACTGCTCTCCTCTTGTGCTTTGAGGCGTTCCTTTACAATGGGCATCACCTCTGCACTCATCTCTTGCATTTGGGCCACATGCTCGATTACACTCCTGTAAGGTGTAGACTCTGCCTCCCTGGTCTCCTTCACTATGTCCAGGAGTCCGTGTGGTATGGGCCATACAACAGCTCAAAAGGGAAGAATCCAGTAGAGGCCTGTGGGACTTCTCTGGTGGAGAAAACAAGGTGCGGCAGTATGCAGTCCCAGTCCCGGCCATCTTTCTCTACAAGCTTCTTCAACATGGACTTTAAAGTTTTATTAAACCTCTCCACCAAGCCAACTGTCTGGGGGTGGTAGACAGGTTCTGAGTTGTGTGATTTGCAGGGTCTTGCACAACTACCACATCACTTTTGATATAAATTGAGTCCCTTAGTTCGTTAGGATCTCTTTAGGAAATCCTGTCCTGGAAAAGATATGGACCAACTCCCGGGCTATACACCTGGAGGAGGAGTTTCGTAGTGGTACGGCCTCCGGATACCATGTAGCATAGTCCAGTACCACCAGGATATACTGATGTCCTCTGGTGGACTTAACCAAGGGAGTGACACCTCCAACAAATTAGGTTATTGGATGGGGCCTTGGAAAGCAACTCAGACCCCTCCTGGATCTAAGAAACCCCCAGATGTGGCTCTAGTTCCCATCTTTTGGGTGTCCATCCCACTTTGGGAACCCCAGTATGGAGATGCTACGACCCCTTGCTTCCCCAAGTAACTCTCTACCGCCTGGAACCTTTCCACCAACCCCACCAGGTCATCAGCATTACGGGGATCTCCCTGGGCAACACAGGACTGCACAGACCTCGGAAGGGAGTGTATGTACCTATCCATGACAACTTTCTCCACCATCTGTGCTGGGGAGGAAGATTCAGGTTGCAAACACTTTTGGACCAGAGGTCAAACATCTGGGACCGGGGAAGTTTGTCATTGCAATATGCCCAGTGGTGCTCCCGCTGCGCCCTGACAGAGTCACTCCCAAGCACGCCAAAATCTCTGTTTTCAATTTGGCGTACTCTATTGTGTCCTGCAAGGCCAGGTCATAATAGGCCTTCTGCGGCTCCCCTGTTAAATATGGTGCCAGAACCTCCGCCCACTGCTCCGGAGGCAACTTCTCCCGTTCCGCCACCCTTTCAAATACAGTCAAGAACGCCTCAGGGTGGGTCGGTTGCCCTGCCACGGATCACCTTGGCTTGAAGCTCCATCTGCTGCTGCCACTGCTGTTGATGCTGTGCCTGCTGCTGTTGATGCTGCTGGAGATTAACAAGCACCAGTTGCTTTATCAGCTCCTCCATGCTGATGGACGTTCCTGGCTGGCTGGCAGCCTTCACCCAGGACATAAACTGTTTCCTGTAGCAGTCACACTGCCCCTTGGGATTCGTGCCCGCATTCTCCACCAATTGTAAGGTTTTACTCACTCAGCTGCTTCTGAGGTAGGCATAGGAAACGGTTTTCTTTAAAAATGTCCAAGGCAGGTTTATTATACCTTCATAAACCGCACTTTAAAAGTAAACAAAACAAAGCTTTGTTTATTTTCTGTTTTGTTACTCTTTGCCGGACAGTCAATACGGTAGTGCGGGTTCACCCACTCACAGTCCTTTAGCACAAACACGCTGGAGGTCTACACACCTCCAGCCACAGACACTGAATGAGACATTTGGTCTCTATTTTAATTTACAAAACCACACCCCCAGGGAGGGGGGGAAAGATATGTGAGCAGCCATTCCCTCCCATCTCTTATGACTCCTCGTAAAACCCGGCCCTGGTACGCCCTTTTTAACCCTCTCAGCACTATTCGTGCTGGAGCATGCTTTCCCAGGTTTACATCACCGAAGCTACCAGCCTCGAAAATGCATCTCTGCAGTCCAGGACCTGTCCGGCGGCCATCTTACAACATTGAGAGCTCATTCTGACGGGCCATAGGAGTGTGTCCTATTGACAAGTTAAAGGCACACAGAGGGCATTTGCAGAAAGGTGGACTGTTGGAGGAATAGGTTTCAAGTCATAGGCAACTTGTTCAGTGTGCAGCCCAGGCCCCCAACAGGATCCAAAAGAGCTAAACAGATTGTAAAAGACAGTGAATGAAAGGAAGCAGAGAAGAGTGTGGAACAAATACTCAAATAGGCAAACATGCCAGAGTGTGGATGTAGGCAAATGGCAGAGTATTAGGGAAGAATAGAAGGCTTGGATAATGTCTATTGTTAGTGGGGAAAGCCCTTAAACTAAAATGATATTAAATACCACAACTTTTATATATAATCTATAACACCCCTATATTGATATCAATGAGGTATTTTCATAAAATTCAGTCTTTCAGTCTCCATATAAAAAACAAACAGAACCCAGCATTAAAGAATCTGTCCACTATTTTTACACTGATGGCCTATCCTTAGGATAGATCTTCCATCTCTGATCAGCCAGGGTCCGAACACCCGGCACCCCCATGTTCAGCTGTTATCGGTGTCGGCGGCTGTCGGCCGGAACTACTTACTTGCCAAGCTGGCTGTCTACTTGTAGTGGCTGTCGCACCATACTGCACATCTGCCACCTATTGATTTGAATAAGAGGGGAATGTGCAGTACCCTGCAGCAGCCACACGTAGATTGCCAGCTCGGCAAGTAAAGTACATCAAGCTGGCGGCAGACACTGATAACAGCTGATTGCCAGGGTGCCGGGTGTCTTACCCTGGCCTATCAGACACTGATGATCTATCCTAAGGATAGGCCATCAATGTAAAAGTGGTGGCAACCTGTTTAAATTAGAATACTTGCAAAATGATAATGTGGCACCCCAGGGGTCTGGTCTCCACAGTAATAGCAATGTTATGTCTGAGAGCAGGTGGGAGGTCTCTTGGTCAGGAATCCTATGCATGCCACACCTCCTGCCCAGTCCTGGGAGGGGAAGAACTTCCCCTATATAAAGCTGGGGCTGAGGCAGGGTGAGTGAGTAGAGTAGAGAGAAGAAGAGGAGCAGCTTAGGAAAGAAAGATCAGGAGCTCAGTGGGAGCAGTGCTAAAAGGAATCAGGGGCTGGCAGCTGAAGAGCTCGCCCTGATTGAAGAGTTACCACCGGACCCGGAGTCCGAGGCTGTGGGGATTAACCCAGACCCAGCAGCAGAAACCGCCCGGCAGGGGATTTCAGGTCCTCTGGCCAAGAAACCCGAAGGCACGGTCACACGCGTGGGACCAGCACCGCCGTCGTGGAGCGGAAGCCACTAGAAGGCCCCGAGTCACCGGCCATACGGGTGAGCACCACACGGTACACTCAGGGACGTGGGCTACCTTTACCCGCCTCTAGCAAGGAAGCCAGAAGAGTACAATTAGTTGGGGAGGCCTACAACTCCGCCTGGCCAAGGGGGATCCCATCTGCTCAAGGACTGACCAGGCCCCGACCGCTAGCCAGTACTCCGGGAGGGTCTATCTTTGTCACCAGTAAAGACCCTGAACTACACCGCATCGTCTCTGAGTGGTTCCTGCTACCCCCATCATCCACGTCGGCTGCCCTGAGGCCATACCCCTCCCGTTGGGGGTTATACCATCCACGCTGCACCATCCTTCCACCGGCCTCAGCGGTCTGCCCTGCAGCGGCAGCTCCATAGCTGCATTCAACGGGTGGCGTAGTCGTCCTACATCTACTGCTAATATACCGCCACTTAGTCTGACTCCCTGGGCACGGACCGGGTCATCGCCACGAGACTACTACCCCTATCCGATCCGGCTCCGGGTAGGCTCCCGCGTGCGCAACGCTGCGCGACTCAGGCCCAGGGGCGCGTCAATAAGAGCTCGGAACTTAGCAATACTTAATGCATAGATTTACATTAAGTATACATTCTTGCCTCTCAAATCTGACAACTGAAAAGGAAAGTATGAGGACAGAGAATAGGAGGAAAGTTAAATGTAGAAAACACCGTAGAATATACCTGTGTGTTCATAGGCTGGGAATTGAATTGCCAATGAACATACAGGTGCTTCTCACAAAATTAGAATATCATCGAAAAGTTCATGCATTTCAGGACTTCAATACAAAAATTTAAATTCATTATATAGAGTCATTACAAACAGAGTGGTCTATTTCAAGTGTTTATTTCTGTTAATGTTGATGATTATGGTTTACAGCCAATGAAAACACAAAAGTCATTATCTCAGTAAATTAGAATACTTTATAACAACAGCTTGAAAAATGTTTTTAAAATCTGAACGCTTCAATGGATCCCCCTGATTCTGAGACTGTTTTTTCGTGACATATTGTACTTCATGATAGTGGTAAAATGTCTTCAATATCACTTGCGTTTATTTGTGAAAAAAATGGAAATTTGGTGAAAATTTTGAAAATGTCGACATTTTCAAACTTTGAATTTTCATGCCCTTAAATCAGAGAGATATGTCACACAAAATAGTTAATAAATAACATTTCCCACATGTCTACTTTACACAATTTTGGAACCAAATTTTTTTATTTTTTTATTTAGTGAGCTATAAGGGTTAAAAGTTGACCAGCGATTTCTCATTTTTCCAACAAAATTTACAAAACCATTTTTTAGGGACCACATCACATTTGAAGCCACTTTGAGGGGTCTTTATGACAGAAAATACCCAAAAGTGACACCATTCTAAAAACTGCACCCCTCAAGGTACTCAAATCCACGTACAAGAAGTTTATTACCCTTCAGGTGCTTCACAGGAATTTTTGGAATGTGGAAGAAAAAAATGAACATTTAACTTTTTTCACAAAAATATTATCAAGTGACATCATCTTGGAAACTAGACCCTTCCGGGAACTTATCTAGATGTGTGGTGAGCACCTTGAATCCCCAGGTGCTTCACAGAAGTTTATAACATTGAACTGTAAAAATAACATTTTCACATTTTTCCCACAAAAATGTTTTTCAGCCCCCAATTTTGCATTTTCATAAGGGTAACAGGAGAAATTGCACCATGCAGTTTGTTCAGTAATTTCTCCTGAGCACGCCGATACCCCATATGTGGGGGAAAACCACTGCTTGGGCATAAGGCAGGGTTCGGAAGGGAAGGAGCACCATTTGACTTTTTGAATGTAAAATTTGCTTGAATAATTAGCGGATGTGCTCCTGATGTGCCTAAACAGTGGAAACCCCCCACAAGTGATACCATTTTGGAAACTAGCCTCAGGGAACTTATCTAGATGTGTGGTGAGCACCCTGAACCCCCAAGTGCTTCACAGAAGTTTATAACATGAAGCCGTGAAAAAAAAAAAATCAAACTTTTTCCACAAAAATTATGTTTTAGCCCCAATTTTTTTTATTTTCACAAGGGTAAAAGGAGAAAATGGACCTCAAAAACTTTTGTGCAATTTCTCCTGAGTACGCCAATACCCCATATGTGGGGAAAAGACAGTGTTTGGGCGCACGGCAGAGTTCAGTAGGGAAGGAGCACTGACTTTTTGAACGCAAAATTGGCTGGAATAGAGAGGGGATGCCATGTAGCATTTGGAAAACCCCTTTTTATTTTATTTTTTTAATTGCTTTCTATTCTGATATTTGGGAGGCAGAATGAACAAAAACCAATAATTGTTTTTTTTTTTTTCTTATGACATTCACATGTGGCAAAAGTGGTAAGGCAGTTTTATTATTTGGCTCAGTACGATTACAGCGATATCACATTTATATAATGTTTTATGTTTTGCCGCTTTTACACAAACTATTTTATAGAAAAAAGTATTTATTTCTTCAGTTCACTGATCGTTTTACAGTGTGATGTTTTATCGATCATGTTGTTCTGGACTTGGCGATACCAATGTTTACTTTTTGTTACATAAATATACATGTTTATTGGTATTTTTTTCATGTTCTCTATTTTTGTGATTTTTTTTTTTTTTTTAAATACCGTATATGCTCGAGTATAAGCAGACTTTTCCAGCACATTTTTTTATGCTGAAAAAGCCCCCCTTGGCTTATAGTTTATACCGGTCAGTGGGGGATAGTAGTGGGGGATGGGCGGCGGAGGTACTTGGCACACGCAGTAGCAGGCTGCTGCAGCTACCACGTGTGCCCACTGCTAAAGGAAGATTAATATTCACTCTTCTCCATGCCCATGGGCGTCGAGAAGAGTGAATATTCATTCCCTTTAGTAGCGGGCACAGAGGAGCGCTGAGCGGCAGTTCCCGCTGCCACTGCCCGCTATTAAAGAAAATGCATATTCACTCTTCTCCAAATCCATAGTCCCAGCATGGAGAGGAGCGAATATGCTCGCAGCTCACCTCGGCGTCTGAGGGCGCATGACAGTGACATCATGCGGAGATCAGCTGCAGCAGAACAGGACGCAGTGCTGGAGCAAAGGGGAGGAAGGTGAGTAGAAGTGTTTATTTTTTTTCATGTGTGCAGTGATGTGGGGCCATGCATACCAGGATTGGGGGATGAAGAGGGGGCCATGCATACCAGGATTGGGGGATGAAGAGGGGGCCATGCATACCAGGATTGGGGGATGAAGGGGGGGCCATGCATACCAGGATTGGGGGATGAAGGGGGGACATGCATACCAGGATGGGGAAATTATCAGTAGCTGCTGCATTTCCCACCCTAGGCTTAAACTCGAGTCAATAATTTTCCCAGTTTTTGTGGTAAAATTAGGTGCCTCGGCTTATACTCGAGTATATATGGTATTTAATTTTTTTTTTTACTTAAGCCCTCTATGGGACTTTAACGCATTACTCTGATCATTGATACAGGTGCTTATTTTAATGTGTACCATCGATTAAATTAAAACAATAGTTCCTCTTTAAGTTGAAGAGTAACATGGTCCTAGACTATTTTCCTCCTCCTCTCAGAAGGTACATAAGATAACTTTGTCTGTTATGATATACACCAAATATATTCAATTCTAATGACAGATGTATGCAGCTATATAAAGGAACATTTTTTTTTATTTGACTGGAAAAATACAGTAGAGGTCAGGGTCAAAAATTAAATACTCAATTGTGATGTGCTTCTAGAATGGTGTTCTAATGCAATCGGCAACATTATTTCATGTAAAACATAATATTTTAACAATACGTTAATGTCTCTTACCCGTGCAATGGCACCAGATATCACCAAGGGGGGCTTAGGTTGTCTAAAAAGGTTAAAAGGAAAAAAGAAAACTATAAAATAACTTACAATATGTGTCTACTAAAACGTACAAATACTTTCACGTACAATAATTTAGGAGTATATTTTCTACTACTGAAAGGATATTTATTGTATGTACTTTCACATATAAGATCTGCTATACACTAAATTAAAAGAGAATATGTCAGCAGGATCAACCCTCCTAAGTTATCTACATGAGCATGCAAGTCATAGGAAACTGAATAAAACTAAACATTGGCATCTGCAATACGGTGTCCTATTCAAGAGAAATCCATGCTTTTATTATATTTAAATGAGCTGTTAAAGTCTATGGGCCGGACAAAGACCTACCTGAGAATTCTAAAAATCACACACAGTTCAGCGGTCAGATCAGAACCAACACAGCACAGCAGAAGTGAACTTTGTCTCATTACAAACACATTTGTAGCAGCAGTTATCCTCCCATAGTTCACGCAGCTCTGCTGCAGAGCTGCGCTTGATTACAGCCAACATAGTACAGCAGAGTGTAACCTTGCCTTATTAACAAACATTTGCAGTTGTCAACTAATAGAGCGGTCAAATCTGATGCACGGCACTTCTCTCATTTTGGCTGCCTGTAGGTTAGAATCTGAAGCAGTGGGAGAGGATTGCAGCTTTAAATGTTTTTTGTAATGGAGATAAAGGTCACCTATGCCGCATGGCATTAGCTCTGTCACCCCCTGGGAGTTATCGACCTCTAAAATGGGTATACAGGTGATAGAAATGTAAATCTATACATACCTGTATGCAGGGCCGGTTTTAGCTTCTGCCCACGATGCAGAAATGATGCATATGTTTTCCGCTACTCCCTGGCAGGAAAAACGCATGCAGATTTTACATGTGTTTTTCCCGCTAGGTAGAAGTGTTTGTCAAGTGTTTTTGCATGCATTTCTGCATGCGGGTTATCAAGCGCTTTTCCAAGCGAGTTTAGCATCACTTGGAAAAGTGCTTGACAACTTGGTCACACTATATAAATCCATGCAACCGGCATGGATTTATATAGTGTGACCAAGTTAATAGTTAAAAAAAAAAAAAAAAAAAAAAATTATACTTACCTTCCGATGGCCCCCGGTGTTTTCTCCGCTCCGTCGTATCATCAGCGGTCGCGTGACCTGTCACATGACTAAATGTCGTCATGGCAGGTCCTCACACCACCGCAAGCCGTACTGGAGACCGGACACATCGCTGAGGAGGCCGGGGATCATCGGAAGGGGAGTATAATCTTTATTTTTTATTTTAAAAATGCTATTTTTTTTTTTTTTTTTTACAGGTACAATGGTACCTCTCTGGAGGAGAGTCTCCTCTTCTCCAAACCCGGGTACCATCCGCACATAGAATCGCTTAATATCAGTGTGTGCAAACATGCTGACACAGATATTAAGCGCTTCAATGCAAGTCAATGGCGGCAAATACGCTGCGTGTCCACAAAATTAATGGACATGCTGCGTATTTTTCCGCAATGATAATCCGCAGCGGAAATTTTCACAGCATGTGCACAGCACATGCGAATTATCATTGGGGAACATGGGGCACGTATTACCAAGTGTTTTTTAATAGTTTTCGCTGCGTAAATTCCGCGGCAATAACGCTTGAAAAACGCATAGTGGGCACGCAGCCTTAGACAAAGTGGGGTCCTGGGCAAAAGTTTTAAGTTTGGTTGCATTTATATGCCCTGCGTTCAGGCCATTAAACGAGCGTGATCGGCAATACTGAAGTCGTTCGATGCTTGTATCTCGGCCTCTTTACACCAGCTGAGGAAGAATGATGGGAAAAGAACAATCACTAATAGATCAATCTGTTCCCATACATTATGTTATCAGCAGCACATCTGCAGTTTTCACCAGACAATGTGATGCGGAGAACAATTATTTTTGTCCCAGCATAAACAATCCAATCACCTGATGAATGAGCAACATTTTGCTCGTTCGTTGGTCGATTGCCAACATGTTAACACCTATGAGCTCTCGTCTGCACTGCCGAGATTTACAAATGTGGATGTCACACACACATACTGTGTGTGTGTGTCACAAACGGCCACAGTGTGTCTATACCTGACCATCTGCATATACTATTTACATTTATACAAGTTAGAATAATGCAATAAAATATATAAACCTACATCGCACGCACGCACGCGCACACACACACACACACACACACACACACACACACACACACACACACACACACACACACACACACACACACACACACACCTTTATGCTGGAGAGGATGATGATCTTCCAGACTATGAGCTGCAGATTCTCCTGATGGCAGCAGCCCTGTCCCACCAGACACTTCCTGCCTCTCCTCTGCTGAAAGCTGACAGGAGCAGGAGGAACTGACAGGAGCCGGAGCTCAGGAAAGCACACACAGGTGGACACAGACTTATCTGGCAGCTCATCAGCTCAGTAGGTGCCGGTCTCTGGCTCTCCCTCCCCCTCAGGCTCTGTGCAGGAGGACAGGAGCACTGGCCAATGAGCGCTTCTATGCCTCCGATGGGGGTGGTTCACTGGCCACTGCTTCTGTCCTTCACTGCAGGCGCATCCTCTCTTAATGCCAGGCCCTCCCAAAGGGTCCTGAAGTTCCCCAGAGTGCAAGGCCTGTGATGACATCATGATCACATGACCGGTCACATGATCGTGATGTCACTACAGGTCCTTAACCAGTCTACATCGAAAGCTTCACTGATAATGAAGTTTGTTTTGTTTTTTTTTGATTTACAAAGTTTTGCATTTTTTTACCACTAAAATAAATGAAAAAAAGTTATAAGTACACGTATGGACCTAAAGAATCACACTCCCAGGTAATTTTTACATGATAACCGCCATAGAAAAAAAAAAAACTAACCGCACCGGCGTTTGAGAAATTGAAGAGGTTGTCCACTACAATAAATAATGCCCCAATCGATTTAAACAGTGGAAATAAGTATTTTTGTAAATACCTCGCTGCCATTCTTGCCTGACCGCAGCGCTATTGCTGGCTGCTGACTGGACATCACGTGACCCCAGCTGCAGCCTGCTCTGACATCCACTGATGTCACGTCAAGTTCCGGAGACTCAGATGTGATCCACTGGCACACACCCCCGATTGACTGGGCTGTGGGTGGAGTTTCACAGCATGTCACAGCCCAGTATCTAGCGCGCGCTTCCCCTCTCCTCTGCATTCATTGGCCGCAAAGCGCGCACTGGATACTGGGCTGTGACGTGCGGTGAAACTCCGCCCACAGCCCAGTTAATCAGGGGGGTGTGTGCCAGTGGATCACGTCTGAATCTCCGGAGCTTGACGTGACAGCAGCAGATATCAGAGCAGGCTGCAGCTGGGGTCACGTGAGGCCCAGTCAGCGATAACCTACAGCCTGTGAACATAACAGTTCACAGGCTGTTGCTCTATACACCGAGCTACAGCCCATAATGACAGATAGGAGTATTTGGTTATCTTGACTTCTATGTTGCAGGCAATGAATCCAGAAGCAGAGTATACAACTGCATAGAAATACATTTGTATATTCAACGTATTTTTATGGTGCTTGTATACGGAGATGAAGAAAAAGATTTGTTTTGTTCCTATAAGGCTATGAGTCCACAATCAGGAAGAGCAGTGTTTTGGACGCGGTTCACCTGCGCCGTGTTCAAACGCTGCGTTCCATGATACAAGCACAGTGGATGGGATTTATAGAAATCTCCTGCCCACTGTGCTTTATTTGACATCGTGTAAACTCACCCGCGGCACGGCTTTAATAGCCGCAGTATGTCAATTTCTGTTGCGGAGACGCTAGTGTCGGCTACAGAAATTTCCACAATAAAAAGTCATTAGATGCGGAAAATTCACATGGTTCACTGAACACATGCAGATTTACCTGCGTGATCGGGAGCAGCATTTTGGTCACTGCGTCGAAAGCGCTGCTGTTCCTGATCGTGGAAACGTAGCCTAAAAGTAGTAAAAATAATAAGCAATTACAACATTTTTTTTTGGAGTCTACCCAGGTCTTGAACCCACAACCATTACATTACAGATAGATAGAAGCTTTATTGTGCTGAGCCACAAGCTCTATTGATGTAATGAGAATTTTGTTTACTTGATCTTTAGTGCAGGATCTGACTATAGGCTGATTATTTCTATCAGTACACACTGCTGTGTACAATGTATACATTTTTATTCTACAGGGAGAATGAGATTTTTTTTTCATCTTCTAAAATTACTAAAAAAAATAAAAAATGTAATTTTGAGGCTATGTGCACACGATGCAGAAATGCTCAGGATTTTTTCCTGAGCGTTTCTGCATCTCCCTGGCAGAAAAAAACGCATGCGGATTGTACATGCATTTTCCTGCCAGGGACATGCGGAAATGGAGCGGTTACCCACTGACATTTCCGCATGCGGATTGACAAGCGCTTTCCAAGTGATTAGCATCACTTGGAAAGTGCTTGTGACAACTAGGTCACACTATATAAATCCATGCAAACGGCATGGATTTATATAGTGTGACCCGAGAGAGTGGTAAAAATAAAAAATAATGTATACTGTTACCCTCCGATGGCCCCCGGTGTCCCGCTCACTCCGTTCTCCCTTGCCGACAACAGTGATTTGAAAGACCTGCCGACGTCAGCGTCACGTGACCAGTCACATGACTCTGACGTCAGCGCAGGTCCTTCAACTCACTGCAAAGTGCCGGGAACCAAGCAGGAGCGGTGCGCGGGCCGCCAGAAGGTAAGTATACATTTATTTTTTATTTTCTTTTTTTACAGAATTTTTAATGGTACCTGGGTGTGGATGAGACTCTCCTCTCCTCTACACCCGGGTACCATCCGCACATTAGAACGCGTGGATTACGCATCTACATATACAGTGATGCGTAATCCATGCGGTCTAATGCAAGTCAATGGCGGCGAAGACGCAGCACTTCCGCAAAATAATTGGTAGTGCTGCGTTTTTTTCCGCAATGATAATCCGCACAGCACATGCGGATTATCATTGGGGAACATTGCTGCCCTTCTACCATGCGTTTTTAATGCGTTTCCACAGCTGCAAAAACGCTGCGGAAACGCATTAAAAACGCATCGTGTGCACACAGCCTCAATGCGTTTATTTTTAAATAATGAACATCACAAATCAGCACATAACACGAACACATTTGGTGCCCCTGTAAATCATAACAACCCACACAACTCCGCGATCAGATTTACAGGGATCGGTAAATTGGATACAAAAAAAAAAACGGCATTTTTATTTTTCTCTATTCAACCCATAAAAAAATGGAATAAAATGGTAATGCTGAAGCAGTGTTCACACGTACTGCAAATGCTGCGTTTTTTCTGTTTTTTTTTTTTTTCCTGGAGGTGTCCGCGCCACACAGCACAACACAATAACAATCTTCTCATTACTGCATGTTTGCTGCGTTTATTTTATGTGTTTTCCCGTTATTTGATGCGCTTTTGGGGCAGATATAAAGCAGAGTTTTTAACAGTAAAGAAAAGCTTTGATTCTTCACTTAAAAATGCAACGCTGTTTTTTTCTTCATGCGTTTTTTCCCATTCCCCATGACAGCACCCATGGAGAGAGGAATCCGCCCCTAGGACAGGAAACCAATACAGGTTTAAAAGGCGGAGCCCTCTACTATGCCTCAGTGGTTTCCTGTCCTCGAGGAGACCCTACAGCTCCCCAGGCGCTGCCAGGGGCTGAAGATTTACCTCGGCGCTGCAGCTCCCTTGTCAGTCCGGGTGTCCGGCTCGTGGGGCATGCCGGCGGTTCACGTACAAAGCATCTCTGGGCCGGTGTGACGTCAGTTCCAGGGGCACGGCCTATTGTGGCAGAGTGCTTCCCGGGAACCCCCGCCGGCTTCTTGCATCACATCCGGTGGCTCGATGCTTCACTGGGAGCCGGCCAGCGATGGTCCCGGGGGCACGGCTTGAGTGGTTGGTGCGTTCCCAGGACGGGAGCGGGGGCGTCATCTGGGGGCACGGCCTAAGGGGCATAGAGCTTCCCCAGAGAACACCATGGAGTCTCCCTCACTAATGGATAACATGAGGAGCATGATTAGGAGTGAAATTAAAAAATTGTTCAAAGGGTTAAAAACTGGTTCAACAGCAAGAGAGGCCAGTGGGAACTCTAGTGCACAGGACGAGGGGGAAAGGGACCAGCTAGGGAGTTGCGAGTCAAGTCCCTCACTGTCGTCATCCTCTTCGGATAGCGAGAGGGACTCCTCAGGTTTCCGGCCTGAAGAGATCAGTAGGCTAGTGAAAGCCGTGAGGACTACCATGAGAGTGGAAGAAGTGAAGGAGCCCAGATCCGTACAAGATCAGATGTTTGGGGGTCTAGAGTAAAAAACATAAGTGTTTTCCAGTCCACAAAACCATCTCCTAGCTGATCCAAAGGGAATGGAAAAAAACAGACAGGAAGGCTTATATTCCCAAGCTGATGAAGAGAAAATATCCTTTTGGAGCAGAGGACTCAAGAGACCTGGGACAACGCGCCCAAGATAGATGTCGCGGTCTGCAAAGTCTCCAGGAACTCCTCCCTCCCATTTGATGATGCTAGACTCCTAAAAGACCCTCTTGATAGGAAAGTAGAGAGTTTTCCAAAAAGAGCTTGGGAGACAGGGGCCGCAGCATTTAAGCCGAACATAGCGGCAGCATGCACTGTGAGATCTTTAAACGTGTGGCTGGCTCAATTACAAGACCAATAAATGCCCCAAAGACGAGAAACTAGCCTGTATACCCAATTTAGCCAAAGCAGCAGACTTCCTTGCGGATGCCTCGGCAGACGCAGTCCATCTAACAGCCCGAACCTGTGCCCTGTCAAATTCAGCCAGAAGAGCCCTTTGGTTAAAAAACTGGAATGGCGACTTTAACTCAAAGTTCAGGCTTTGTGGTATTCCCTTTGAAGAAAATTACCTTTTCGGGTCCTCTCTTGATGAAATTCTGGACAAAGCAGGAGACTCTAAAAAAGGGTTTCCCCAGTAAAGCACACCAAATTTTAAGAGACCTTTCCACACGTTCAGAAAAGGGGGGAAGGGGGGGGGTGGGGGGCAAAGCCAAAAACTAGAAATGGAAGGAACCAGAAAGAAAACAGGGGAAAACCCTCCCAGGGGGATCGTTTTTTGTCCGGGTTCCCAAAAAGAGCGGGAAGACAATGACGCCAGGTCCCAGGTATGTGGAATACTAAAACTCTTCTTCTCCGCCTGGGAAACAATTTCCCTAAGTCCCTAGGTTCTGCACACAATACGGGACGGGTTGAAATTAGAATTCCTTTTTCCCCCCTCCAGACACTTATATAGTCACCAGAAACCAACCTTCGGGTTTGGTACAGGATACCCTGGAACAGGCGGTTATGTCTCTAATCTAAAAAGGAGTTCTATCCTGTGTTCCAGAAGGGGGAAGAGGGAAAAGGGTTTTACAGCCCCTTATTCCTAAGAAAAAAAACAGATCAGTCTTACAGGACCATCATAAACTTAAGGAACTGCAATAAGTTTCTGGCTCTCAAATGGTTCAAGATGGAAAACATCGAGTCAGTAATAAAACTCCTATTCCCAAAGTGCTTCATGGCCACTATAGATCTCAAAGATGCCTATTATCATTTTCCCATCTTTCAAGCTCAAAAGATTCCTAAGAGTGGCGGTCTACATCAAGGGCCATCTGACATATCTACAGTTCCAAGTCCTCCCCTTTGGACTTTCCATGGACCCAAGGTCTTTACAAAAATAGTGGGGGAAATGGACGTTATATTCATGGCGTATCTGGATGACTTTCTTGTGGTAGGAAGATCACAGTCCAAATTCAACCTGGCGGTCACAAAGGTTTTAAGTATCTTAGCCTCTTTAGGGTGGCTGATAAACTCAACAAAATCTTAGGCACCTGGCTGGATTCAAGAAAACAAATGTCCTTCCTTCCAGAAGAAAGAAGGGAAAGAGTAGAAAGACTGGCTTTAGAACTAATAAACAAACCAGAGACTACACGAAGAAGGGCCATGTCCATCCTGGGGTCCCTAACCGCATGCATCTCGACAGTAATTTGGGCAATGTGTCATTTCAGACCTTGCCAATGGGATATCCTGAGAGTAGAACAGAAAGCGTTAGGGAACCTGAACACACACACATAATGATATCCAAGGAAACTCAACTATCATTGATGTGGTGGACAAATGAGTCAAATATATCGCCGGGAGTTGCATGGGAAATAAAAAATCCCATTATACTCACTACGGACGCAAGTCACTGGGGGTGGGGTGCCCATGTAGAGGGAAGCATCCCGCAAGGGAGATGGCCTCGAGATTTGATAGACTTCCAACCGGAAAGAGTTAGCAGCCATAGGATTAGCCTTACGACAAATCTTGCCAGTTGTAAAAGATCGACATCTAAGAATCCTCTAAGACAACAAAACGGCACTGGCCTATATAAACAGGGGGGAACAAAATCAGGTGGTTTTATGGCAGAAACTCAAAAAATTATGTTGTTAGCGGAAGGAAATCTAAGTTCCATCTCAGCAGGCTATTTAAAGGGGTCAGAAAATATGAAAGCAGACTTCCCGAGTCGTCACAGGGTAGATCAGGACGAATGGTCCCTGAACTAAAGAATCTTCCAGAAAATAGTAGATCTCTGTAGGGTTCCAAAAATAGATCTTTTTGCGAACAAACTGAACAAAAAAGTCAGCAAATTCTTCTCAATAGATCCAAAAAGATCTCCCCTGGGGGTTAGATGCCCTTCTACTCAAAATGGCCAGTAGGCCTGCTCTATGCCTTTCCCCCCTCTACATTTAATTCCTGCGGTTCTCAGGAAAGTACGTATGGAGAGGGCCGAGATAATTCTAGTGGCACCCTTTTTGCCCAGGAGAACATGGTTTTCCTGGGTTCGTCGCCTATCGGTGGCAACTCCAGAGATTCCAGACCTCCATTCCCAGGGTCCCATTCACCACCCAGACATAAAGAAGCGGCATTTGACGGCTTGGCGCTTGAGCGGTAACTTCTGAAAGCTAAAGGGTGCTCAGGCAGAGTGATTTCCACACTTATTAAATCAAGGAAGAGAACAATGTCAACTATATATTATAGAATATGGAGTAAATTTCAAATTTTTTCAGGAATAAATCCTTTTAAAAAAAAAAACAAGGGGTACCATACGTTGGGATTTTGGAATTCCTGCAAAAAGGTTGGGAGCTGGGGCTAAAAAAGAGCACCCTTAAGGTTCATTCTGCAGCTTTAGAGGCCCTTTTTGGAGGAGACATCTCGACCCACCCCTTGCCGCTCGGAATCCATTCCAAAACCGAGAGCAGCTCCCTGGGACTTAAACCTAGTCCTCAAAGCTCTTACTAAGACTCCCTTTGAGCCCATATCAGATTGTGCTCTTAAAAATTTGACCCTTAAAACTGCATTCCTGGTGGCTCTTACATCAGCTAGACAGGTAGGAGAGATTCAGGCCCTATCAGTAAATCAGCCCTTCACTCAAATCCTGTCAGATTCGGTTATTCTTTCTCCGGACCCTTCCAAAGGTAGTGTCCTCTTTTCATAGATCACAGGATATAGTTTTACCGTCATTCTGCGAGAACCCTAAAAATGAGGGGGAAAGGGAGTTCCACACCCTAGATGTCAGGAGAGGTCTACTGCAATACTTGGAATCAACCAAGGAAATTCGGAAAACTACCCCGTTTGTTCTCTTCCAGGGTCCCAGGAAGGGCCAGGCTGCGCCCAAAGGGCTCATAGCAAAATGGGTCAGGACGGGGATTGCTCTGGCATACACCTTGGGGGGGGTTCCCACCTCCTGGTAAGATTAATGCACACTCCACAAGGGCTGTCTCTACTTCATGGGCGGAAAGAGCAAATTCTTCTCTGGAGCAGATTTGTAGGGCTGCCACGTGGTCTTCACCCTCCACTTTCTTCAAGCACTACAGGGTGGATCTGGGTGTTGGTGATCTATCCTTCACTAGGAAAGTCCTACAAGCGGTAGTCCCTCCCTAGGGGGATTCCTTTGTAATCTCTCCATGGGTGCTGTCGTGGGGAACGGGAAAAATGATTACTTACCGGTAATAGGATTTTCCATGACCCACGACAGCACCCTCATTTATTCCCTCCCTTTTCACCCTCATTATGGTGGAGGATGCACATGTTAATCATAAGGTGTCGCAAAAAAAAAAAAGTAGAATGCATGCATTTATAATCTATATTTATACCTTCCATTCTGGAGTTGCCATAATTGGTGGGACTCCACTCTGAATTTAGGAGGTGAAAGTTATATGTATGTATTGTCTAAACTAACAAACGGGGTTCCTCTGATGCTCGGCAAACCACTGAGGCATAGTAGAGGGCTCGGCACTTTAACCACTTCGCACCAGAGCCTGTTTTTGCCTTCGTGACCAGGCCAATTTTTTCAATTCTGACCACTGTCACTTTATGAAGTAATTACTCTGGAACGCTTCAACGGATTCCCCTGATTCTGAGATTCTGAGACTGTTTTTACTTGACACATTGTACTTCACGATAGTGGTAGAATTTCTTCGATATCACTTGCGTTTGTGGAAAAAAATCGGAAATTTGGCGAAAATTTTGCAATTTTCAAGCTTTGAATTTTTATGCCCTTAAATCAGAGAGATATGTCACACAAAATAGTTAATAAATAACATTTCCCACATGTCTACTTTACATCAGCACAATTTTGGAACCAAAATTTTTTTTTGGTAGGAAGCTATAAGGGTTTAAAGTTGACCAGCGATTCCTCATTTTTCCAACAAAATTTACAAAAACATTTTTTTTAGGGACCACATCTTATTTGAAGTGACTTTGAGGGGCCTTTATGACAGAAAATACCCAAAAGTGACACCATTCTAAAAACTGCACCCCTCAAGGTGATCAAAACCACATTCAACAAGTTTATTAACCCTTCAGGTGTTTCACGGGAATTTTTGGAATGTTGAAGAAAACAATGAACATTTAACTTTTTTTCACAAAAATGTTACTTTAGACCCAATTTTTTTATTTTCACAAGGGTAACAGGAAAAAATAGACTACACAATTTGTAGTGCAATTTCTCATGAGCACGATGATACCCCATAAGTGAGGGAAAACCACTGTTTGGGCGCACTGCAGGGTTTGGAAGGGAAGGAGCGCCATTAGACTTTGAATGTAAAACTTGTCTGAATAATTAGCGGACGCCATGTTGCGTTTGGGGAGCTCCTGCTGTGCCTAAACAGTGGAAACCCCCCACAAGTGACACCATTTTGGAAACTAGACCCATTAGGGAACTTATCTAGATGTGTGGTGAGCACCTTGCACCCCCAGGTGCTTCACAGAAGTTTATAATATTGAGCCATAAAAATAAAATTTTCACATTTTTCCCACAAAAAATGTTTTTCATCCCCTAATTTTGCATTATCATAAGGATAACAGGAGAAATTGCACCATGATATTTGTTGTGCAATTTCTCCTGAGTACGCCGATACCCCATATGTGGGGGAAAACTACTGCTTTGGTGTACGGCAGGGTTCGGAAGAGAAAGGAGCGCTATGTTGGCTGAGATAGGTTGCAGACACCATGTCACATTTGAAGAGTCCCTGACATGCCGAAACAGCAGAAACCCCCACAAGTGACCCCATTTTGTAAACTACACCTCTCAAGGAATTCATCTAGGGAAGTAGTATTTTTTAATTTTTAAATTTATACCATTGGGCAGTGAAGAAAACAATTATATTTTTACCACAAAAAATGTTTTACCCTCAGATTTTACATTTTCACACAGGGCAATGGGTAAAAATGGTGCCGAAATGTGTCACACAATTTCTTCTAAAAGTGGCAATACCCAATATGTGACTGTATCGTACCGCTTAGCCATACAGCGAGATCTGGGAGGGACGGAGCGCTATTTGACAATTGGAGAACAAATTATTATAGAATAGGCATTTGGATTTGGGAGCACAAAATTTTCTGAATTTGTTTTGGAAGGTAAGGGCCATTTCGCTTTTCCAGAGCCTTTCTGCTACCAGTAACTTGGAAGTCCCTTATATTTTTAACAGATAACGGACCTGAGTGGGGACTAGCTTTTTTTGAGGACTGAGTTGAAGCCTTTATTGAGAACATCTTACGTAACATTTATCCGGTGCTCTAGGCTGAGCACTTACATCGGGGTTTCCATCTAAATTTCCAAGTGATGTAATTCAGATGAAACCCCTGCAGGATCCATTCACTGTAAAGAGGCAGTAGAGTTACTCTGGACTCCGTCTGGCCTCTGTTCAGCGGTGTCCTTTTTTTCAGAAGTGCACAAAACTGTGGCCAACCGCGCTTTTATGCACGCCTAAAAAAAACTGACACCGTGGGATCACAGGCCAGACGGCATCCACAGTGGCCTATATCTGCCTCATTATAGGGAACTAGCTATTGAACCCGTTCTACGCCCGGGTGGCGAGCATTTTTATTGGTATATGGTCTCCCATGCTGGTATGTGCTGCCCCCCTCCTTGTATTTGTGCTGCCCCCATCCTGTCCCCACCATCCAATCCTGGTATGCGTGGCACCCCTCACCCCCATCCTGGTATGCGTGACACCCCTCATCCCCATCCTGGTATGCGTAGCACCCCTCATCACTATCCTGGTGTGTATGGCATCCCTCATCCTGGTAAGCATGGTACCCCATCCCTCATCCCGGTATGCATGGCACTCCATCCCTCATCCCCAATCCCGGCATGCATGGCACCCCTCATCCCCCAATCCCGGCATGAGTGACACCCCTCACCCCCAATCCCGGTATGCGTGGCACCCCTCATCACTATCCTGGTGTGTATGGTATCCCTCATCCTGGTAAGCATGGTACCCCATCCCTCATCCCGGTATGCATGGCACTCCATCCCCCATCCCGGTATGCATGGCACTCCATCCCTCATCCCCCAATCCCGGCATGCGTGGCACCCCTCGCCCCCCAATCCCGGCATGCGGGGCACCCCTCGCCCCCCAATCCCGGCATGCGTGGTCCCCCTCGCCCCCCAATCCCGGCATGCGTGGTCCCCCTCGCCCCCCAATCCCGGTATGCGTGGTCCCCCTCGCCCCCCCAATCCCGGTATGCGTGGTCCCCCTCACCCCCCAATCCTGGTATGCGTGGTCCCCCTCACGCCCCAATCCTGGTATGCGTGGCACCCCTCACGCCCCAATCCTGGTATGTGTGGCAACCCTCACCCCCCAATCCTGATATATGCATGGTCCCCTCACCCCACAATCCTGTTATGTGTGGCCCCCCTCATCCCTTTCACACAAACAAAAAAAAAAACAAAACAGTTATACTCACCTTTCTTTTCTGTACTCCAGCGCTGCTGCGTCCTCTTCTGCCGGAGGCCGGGGGAGGAGTGCGGCGCTGGAGCACCGAGCTGTCCGGCGCCATTTTGCTGAAGACACACTGTAAATGTGTCTTCAGTAAAATGGCGCCGGATAGCGCAATGCGCACGCGCCGGTCCGACGCCTTCACTCCGCCCCCGGTCTCCAGCGAAGATAGGCGCCGCGGCAATGCTCCTCCCGGTCAAGTAAGTATGGCGCCGGAGATCGCAGTATGTGTTCAGTGTCTACGCATCCCGCGATCTCCGGCGCCATACACCTCCTCTTACCTGTAACGGCTGGATGCCTGCTTCTGTCTGGAACCAGACTGCGAGTCACGCATGCGCAGTCTATCGAGGCTTCAGACAGAGACACGCATGCCGCCTTATATTATAGATCTTCTGCCGTGAGTTACGTCTGAATCACGTATTTCAGAGATTTACACGGAAACTCTGGTGTAAGTGCTCAGCGCAGAGCGCAAGATAATGTGAGCAGAGCCTTACTGCGATCTTTGGGAGACATGATAAACAAATCAGTAGCAGGTGAAGAATTGGTTTTATTTATTTTTTACGCCGTTCCTCGTGCGCTATAAGTGATGAGATTACTTTATTCTTCGGGTCGGTGTGATTACAGAGATACCAGATTTATATCGGGTTTTTATGACCGACAGCTGTCACACACTAAAAGACGCTTTTTTATGCAAAATCTAGTTTTTGCATCGCCATATTTTGAGAGCTATAATTTTTCCAGATTTTGGCCGACAGTCATGTGAGGGCTTGTTTTTTAAGGGACGAGTTGACGTTTTTATTGGTACCATTTTTGGGTACGTGACATTTTTTTGATCGCTTTCTATTCTGTTTTTTGGGAGGTAAAATTAACAAAAACCAACAATTCAGGAATTGTTTTTTTGAGTTTTTTTTTTATGCCGTTCTGTGTGTGGTAAAAGTGATAAGGCAGCGTTATTCTTCAGGTCAGTACGTTTACAACGATACTACACTTACCGTATATATTTTTTTTTATGTTTTGGTGCTTTTACACAATAAAACCATTTTATAGAAAAAATATTTTTTTTACATCGCTTTATTCTGAGAGCTACAACTTATTTTTCGGCTGATGGAGCAATATGGCGACTTTTTTTTTTGCGGAACAAGATGACGTTTTCAGCGGTACCATTTTTATTTCCATTTTGCTTTTTGATCGCATTTTTTTCCCACTTTTTGTTTGGCAGTATGATGATAAAGCATTGTTTTTTGCTCCGTTTTTTACTTTTATTACGGTGTGCACAGAAGGAGTTAATTAGTGTGAGTTTTATAGATCGGGTTGTTTTGGACGCGGCGATACCAAATATGTGTACTTTTTTTGTTTTTGCATAAATATACGGATTTATTGGTTTAATATTTTATTTATTTATTTTGTGATTTTATTTTATTTTTTTTTTAACAGTTTGAAAACATTTTTTTGACTTTTTTTTTACATTTTTACTTAGTCCCTGTATGGGACATTATTTTTTATTTTTCTTATCACTGTTCTCATGCAATGCAATAGACATGTATTGCATTGCATGAGAGCTTTGCTGACAGTTTCACACTATCTGCTTCCTCCTAGACTTCAGCTGCAGGCTGAGCCTAGCAGGACACCATATATGGCAGATCTGGAGGCGGTCATGTGACCTCCGGCTGCCATGACAACGGCAGGTCCTGTAAGACATCAGGGGGCCGTCGGAGAGGTAAGTGGACAACCCCCTCTCCTCTCACTATCTTCTAAATGCCACGATCACTATAGATCGCGGCATCTAGAAGATAGCAAAGGGTTAACATCATTGGGACCTGATCCAATCAGGTCTCGATGATGCCCCCTGTCAGAGCTGTCGCTCTGCACCGCATGCACAGCGCTTGCAGGACCCTGGGGGTCCTGAGGGACCACCAACCGTTCATAAACATCAGCGCTGCACAGAGCCCAGGCAGCGCCGACGTTTATGTACAGTGGGCGGTCTGCAAGAGGTTAAACCTGTAGTGGTTTCCGGTCCTCGGGGCGGATCCCTCTCTCCATGGGTGCTGTCGTGGGTCATGGAAAATCCCATTACTGGTAAGTAATATACATTTTTTCAGAAGAAGCCTATAGAGAGAAAATGTACCAAAAAAGCAGAGTTCAGCAGCGTCTTCAGATCACAGAGTGGAGATTTCATGGAATCACATACACACTGCTTCAAAATTTAGACAGTGTTCACATGTAACGTAAATGCTGTGTTTAAATTTCCAAGCAAAGTTGATGTGATTTCATGAAAAGTGCACCCGCTATTAGAATACAACAAACCGTATTTTAGATTTAAAAGTTAGTATTTCTCTATATGCTTGTCTCTCCACCTGTTTTTACAGGTGTTCTTATTTTCCATTTTTTTCTCCTCCTACTTCTTAAAGGTTTTATATATAAGGTATCTTATGTGTGTATCGTAACACCTTTCCCATGCCTATCCTGTACATACCAATCTTTTTGATTTTCCTTCTATCGCTTTAATTTTTTTCTTTTTCCCCCCATTTTCCTTAATAAACCATATTTTTTCCTCCCCTCTTCTCATCCTTAACTCTTCCCACCCTTTATTTTGCCTATATCTTTCATTCCTTTATGCTTTTATTTTGTTCTTGTTTGCTGCTATATTACTGTGTATTAATAATAGGTCTCCCACTTTCTCTTTACCACATTTATGTAAAACATCCTTAAAAACAACTTTAACAAAAGAGGTGCCCGCTGTGCGCCCAAGGACACTGCTGAACTGTGCGGTTTTGGTGCTTTTTTTTTCTCCTCTAGATGCTTCTATGTGGAGCCTAAAAACGCATGTAAAAAACTGTAGTTACTTTAAGTGCAGAATCAAAACTTTTCTGTACAATAAAAAGGACATTAAAAACACGGCTTCACGTCTGCACCAAAAATGCATCAAATAAGGGGGAGAAGATTGTTATTGTGCAGTTTGGTATGGACATCTGCAGAAAACAAAAAAATACCATATTTCTGCAAGGTGTGAACACGGCCTTACAGACACAAAAAGCCAATGTGATATAGTGACGCTACATAAAGATGAGAAAGTGCTGGCGGCACCGACTGCTGTGAATGAAGGAACAAAAAATAATCCACATGTCCCAACTACAGATGACGTCACGCTGACCTGGGTGATCAAAAGCCACTGGGGACGCAGGATGGTTAGAGATTCACGACCTCCTGTCCAGCTGCCAGGTACCACTGATCTGCACGCTGGACCAGAGACCCGGGTATCCATCCGCTCATCTCTAGAAATACCTGTCTCGGATCTGGGTCTACACCCTGTAAGTCTCGGGCATCTCCTGAATGTCCCTCATTACCAGCGCCCCTCTGACAACTCATCCTGCCGGAAAAGAAAGAAGTGATAAATTGGCGTGGATTTGGGTGTGGCCAAAATTTCCCGCGGGACGCTACGCACACCGCGTGATGTGTCCCTCTTTCTGTTCTTAAAATGTTGGGACGTATGTGTAATAGTGGGGAAGGGCGGTACTGAGATAGTTAAAGGAAGTGTTCCTGAAGTCAGACCTCTCTGAACTGTTGGTAGACCAAGCTAAGGGGTTAGCTTTAGTGGTCCAGTCAGTAGAGTAAAGGGGGAACTTAGTGCCCAGATCAAGCCTTGAGTGATATAGAGCTTGTTCCTGGCATAATTCGTTGTGGGCTGCAGTACCTGTAAACAGCCACAAGATGCCACTGTCCTGGGTGCAGATGTCAGGTTGAGTCTGCTAGCAGGGTTACAGGCACTGATGAGTTAATGCTGTGTGATGACAGCTCACAGAGGGTGGGCACTTTGGGAAAATTCTTGCTTAAGTTTCCAGAAAGCAGGAGAAGTCACTCAGTAAGAGAGTACAGTGAATCGTTCGGGCAGCCTGAATATAGTGGCTGCTAGGGTAGACGGGAGCTCCATACCCTCTGACAGTGGGATCCCCAGTGTGCAAGTCTCCCTACACAAGAGCACGAGTCCTGTTAGCCGGCCAGAGAAACTCATCAGAGGTAGTGAGGACCCGGGGCACTTCTAGTCTGCAGGAAGCAGAGGAAGAGGAATAGGACTCCAGGCTAAGACGTGGGGGAGAGATTGGATCCAGATTACTGTCAGTATTACAGAAGAGTCTCTTGGGCTGGAGATAGAGTCACAGAGATGCTTCATTTAAAGAGGGAACCAGGGCTGAAGATGTTGCCAGCGCCTGTGAGAGAGATGATAGCCTGTCAGGCCTTATCCATTATATCTGCCTGTAAATACTGTATATATTCCTCTTCCCCAAGTAAAGTTCAAGTTCTGGTTAAGAACCTCGTGTCCTCTGAATTTATTGCTGCCCTGGTCCCAGAAGAGAAATGCCTGGAGACAGCCGCGATCGGATGGCTTGAAGTAAGTGAAGAGCACCACATACACAGCCACACTGCAGAGGGAGGACACGTATTGTCAGTAGGGTGCCATAGTGAGTGGGGACTACAGCTCGCCCACGACTACCTCGCTGGGGCACCTTACATATCAAAAATATTTGCTAAAAAGGTATGTGTGTTATAGCCAGGAGGCAGTTTTCTGGGATGGAGAACGTTGACACTGCGTCCTTCCTGATCACAGAAAGAACTGCTCTCTTCTCTTTCTCCACAAAGATCTTGGTGACTGGTGCAGAGCAGGAGAGGAAGCTATTGGGACCTGCATGGAGGTTGCAAGTTCTGACCAGCTGAAGGCCCTTCCATTCGATCAGGTCATGTGATCTGTTACATGCCTGTAAAGAATTGCAAGATGTGATAATGTGCAGTGTGCGTGCTTGTCTCTACATAAATGCGCATGCGGGAGAGCCACTAAATATATATTTATATTACACACCTACCTACATTCATAATACACATGCTGCAGAGAAAACCCAACAATAGATCTAATACTTCTTTCTAAATTCTACACTACTGAATTAAAAATAGTTCTAATGACCACTCCACTTTACACCACCAGGGAAGTTTTACTTAGTAGGCAAAAATATTTTTTCGTTTATCTGTGGTTTAATCATGGCGTTGGTCTTCTAGTGATGTGCCTCCTATAGTCCGAAATACAGTACGTTTAAAAATTGATCCCCATTCTGCAACAAATATGTTTATATATCAGGCACTTATTTTTCTTGTGTGTATAGAGGGGGAATTTCAATATTATAACCTATTTGATCTGTAATTGGGGTTGGTATATTAGGCCAAGTTACAATGGAAATGCTGCCTGTTGGCTGCATATCAGCGTTGCCTGGTATCCTGTGACCCTGCAGCTCCTGCTCTCTCTCTTATACACAGAGAACACACCTCCTCTGCGTATAGACAAGAGGCGCTGACTCTACTTCATTAATATGTACACAGAGCTTCTTTATCCCAGTGTATACAACAGGATAGTGAAACTCAAACACACAGAGGTCCAAAATGAAAAGCTTGCAAAAAGTCACGAGCCAACCTTGATATGATGACTCTACTGTACCCCACCTCAGTCCTCCAGACAAAGAATGGTGACCCCCCCCATAACCGTATGATTCTCAAACTGTAATTCCTACAGAGCCCTCCTTAAGAGTATAACTGCCCCAAAAAGTGCTCCTTACAGTAGAATATGCCCCACAGTCCTCCAGGCAGTATAACGGGGCCCTGCATTGCCTTCACTACCGTATAATGGGCCCCACATTAAAAAAAAAAAAAAACTACTCACCTCTGCCCGCTCCCCGCTGTTCCAGTCTCTACATGGTGTCTTCAGAGCCTCTGCACATCTCGATACAGCGTCCATGTTGTAACGACGTTGTCGCGCCTGCTGCGCGGAGACATCAGACGCAATGGGGAAACGATAGGAGAGGGAGGGTCAGCTGACGCTCCCTCCTCCATCATTGCTTTCAACTGTGTTGGTATCCAGGATGCTGATATAGTTGAAAGTGCGGTGACGGACGCAGGCCAAATATACTCAGGGGACATGCGGGCCAGAGTTTGACATAAGAGTATACAGCAAAAGAGAAGGCATAGCTGGTGTGACAAAGTCACTGGCAAAGTGCCAGAGGAGAGATATGTTTCACTGAGGTTATTAGCGTCAGTGAATTGAAACCTCAAAGTTTTCTCCAGTACACTAAGTGCCGAGAGAGGTTAAGCAGCCATTTTAAAGGGGAGTGTTTTTTTGTGAACAACCATAGAGTGGGTGGGAGGTCGTTCACCATATCTCCACCCCAGGGTGTGGTCTGGGGTTTAAATAGATGGCCTGCTGAGGCATTCAGTGTTCAGTAGGACTGGAGAAAGGAAGTCCCAGAGCTTTGTGTCCTGACAAGGAAAAGCTGAACCGTTTGTTTTCAAACCCTGAGTGGGCGGATCCTTGCTACTACAAGGACTGTGTTTTGTGCTACCACTTCGTTTTATTCTCCTGTTTTTGCCCAACGGGCCGTTTATTTTTACTTCACCACGGTTTATGCTGCATGTATAATAAACCTAGTAAGAATTTAAAGAGTGTTCCTGTGTCTACCTGAGTGAGCCGATCTGCCACACTGGTAATAAACCATCCGTGCCGCTCTGTGGGAACTTTAGCTGTCTCTGACAGTTGAATCTTCACACTCGCAGCTACACAATCGTGTGTATCTGTTCTACTATACAGAGACATTTTAGGACTTCGCTGCAGAATAAAAGCAAGACTGCTCAGATGTTTAAAGTCTACAGGCGGTCCAAAAGTGGTTAACCATTAAGTATAATTTAAATGTTAGCTTTATCATGTAGTCCGATACAATCACGATGCTACCAAGTTTAATGTTTCGTTACTTTTTGGTCACCATATTCTGATACCCATTACTTTATTATTTTTCCATAGACAGCTATATGGGGGCATTTTTTTTGCAGCACAAGCTGTAGTTTTTATTGGTACAATTTTTGAGTGTACATGCCTGATCATTTTTAATTTTTATTTTCTTTGGTGCTAGGCATGATCAAAATAAATCTGAAAATTATTTTTTTTGAACAAACTGTAATGTTATTCGTAGCATAATGGTATACCCAGGATTTTTTAATCATTTCTTTATTTGTGAGACGATAAATACAAAAATAGCAGTTATGGCATAGTTTTTTTGTTTTTTTTAACGACATCATGCAGGATAACTAACAATAGTTGTATAAAATGAGACATTACCAACACGGCAATACCAAATTTGTGCAGTTTTTATTTTTTTTTAATTATTAAAACGGGTTTTGTTTTTTTATTTTTTACTACACTTTTTAGTCCCACAAGTGGACTTGAACATGTAATCTTTTGATCACATTGATAATACACTGTGCTAATCATTTCCTAACCTGTCAAACGTTTGACTGACAGGTAGCATATTAGACCCAAATTGTGGCAGGATCATAGTAAAGTAGGGTGGTGGAGTAGCCCCTTTAAAGAACATGAAGAACTCTTGGATATTAGTTGTTAAACAGCAGTTCTCTTCTGCATTTTATATAGAGTTGTGCTTATTCCCTGCACATCCACACGAGATGAGAGAAACACCATTTTTTCCCTTCGCATTATTTGCCTGGTGCTTTTACGTTTAGTGTGCCGTTTCTTTTTCTGGCGGGATCGGATCACGTCCACCCCATGATCACGTACTGGGTGTGCCGATTGGCTAGTAGATCATGTGATCTCTCTTCTAATTCTTCACATACCGCTGTCCCTATTGACAGCTGCATATGAGGGGGTTAAAACACTGGGATTGCGGCTAACTCTGGTCTCAGCACATGCAGCAGGAGTTTAGCTGTGCAATTCTGCAGTTTCCTGATGCTGATGGCATGGGCACAAGAGTCTCTAGACATACTTGTATTGGTCTGCTGTAAATTACTTAAAATCTGAATGAACAGTTACATCCAATTGTAAGAAGGGGGTTAAGGCCTCATTCAGACTTCGGTAATTTTTCACACAGAAAAAGTGCTATGAGCATCATCAGAATTTTTGGACAGCGTTTCATCAGCATTTGGTTCGGGCGTCAATTTGTTATCATCAGAGTTTCATCAGTGATTTTCACGTACGAAAAAATAGTAACAAAGCTTCCCCTATTCAGTGCAATGTTAATCCTACACAGCACACGGATGTCATTCATGTGCTGTCTGTGATTTTCATGAACCCATAGACTTGTATGGGCAATTTTTACCTGTGATGCCGGAAAAATACAAAGATCTGTGAATAGCTCCATATATTGTAAAGGGTACGTGTTCCATCTGAAAACCCTGGAAGTGCGAGTGAGGCCCAATGAAGTGTGCAAAAGGAGAAGAGAGCTGATCATTTCAATGCCATTGTGCAATGTTGGCATTTGCAGAAAGTAAAGCAGGAGGACAACAAGCTCTTGCCACAGTATTTGGACAACAGGCTCTTTATCAAGGTAGTAGCACAAATTAGGCAGCACTGTCCTGGTGAGCGTCGACGTTGTAGGAACGTCCTCACACATACTGTACATATGCTTCTGGAGCTGACAGAAGTGATAGTTGCAGAGGCCACAGCATGTGCTAGTGGCTCCAGTCTCGCTATGTAACTTCTACCTTCATCTGTGAACTGTGCATGAAAAACAATATGTACTGTTAACAATTGTTATAGCTCCAGCATAGGAGATAGAATAATGGGAACATAAGGCAATTCTAAGCTTTGTGTGTGCCTTACAGAATCTGCATATGCATCGTGCAAATAGATACTGTTACAGTAAGCATTTCTACATAGCACTTTTACTTTATGTTCAAAGTATACATTGATAAAACTGGCGCAAACCGCAAAAGAAGAATGTGTGAGAGATAGAATATAATATATATATATAATATCTCACATACACATGCTTAGGCATCAACTGGGAAGATAGCCTCCATTGCCACAGGCTGTCATCTGAGGTATACATCATGAAATATGCCCAGTGTATATACTAACAAACTACAAATGTAGCCTGACTTGAACAGTATCAACAGTTAGGCTGCGTGCCCACGATGCGGATTTAATGCGTTTCCGCAACGCCATTTCCGCCGCAAAAATGCATTAAAAACGCTTGTTAAGTTGTCTGCCATGTTTCCCTATGATAATCCGCATGTGCTGTGTACATGCTGCGGAAATTTCCACTGCGGATTATCATTATAATTAATTTTGCGGAATCGTGGCGAAATCACCGCCACTGACTTGTATTGGACCGCATAACATCGGCATGACTACACATACGGATATTATGCGATTCAATGCGCGGATGTCTGAAGAAGAGGAGACTCTCCTCCAGACTCGGGTACCATAGTACCTGTAGTTAAAGATTTAAAATAAAAAAAACAAAAACCATATACTTACCTTCTGATGGCCCCGTCTGCTCCCGGCGGAGCTGCTGGCTCTTCAGCTGCTCGCGGTGTTCTAAAAAAGACCTTCCATAATGTCATTTAGTAATGTGCAGGTCACGCGACCGCTGACGTCGGCGGTCGCGTGACCTGTCACATGACTAAATTACGTCATGGAAGGTCCTTTTTAGAACACCGCGAGCCGCTGAAGACACCGGACGCACCAGAGAAGGAGACCGGGGGCCATCGGAAGGGGAGTATAATGTTTTTTTTTTATTTTTCAACATTTTTCGTTTTTTTAACTATTGATGCTGCATTTGCAGCATCGTAACTTGGTCACACAACAGAAGTCCATGCCAGTTGCATGGATTTATACAGCGTGACCAAGTTGTCAAGCACTTTTCCAAGTGATGCTAAAATCGCTTGGAAAAGCGCTTTACAACCCGCATGCAAAATCGCATATTAAAAAAGCTTCACAAACACTTCTACCTGGCAGAAAAAAACGCATGTAAAATCCGCATGCGTTTTTTTCTGCCAGGGAGATGGAGAAAAGCTCCGCAGCATTTCTGCATCGTGGGCACTTAGCCTTAGTGTTTTGTTTCACTGTAACTAGGGAAAAGAATACTATTAACATTCAATATGCACTTACACAATACCACTTTCCCAGTTCTCCTCCTCTTGCTTTTTATCCTCCTTAATATCTCCATGTGGAGTATGCGGGTGCTTCTGTACGATTCTCATTCCTCCAGCCTTCACTGAAAAGTAGCATATTGACAAAGTATGTAGCTCAAAAATTTTAAAAAAAATGCACACATTCAAAAGCTCAAATAGCATGCAACACCTTATATAGGACACTTAATGTAGACCAATTATTGTCACGACTTAAGTGACCTTCATTTACTGTGCTGTCAAAAATCATAAATACCACAATAGAAATCTGCAAATTTACAATAGACTGCTGTTCTGACCATGCCTAAGAGATGTGGCAAAATGGCAGAACTAGAGGCTATTGTTAAAGAGAACCTGTCAGGCCCTTTGACTATACCCTTTGACCACTTCTATAGTGATATGGATGACGATTACTTTAATCTAAGAAAGTGATTTATACATTTACTAATGCTGCAATGTTTGAAGAATGGAGTCTTAATATAAAGAAGCACATGCTAGTGAGGCAGAAGTACTCTGCCAAGATGTCTTTACATGAACTAGTCCTATCTAGGATAGTCTATTTCCAGCTCCACAAATGTGATTCACAGTCTGCATACTATATTCGTTATGGTTGCACCATTATGCTGGCTATCAATCATAGCTAGAGAAGTGTGATTAGAAGGTCCGAGGCAAGGAACGGTCCAGGGGAACAGACATTCACCATATTAGACCTACCCCATCAGAATATGAAACGCTGCAGAATACAACTACATTCTTGAAACATCGCAGAGTTAGTATATACACATAAGACACCTTATCATTTTCAAGAAATAAACATCAATTGTTGAAGTTTGGGAGTCAGGAGACTAGAAAGGTCCCCTTAAAATAAGACATTAGTATCAGATCACTGGAGATTTGACACCTGGCACCCCCAGCAATCATTTGTTATACATTCGTCTGCCAATAGATCTTTCTTTCAGAATCTGGGGAAAAAAATTATACTGGAGGATACAGAAGAAAAAAATCATAGGAGGAGACTTGAATACAGTCCTAAATGTAGCAGAGGACAGGAAAAGCAGGAAAAATGCAAGTATCAGAGAGAACACACGATAAGGTACTGGTACCCATGCTAGAAAAACACAAATCTTAAAAGATGTCTGGCGCACCACATACCCCTTGGGTAGGGAATATACTAATTTTTCCCCATGTTTATAATAATTGGTCTAGAATTGAGGATTTTCTGGCTTTGGAAGAGATCTTAAAAGGGGTTTTCCCACAAACAAAAGTTCATTTTAATAATGGTCTGTGTCTGACCGTGTATGGAACATACCACAGCTCCTGGGCAGGGGAGGAAGCAAAAGACAATACAGACATTACAGCAGGGGATCACAGAGGAGTCATTTTGTATGAGGTAAAACATTTCACTGCGTGTTTTTAAACAATATTTTACCTCACAAAATGAATCCCCTGCTGTAATGTCTGTATACTCTTTTGCCTCCTCCCCTGCCCAGGAGATGTGGTATGTTCCGTACACGTCAGACACAGACAATTTTTAAAATGAACTTTTCTTTGTGGGAAAACCCCTTTAAACAAAAATCAGTCAGGTCCCTATTAAAGATCTAGTCGTCTCTGACCATGCCCCGGTTATGATAACACTGATAGATTATCCGAAGGGCTCAGGTATCATTTGGAGATTCCCAAGCTTTCTAGCCCAAGATAAAACTTTCACAAATTACAAAAAGAGTGGTGGTTGGAGTATAATCTAGATAATAGGGAACATAAGATTCTCATCTCTTTTGGGATACAGCAGAGGTGGTGTTTAGAGGTTGTATCATGGGATATATGAAATCTCTGAAAACTAAGACTACAATAGTATATAATGAAGCTAATAAAAATGTAAGACTTTTATATACAAAGTATATTTCCAAATCTAACCTGATTAATCAGGAAAAAAGTGGATCAAAGCTAAGGAAGAATTTGATTTATGGTTAGACAGATTTGAAAGACTCAAAGGAAATCAAAAGACATGATTTTTTTAAAAATATGGTAATAAAGTCTGAAGCATTGTTAGCACGTCTGGCAAAAGGTCGGACACCTGCAACATTGATAGGCAGTTTAAAACATAATATTGGAATCTTACAAAAAGATCCAAAAGCAATAATGTCCTGCAACAATACTACAAAGCTTTGTATAGACAAGAACCAATGGCAGAGGAAGAAGCAAAAGCATTTCTGGATGGCTTATCCCTCCCATCAGTCTAAGATAGTGAGAGAGAAAGCTGGAATGCCCCAATAAGCAATGAAGAAATAATAGCAACAATAACATTTTTAAAAACAATAAGGCCCCAGGTCCAGATTGGCTGCCGGGGGGAGTTCTACAAAATTTCCATTGAGGAAATAACCCAATTAAGAGAAGTTTTTAACCATATAGTAAATGAGAAGATATACCAACAATCAGGTAACACAGCATACATTAAAGTATTATAGTAATATACAAACAAGGTGGGACCGAACAAACCCTGGATCATATAGACCTATATCATTAATCAATCAAGATGTTAAAATAAATATTGTCCAAGATTCTAACTGATAGCCTAGCATTCATAATATCAGAATACCTAACCTGGTAGGTCCTCATCAGGGAGGATTTGTAAAAAACAGAGCAGCGGTGATGAACAGTCGTACGGTCCTGGCAGTACAAAATGTGGTCAGACTAAAAAAATAACAAAAAAAGAAAACCAAGCCTTGCTTGCTCTAGATGCCGAAAGGCTTTCTATAACGTAAATTTGGAAATGGATGGATGTGGTCCTGGACAAATTTGGTATTACAGGAGTATTTGGAAATTATCTAATATCTTTATACAATAATTCTCAAGCCAGAACACGTACGCCAAGATTTTTACCTCAACCATTCTCCCTACAGAAAGATATCCAGACAAGATTGTCCCCTCTCACCCTTATTATTTGACCTGGCAGTATAATCACTGGCTCGACATCTTATTGCCTCAGATGTATTCAGGTATGTTCACACTAGGTGTTTTTTCAGCTTTTTTCTGCAGCAAAACCTGATCTCTTGGCAGGAAAGAAGCTGCATCAAAAATGCAGATTTTGGTGCGTTTTTCAGGATCCCAAAGTTCAGTTTTGCTGCCACCACAGAAGCATGAACACAGTTCACCAATGTAAGACATATGTGAAACCATATTAACCAGAATTTCAAATGTAACTGTGGGGGAGCTGAACTGTTCAGGATCAGTGGCAGTGCATTGAGTTTGAAGGACACTATTTACTTTCACACTATGGTCTGCCATTGAGTTGCTCAGAGATTGTTCAATTTCACATCTCTGTGGGCCACAGGTATTGTTCAATCTCACACTTAGCTCAGTCAATGTTTACATTCTATACATCACTAATTTAATTAAATTGTCCTAATCAAAACTACCATCTCGGGTGACCAAGACAAGATGGTAAAATCACAGAAATAAACGAGTTTCACATACTGCTCTACTTGCTTTTTTCACTAAAAACGTAGCAAAACCTTTCAATGGGTGAAAAACGCTGACAGAAGTGACACGCTCCATTGTGCAAAAAAAATGCAAAGCTCAAAATATTGATGACAAAAAACAATGTGTTTATGAGATTTCTGAAATCTCAGACTTTGCTGGTACTGTAAAATGCAGCTGAAAATTTTCATAAAAAAAGCATCAAAAAACACACTAAAAATGCATTGTGTGAACATGACATGGTATCAAAATTGGAAGTAGAGAGGTAAAGAGAACATACTTTGCCGATGACATGTTGCTCTTTCTTTCTGGACCAGAAAGGCAACTGAATCAGATAATTGACACATTGCAGTATTTTGTCTCCTTTTCGGGATACAAGATAAAAGTAGACAAATGTCAGTTATTATTCTTAGGGTGATCAACTAAATTTCCCACATCTAATAGATAAAGTAATTAAAGAACTTAAAGAATTTTTCCATTTGTCATTTACCCCTATTTGGCAGAGCACATTTAATAAACATGATTTGATTCTCCCGCATTCTATACCCCCTACAAACAATACTTTTGCTACTGAAACATATAGACGTACATAAATTACATCAACGTTTGTAAAATTCTTAAAGCAGAATAAAAGAGTATTGCATGTAAGAAATTAACCCTTCCCAAAATGGAGGGAGGAATCCAACTACCTCTTATTAGAACATATCATTTAGAGGCCTTAACAAGACATATCAGGGACTTGATACATGGATCTAGCTGTTTTTCCAATACTTTACTGGAGAGGGAACTTGCTGCACCTAATGATCTTCGGACTCTCTAAGGCTGTGTGCCCACGATGCGTTTTTGGTGCGGATTTGGAGCGCGGAAACGCTCCAGAAACGCATTGCATACCTTATCCCATGACTTCCTATGACATTCTGCAAGTTCTGTGCACATGGTAAGGATTTTTTCTGCGCGAATTTTACTCGCAGAAAAAATCCGGACATTACCAATTCTTGTGCGTTTCTGCATGCAGATTTGCCTATACAATGCATTGGAAAAACGCATGGCAAATCTGCATGCAAAAACGCATCAAAAACCGCATGCGTTTTTCAGCCAAGGAGATGCAGAAATGCTCAGTAAAATTTCTGCTTCATTTCTGCACTGTGGGCACTAAGCCTTCCACCTGAAATATGGTGATCTACCCCCTTCACGTCAAACAATAGGCACATAGAAAGCTTTGAGGAAATCATATAAACTACCATTCTGTTTATCTGAAATAGTACCCTTATGGGAGGATCATAGATTCACACAAGGTAAACAAAACAAACACTCTGGACAATGGAAGCACAAAGGGATTTCACAAGTGGGAGATCTGATAAAAGAGAATGAGGGGAGGCTATACTCTTGGCAGGAATTCTCAGAAAAACAAATTGGAAGCCAATATTTACAATAACAGGTAGTCAGTCACTATCACTCTTTAGTGAAAGAATTTGAAAAAAAGTAGAAAGGAAAGGGGATTTTGACTTCTTGATGGGATCTGATACTAATATAGCTTCCCCATCTACAATTTATCAAAAAATTCGAAAGTAAACCTTATATGGAGTATCACATAAAACTTTACTTAACTGGAGAACAGAACTAAAGGATGATACTTTAAGTGAAAAAAATTATAATGGGATTTAACAGAGTTAAGAAAGCAATGATTAATGAACAATGGAGAGAAATACAATACAAACTGGTTCATAACACAATTTATGCTTTCAATTTCTCTTACAAAGATGCTCCATCTCATTATTTAAGAAAGTGTCCAAAATGCAGTCTTCCAAAGGCTATTTTGTTGCATAGTATTTGGCATTGTCTTACATACAATGGGTTAGGGGTTTGGACCTTGAAATATATAGGCAAAATTTGGAAAATCAAGGTTCCATGTACTTCCCCAAGCACGTCCATTTCATTACATTATAACAGAACGTCGAGATGATGCGGATATAATTTTATCTATTCAAATAATACATGTAGCTCTTCTTGAAGTCAAATAAATGAATGTTTACACACGTGGTCAAAATTGTTGGTACCCCTCATTTAATTAAAGAAAAACCCACAATGGTCACAGAAATAACTTGAATCTGACTCAAAACACACAGCTAAAAACACCCAAGAATGGCTAAGAGGAAAACATTGGACTATTCTGAAGTGGCCTTCTATGAGCCCTGACCTAAATCCTATTGAGCATCTTTGGAAAGAGCTGAAACATGATGTCTGGAAAAGGCAACCTTCAAACACGAGACAACTGGAGCAGTTTGCTCATGAGGAGTGGGCCAAAATACCTCTCGAGAGGCTCAGAAGTCTCATTGACAATTACAGGAATCGTTTGATTGCAGTGATTGCCTCAAAAGGTTGTTCAACAAAATATTAAGTTAAGAAGAACCATCATTTCTGTCCAGGCCTATTTCATGAGTTTATTTTTTTTTTAAATTCTGTGGAAGCAGGGTTGAAAAGCAATGTCTGACTTTCATATGTTCATTTTCATAGATTTTTAATTTATTATTACTTTTGTCAGAATCAAAGTTATTTCTGTGACCATTGTGGGTTTTCATTTCATTAAACGAGGGGTACCAACAATTTTGACCACGTGTGTAGATACTGGCTAAAGAAAGAAGGGCCTCAATAGTCTGAAATAATAAATACTCTGAAAACTCTATTCTTATATGATAAATTAGATTTAGAAAGACATAAGGAAAAGTCAACAGCAACATTTTTCCACAGATGGAGATCCTTTATTGAACATAGTTATACACAATCAGAGATATCACAACTAATGAAGGTTTTTAGACAGACATACTTGTACTTCTTGGTACAACATAGAAGATTTCAAGAATTCACTAGGAATACTTAAAACTTAAGTGTCTTACTTTTCACAGGATACTCATTCTTTGATTTGAGAGGGTGTGTGTGTAGCTCTTTAGAGTTTAGAATTTATTGTCTGTATGCAATATTAATTATGTTAATATTGTTGTAACAAGGAAAAATGAAGGGCTGATTGTGAAAAAAAAAGTTTTATGACACAGTTTACATTGAAAAAATGATCTTTTGGAAAGTTAAAGGGGTTTTCCCACAAACAAAAGTTGATTTTAATCAATAGATCTTTGAATAATAATAACTTTCACAATTGAATATATTTTAATATAATGTTTCTGTGCTGAGATAATCTTATAAATGTGCCCCTGTGTAATGGGGGTGTCTGACCGTGCAGGAATATGGTCTAATCATACCACAGCTCCTGGGCAGGGGAGGAAGAAAAAAGAGTAAACAGACATTACAGCAGGGGATCACAGCTGATTCTTTTTGTGAGGTAAAACATTTCATTGCCTGTTTTTAAACAATGTTTTACTTTAAAGAAAGAATCAGCTGTGATCCCCTGCTGAAATGTCTGTAAACTCTTTTCCGTCCTCCCCTGCCCAGGAGATGTGGTATGATCAGATCATGTTCCGTACACCGTCAGGCACAGCCATTACACAGGAGAACATTTATAAGATTATATCAGCACAGGAACATTTATAAGATTATATCAGCACAGGAACATTTTATTTAAACACATCCAATTGTGAAACGTATGATTATTCAAAGATCTATTGATTTAAAATGAACTTTTGTTTGTGGGAAAATCCCTTTAAATGTTTACATTCTGTTTGTTGTCTATTTCACTACCCATCAAATAAAGTTTGTTTAAAAAAAAAAAATTGTGTAAATTACCATGTCCATATTCATTATTTAAGGCAAACTTTCAGCAGACACACTACTCCTGAGAAAACAGGAACGGTGATACACAAAGAATTTCTGTGGTCCCCAACTAAGGCCTCATTCAGTCATGCACGTCCACATATATTCTATCCATCTTCTTCACAGATAGAACACGTATCCTTTGAGCTCTGACCGACAGTCACTCCTGAAGGTGCCAATATCTCTGTTTTTAATTTGGCATATTCCTGTGCATCCTGTAGGCCAGGTCATAATAGGCCTTTTGGGGTTCACCCGTTAAATAAGGGGTCAGCACCTCTGCCCATTGCTCCAGCGGCAGCTTTTCCTGCTCTTCTACCCTCTCGAAAACAGTCAGTAAATGCTTAATCGTCGTTCCCTGGGGTCATCTTTTGCATCGCTCGCCTTACCCCCTTCCGGATGCAGGAGACATCACCTGGAGCTGGGGGAGGAGCAGGTTTCTCTGGCGCGGATTTCCCCTGCCAGGAGATCCATCTGCCGTTGTTGAGGCTGTTGGAGTTTATTCGTCTCCTGCTGCATTTGCTGTTGCTCCTGTTGTAGGCTCTACAAGTGCTGTTGATGTTGCTGTTGTTGGCTCCGTAGCAAGTGCTTGAGGAGCACCTCCATGCTGCCGGAATCACGTATTTCAGAGATTTACACAGAAACCCAGCTGTAAGCACTCAGTGCAGAGCGAAGGATAAATGTGCGCAGAGCCTTACTGCGATCTTTGGGAGGCAGAATGAACAAATCAACAGCAGGTGAGGAATAGGTTGCATTTATTTATTTTTTCATTTTTTACACCATTCCGAGTGCGATATAAGTGGTTAGACGACTTTATTCTTCGGGTCGGTGAAATTACAGCAATACCAGATTTATAAAATTGGGTTATATTTGGCTGCTGTCACACTAAAAAAAGCTTATTGCAAAAATATTTTCTTTGCATCTCTGTGTGTTGAGAGCTATAATTTTTTCAATATTTCTGCCAACAGTCAAGGGAGGGCTTGTTTTTTGCGGGACGAGTAGACATTTTTATTGGTACCATGTTTGGGCACATGACATGTCTTGATCGCTTTCTATTCCAATTTTTAGGAGGCAGAATGAACAAAGACCAGCAATTGCCTCCCCCCCCCCCCTCTCTCAGGGATGTGGGAGGGGGAAGGGGGGTTACCTTTATGCAGTTTCACTTGTGGTAAAATTGATAAGGCAGCTTTATTCTTCGGGTTAGTACAAATACAGAGATAAAAAAAATATATAAATGATAAATGTGGTATGTTTTTGGAGCTTTTACACACTAAACTATTTTATAGAAAAAAAGGCAAAGTCACTGCTTTGTCTACTAGGCTTAGTACTTTGTGCTCTAGAGCTAATTCTGCTGGTGAGGACCACAGGGTACATGAGGGACTGCGAGAAACTCAAATTTTAGGCCTAACTTTATCAAGCCTAATATTCAGGCGCTGCTGGAAATCCTTTCCCAGTCCGGGAGAAAGAGCGATAGTGCAGAGAAGGGCACCCGGAAGCCAGCACCACAAGTGTGTTGCAACAGCTGCGCTCCTCCGCACACCCATGAAGGCCCCCCTGGACCCAGCGGTGGTGCTTAAGGACACTGCACCAGCAGAGGGAGGGGCACCCCCGCAGCCTGGAACAGCCGGGGAAAGGAGAAATTATTTTTGCATCGCCTTATTCTGAGATGTTTTCAGCAATACCATTTCTATTTACATAAGTCTTTTTGACCGCGTTTTACTCCACTTTTTGTTCAGCAGCTGTATGATGAAAAAGCATTGTCCCCCCCCCCCTTTTTTTTTTTTTAAACGGTGTTTACTGAAGGGTTTAACTAGTGTACAAGTTTTATGGGGGGCAGGTTGTAAAAATACAAAACAAAAACAATCAGTACAAATATATACAACCCCTGGCAAAAATTATGGAATCACCGGGCTTGGAGGTTGTTCATTCAGTTGTTTTGTAAAGGACATATTGATATTCACGCTATAGCAACTCCATTTTGTCTGCTTGCTTCAAAATCATGTTATTATACCCCTTGCATAACATGCATCCTTTCCTTCTTTTCTCATGCTTCACATGCATCTATCCACACTAACCTTTTCTCACAAGAACATTCTGTGAGACACCCTGCTCCCGTTATCTGACTAGTCTGAGCCGGGATGGGTAACCTTGTAAATTTCCATCATGCACCGAACTAACGATAATATGACCATATGTGTATTTCTGTAATAATTGTACTAACATTGGTTTAAGCCGGTAGTATGGCTGTAGGTGATTGGCTATTGATATACTCAAAACAATATAAAATGCCAAGTAGAAATAAACGAGATTAGAGATTCTCTGAATCCTCCCATACAGAGCTTTGCCTCAGTCTGGTTTTCTGTTGGATTGCGCAATCAACATAATAATTTGAAACTCACTTGGTCAACCGTGAAGGGACGTTGGTGCCCTCCCTCAACAGTTTAAAAAAAAAGCAGATCACAGACATGGCACAAAACTAAAGTCATTTCAAATGGCAACTTTAGGGCTTTAAGAAACACTAAAAGAAATCAAGATTAAATGTGGTACTCAGTAAGGTTAATTTTTTTCAGACCAAGCAGAGGGAAAAAATTATGGAATCACTCAATTCTGAGGAAAAAATTATGGAATCATGAAAAACAAACACACAAAAGAACACTCCAATACATCACTAGTATTTTGTTGCACCACCTCTGGCTTTAATAACTTGCAGTCTCTGAGGCATGGACTTAATGAGTGACAAACAGTACTCTTCATCAACCTGGCTCCAACTTTCTCTGATTGCTGTTACCAGATCAGCTTTGCAGGATGGAGCATTGTCACGGACCATTTTCTTCAACTTCTACCAAAGATTTTCAATTGGATTGAGATCCGGACTATTTGCAGGCCATGACATTGACCTTATGTGTCTTCTTTCAAGGAATGTTTTTACAGTTTTTGCTCTATGGCAGGATGCATTATCGCCTTGAAAAATGATGTCATCATCCCCAAACATCCTTTCAATTGATGGGATAAGAAAACTGTCCAAAATATCAATGTAAACTTGGGCATTTATTGAATATGTAATGACAGCCATCTCCCCAGTGCCTTTACCTGACATGCAACCCCATATCATCAATGACTGTGGAAATTTGCATGTTCTCTTCATGCAGTCATCTTTATAAATCTCATTGGAACAGCACCAAACAAAAGTTCCAGCATCATCACCTTGCCCAATGCAGATTCGCGATTCATCACTGAATATGACCTTCATCCAGTCATCCACAGTCCACGATTGCTTTTTCTTAGCCCATTGTAACCTTGCTTTTTCTGTTTAGGTGTTAATGATGGCTTATGTTTAGCTTTTCTGTATGTAAATCCCATTTCCTTTAGGCGGTTTCTTACAGTTCGGTCACAAACATTGACTCCAGCTTCCTCCCATTCGGTCCTCATTTGTTTTGTTGTGCATTTCCTGTTTTGGAGACATATTGCTTTAAGTTTCCGGTCTTGACGCTTTGATGTCTTCCTTGGTCTACCAGTATGTTTGCCTTTAACAACCTTCCCATGTTGCTTGTATTTGGGTACAGAATTTAGACACAGCTGACTGAACAACCAACATCTTTTGCAACATTGCGTGAAGATTTACCTTCTTTTAAGAGTTTGATAATCTTCTCCTTTGTTTCAATTGACATCTCTCGTGTTGGAGCCATGATTCATGTTAGTCCACTTGGTGCAACCGCTCTCCAAGGTGTGATCACTCCTCTTTAGATGCAGACTAACAAGCAGATCTAATTTGATGTCAGTGTTAGTTTTGGAAATGAAAATTTACAGGGTGATTCCATAATTTTCTCCTCAGAATTGAGTGATTACATATTTTTTTCCCTCTGCTTGGTCTGAAAAAAATTACCCTTACTGAGTACCACATTTTTAATCTTTATTTCTTTTAGTGTTTCTTATAACCCTAAAGTTGCCATTTGAAATGACTTTAGTTTTGTGCCATGTTTGTGATCTGCTTATTTTCAACAACATTAAACAACTGAATGAATATCTTCCGAGCCCGGTGATTCCATAATTTTTGCCAGGGATGGATTGATTTATTTTCTTCAGAAATTTTTAAACCGATTATTTTTTTTATTGTTTTTTTTACTTTTTAGTCTGATCGCAATGCAGCACAAAAGCACTTCCCAACCAGGACGTACTAAGTACGTCTAAAGTCAGAAAGGGGTTAATGTCTGAAACCTTGGTCAAAGTTATCCGAGCACACAAATCTCCAAGTCTGCATTAACTTTTGCATCAGCCCATTTTCCTTTTCTGAATTTTTAAAATGTAAAAAATGACGCATATATTTATTTTCCCTAAAATACAAAGGAAATGTGTCATCTTTAAAGTTTAACTCTTTAAGAGATCATTTCATCTTCAACTTGCTCAACTGTTTACAACAGTAATTTTGGCTAGGGGTGGGTGCTTGAATACACATAGCATTGTGACCAATGTAGCATTGTGTCCATTGTGACCATAGCATTGTGTTGTGTGACCATCAGCTGATTAAATGACGTCACTGCAGGTCCAGCCAGTACACCGCCAGACGCCGAGGACAGAGGATGCTGCCGGGTGGAGACCGGGGGCCGCTGGAGAGGTGAATATAAGGTTTTTTATTTCTTTTTACTTTAAGTGCAGCATTTGAAGCAGAAATCTCCTCATAAGTTGATCACACAATATAAATCCAAGCCAGTTGCATGGAATTATATTGTGTGACCAACTTGTCAAGCCCTTTTCCAAGTGATGCTCAAAGTCGCTTGAAAAAAAACACATGCATAAACGCATGTAAAAACGCTGAAAAAAAAGCATGTAAATTCCGCATGCGTTTTTTTCTGCCAAGGAGATGCAGAAATTCTCAGGAAATTTCTGCTTCAAATCTGCATCGTGGGCACATAGCCTTATTGTTATGTTTTTGTAGTGCTTTTACTTTTTGCTGTTTTCCAGTTTGTTCTACATTGCATTTGATGGAAAGGCAAGAAATCCATGTCTTTTAATTAAAATTATCAAAGAAAGTATAGTGCCAGGAATGGATTTTTTTTAACACTTTTATTACAGCATTAGTAGTGTATCTGAGGGTATGTGCACACGATCTGGACAAGCAGCGCTTTGGATGCAGCATACTTTATGCCGCGTCCAATTGAATGCAGGTGAATCCGCACGTGTTCACTGAACCATGCGTATTCACCGCATCCTATGCATTGCACTGAAGTAATTTCTCTTGCGTAAACTTGCGACTCTGCAAGTAAAATTTGTATGGTGCGGTCTTGAAAGACGCACCGCATGTCCGTGTCCACGGGTGATCTGCAGGCACAGATGAACGCATAGTGGACATGGGATTTATGCAAAATCCCATCCACTATGCTGTAACATCTGGCCGCTGCGGGTTTGACGTTGTATGAGCACGCAGCGGCTCCTGATCGTGTGCACGTACCTCAACCGACAACTTTCCACTATCATCACTGGGACTTCGTATCAGCCAGTGTTGTGTTTTGTCACTCAAGGGCTGTCACCCCAATTTTTTATTTTTACCATGTGCTTAAGAAATAATAGGCAGGTAATTGCTAACTACCTGCCTGTTGTACCTGGCGCCAATCTCTGCCAGTACAGAGTAGTCACTGACAGCTCCAGCCGGTGATTGAGTAGTTTCTAGTGGTCACATCGACAGAGCAGAGGCTTTTCTTCTACTTTGCTCTGTTGACGGGGCGTGACTGCCGACGTCAAGCTGATTGACAGCCATCTCTTCACTGCCAGTCATGTCCCATCAACAGAGCTGAGTGGAAAAGAAACAGCTGCTCTGTTGACATGGCACAGCTGAATTGCAGGCAGAAGCAGTAGATGAGTGCTCTAAGCCAATGCCAAGTGTTACAAAAGACAATGCTTTTAATAAAGTAACAAAACTCTACCTACACCATCCCCCTTTGAGCATTTTATTAAAGTACTAGATCCCAGGTTGGTCCAACGTAGTCCATATAATGATAAGAAAAGATCCTAATTAAAAAACGGTAATGGGATTTTACAGAGCCCATGACAGCACCACCTGAAAGAGGGTATCCACCCACCAAGGACAGGAACCTACTGAATAAAAAGGCGGTACCTCTCCTCCGCATCAGTTTTAGTTTCAGAGCATGAGAGGGCGTCCGAAAAATATGACACAACTACCACCAAAACATTTCTTTGTAAAACACCCATAGTAGTGCACACCATAAGTGATAAAGGGGAGGGAATTAATAGGGTGCTGTCATGGGCTCTGTAAAATCTCGTTACCGGTAAGTAACTAGGATCTTTTCCCCTTCTCCCATGACAGCACCACCTGAGAGATTTAGAGAGATCAGACACCAGAGGGAGGGATCACCGCTTGCAACACCTTCCTCCCAAAGGACAGATCAGTAGAAGAGGAAAGGTCAAGACAGTAATGCTTGTAGAATGTAGAGGGAGAAGACCAAGTTGCCACCTTACATATGATGTCGATGGGCACATCTGCCTTCTCAGCCCAGGAAGCAGCTACGGCCCTGGTGGAGTGGGCCTTCAGGTTCTCTGGAACAGGCAAATTGCTGGAGGAGCACGCTAACCCAATGGTGTCCCTGACCCATCTAGCTATGGTCCCCCTCGTAACCTTAAGCCCTTTCCAAGCCCCCTGGAATGAGATGAATAAAGCGTCACTCTTCCTCCAGGCCTTCGTCACCTCCAAGTACAGGACTAATACCCGCTTAACATCTAGAGTGTGAAGCCTTTGTTCCTCCAAATTTCTAGGGTCAGGATAGAAGGAAGGGAGAGTAATTACTTGTGTCCTGTGAAATTTGGAGACTACTTTTGGCAGATAGCCTAAGACCAGACCCGGCCTGTGTGCCCACGATGCGTTTTTAATGCGTTTCCGCAGCGTTTTTGCAGCTGCGGAAACGCATTAAAAACGCATGGTAGAAGGGCAGCAATGTTCCCCAATGATAACCCGCATGTGCTGTGCACATGCTGCGGAAATTTCCGCTGCGGAAAAAAACGCAGCACTACCAATTATTTTGCGGAAGCGCTGCGTTTTCGCCGCCATTGACTTGCATTAGAACGCACCAATTCCGCAAGACTGCATCTGTACATGCGTAATTGGCGCGTTCTAATGTGCGGATGGTACCCGAGTGTGGAGAAGAGAAGACTCTCCTCCACACCCAGGTACCATAGAAACTGTAAAAACAAGAATAAAATAAAAAATAAAGATTATATTCACCTTCCGACGGCCCCCGGTCTCCTTCCCTGTGCTTGCGGTCAGGACTGAAGGACCTGCGGTGATGTCACAGTCATGTGACGGCAGGTCTTTCAGTGCAGTGTCCCGCAATCAGCTGGCAGCTAGGAAGGAGAGCAGCAACACACGCCGGGCCATCAGAAGGTAAGTATAGGTTTATTTTTTTATTTTTAACCATTCGCTCGGGTCACACTATATAAATCCATGCTGTTTGCATGGATTTATATAGTGTGACCTAGTTGACAAGCACTGTCCAAGTGATGCTAAAATCGCTTTTAAAGCGCTTGTCAATCCGCATGCGTTTTTTCTGCCAGGGAGATGCAGAAATTTTCTGCTTCATTTCTGCATCGTGGGCACATAGCCTTAGAGTTACTCTCTCCGTTGAGACCTGCGTGAACGAATGTTTTACTGATAGTGCGTGCAGATCACTAACCCTACGGGCAGACGTTAAAGCTACCAGCATGACTGTCTCTGAAACCTTCTCTAAGGGCTCAAAGGGAGGTTTTGTTAGTGCTTCCAGAACGAGATTAAGGTCCCATGGAGGAATCCTTGGAGTAGGAATTGCAAGCTTTAACGAATCTAGCGATCCATTTACTTGCTGCCAAGTCACAATTATACAGTGCCCCCAGAGCTGATACTTGCACCTTAAGAGTACTGGTGGCTAACCCCATGATTAAGTCATTCTGAAGGAAATACAGGATGACCCCAATAGGAACCCTACCTTTAGCGGACTGCCCTGAGGTAGATAGAAATTTAGCCCAAGTTCTCCCATAGATCCTAGTAGTTATCGGTTTTCTACTTGCCAGTAGAGGGGCGACTAAACTAGGGGAAAACCCTTTTTGTGTTAGTAGTGACCTTTCAAAATCCAGGCCGTCAAATGCTGGCCCGATCTCTGGGGATGGAAGACTGGGCCCTGCCTGAGGAGATCTGGGTTGTCTGGAAGGACTCATGGTTCTGATTGGGACATCCACTTCAAAACGGGGCGATCAATATAACCCTCACCTGTTATTCTCAGTCGTTCCTCAGGATAGTAGGAATCAGTATTAGAGGGGGAAATGCATATGCCAGGGTAAAGTTCCAGGGAATTGGAAGCGCGTCTACAGCAAAAAGGCTTCTCCTTTGGATTTAAGGAGCAAAAGACTTAGGTTTTCCGATTGCGTTTGTTCGCAAACAGATCTATCTGAAGTTGCCCCCATCGGCAGGCAATCTGCTGGAATATCGCTAGATTCAATTACCATTCCCCTTGTTTCAAAATGTGACGACTTAGAAAATCGGCTCTTGCGTTCTCTTCTCCTCTTATATGCAGCGCCGAGAGTGTGAATAGATAATTCTGCGCAAAATGAAGGATCTGGTCTGTCACTAACATCAGAGGAAGGGATCTTGTTCCCCACCTGACGATTGATATAGGCGACTGTTCGGTTGTCCGACATTATCCCGATGTGTGGACCTTGAAGTTGAGAACTGAACTCTACTACTGCGTTTCTGACTGCCAACAGCTTCCTCATGTTGGAAGAGCTGAGTTGTTTGACCAGAGTCCCTGTATTGAATGGTCTCTCAGGTGATATCCCCAGACTTCTGCACTTGCATCTGTTGTAATCGTATCTGTTACCTGGAATGACCAAGGAACCCCCAGAGATAGATTCACTGGATTCATCCACCAATCCAGCGAGATGACTACCAAACTCGAAAGAGATATTCTTCTTTCCAGGTGACCTCTGAGCTCTTTGTCTGTTGTCAGGATCTCCTGCTGTAGACGTCTGGAATGAAACTGGGCCCACTGTACTGCTGGGATACAGAATGTCATAGTACCCAGTAGAGACATTGCATTTCTCAGGATCATGGATGGATTGCCGATTACGCGTGAGATGAGGGAATTGATCTTCAATTTCTTGTCCTCTGGCAGAAGACAAGTCTGGTTCTCTGAGTCTAGAATGAGACCCAAAAAGGACTGAACCTTCCTTGGTTCTAGTTTCGATTTTCCTAAATTTAGGATCCATCCCAATCCATTTAGACGGCCCGTGACTTCCGCCAGAGACAGTGCACAGAGTTCTTTTGATCTGCCCACCACCAAAAAAATCGTCCAGGTAAGGGATGACTAGAATATCCTTCTCCCTTAGATGTGCCATGACTTCCAGGATAATCTTTGTGAAAACCCTCGGAGCCATGGAGATGCCAAAAGGTAAGAGCTGCAAACTGAAAATGCTTTATATGCTTGTTGATATGTACAGCTACCTTCAGATACTGTTGGTATCCAGGAAAGATTGGGAAGTGGTAGTAGGCGTCCTTCAATTCGAGGACGCACATATAACGCCCTGGGAACAACATCTTTATGGCCGATCTTATAGACTCCATCTTGAATGGTCTGTAAGTTAAATGGTCGTTCAGATTTTTCAAGTTGACAATGGTTCTGAAGGAGCCATCCGGTTTCTTTATTAGTATTGGCGTTTCTATTAAAACCCCCTTCTCGACCAGAGTACTTCCTGCTATAGGGCCATTTGCTCTCTCAGGCCTCTGGGGGCTGAAATTCTGACGGTGTCTCTGGGAATGGTTTTGAATTCCAATTTCAGCCCCCTTCCGATTATCCCTAAAATCCAAGCGCTGAATGAGATCTTCTCCCAGGCGGGAAGGAAGTGGGACAACCTTCCTCCTACCTGGGGAGGTCCTTAGGGGCTTTTTTTTTTACTCTCGGAGGATGGACCCACAAATATGAAGCCTCTATTATTCGGCTTCTAATCTCTCCAACTACCTTGGTCTCTGGAAAATTTACTCCGATTATATTTCCTTTTCCGAAAGGAGGTCTTATAACGGGGAACAGATACATTAGGAAAACAGTGTTTCTTGTCTGCGGCCTTATCCAGGACGTCATCTAAGGCTTTTCCGAAAAGAAAGTCCCCTTCACATAGGATTGAGCAGAGTTTTTATTTAGACTGCACATCTCCTGGCCAGCTCTTGAGCCATAACGCCCTTCGGGCTGCATTGAAAAGGATGCTGACCTGGCAGCCAGCCTAACAATCTGCTGATGCATCCGCAAGAAATGCAGCCGCCCCCTGCATAAGAGGAAGACCCGACAGAATCTTATCCCAAGGGACGTTCCCTTTAACCTGGTCCTCTAATTGCTGCAGCCAGCTCATCATAGACCTGGCGGTACAGGTGGCCGCCACTGCCGGTTTCAGAGCCCCCACTGAGGACTCCCAGCTTTGTTTTAGAAAAGACTCAGCTTTTTTATCAAGCGGATCCTTGAGGGCCCCAAAATCCTCAAAAGGTAGGGTGGATCTCTTTGAGGATTTCGAGATGGCCAGGCCACATCAATTTTCGGGGTTTTGTCCCACTTAGCCGCATACTCCTCCTCAAAAGGGTACCTCCGCTTAGAAGAAGGCGGCAGCTGGCCCTTCCTATTGGCTTTTTCCATCCCCTATTTATAAGAGTTTTGATCCTCTCATTGACTGGGAATGTGCGTCTCTTCTTCTGATCCTGGCCCCCGAACACGATATCCTAAACCGTTCTGGGGGCCATGGCATCGGCAATACCCATGGTCGCTCTAATAGAATTGACTAGTCTCCTTGTATTGTCTACTGAAAAACATGGTCTACCCCCTCCATCATCATCCGATGATTCTGATGAAGATGATGTTGAGAGGTCAGAGGGGGAAAGGGATTCTTTTGCGATAAGGGATTCTACTGATTCTTCTGAGTCAGAGGTAACCCGTCTCTGATTTTCTTCTTACGTGAAGTCAAGTACTTTAACCCCTTAAGCCCCGAGGGTGGTTTGCACATTAATGACCAGGCCAATTTTTACAATTCTGACCACTGTCACTTTATGAGGTAATTACTCTGGAACGCTTCAAAGGATCCCCCTGATTCTGAGATTGTTTTTTCGTGACATATTGTACTTCATGATTGTGGAAAAATTTCTTCGATATTACTTGCGTTTATTTGTGAAAAAAAACGGAAATTTGGCGAAAATTTTGAAAATTTTGCAATTTTCAAAATATGAATTTTTAAGCCCTGAAATCAGAGAGATATGTCACACAAAAGAGTTAATAAATAACATTTCCCACATGTCTACTTTACATCAGCACAATTTTGGAACCAAAATTTTTTTTTGTTAGGGAGCTATAAGGGTTAAAAGTTGACCAGCGATTTCTCATTTTTCCAACAAAATTTACAAAACCATTTTTTTAGGGACCACATCACATTTGAAGTCACTTTGAGAGGTCTTTATGACAGAAAATACCCAAAAGTGACACCATTCTAAAAACTGCACCCCTCAAGGTGCTCAAAACCACATTCATGAACTTTATTAACCCTTCAGGTGCTTCACAGGAATTTTTTGAATGTGGAAGAAAAAAATGAACATTTAACTTTTTTCACAAAAATGTTACTTTAGACCCAATTTTTTTATTTTCACAGGGGTAACAAGAAAAAATGGACCCCAAAATTTGTTGTGCAATTTCCCCTGGGCACGCAGATACCCAATATTTGGGGAAAAAACACTGTTTGGGCGCACGGCAGGGCTCGGAAGGGAAGGAGCGCCATTTGACTTTTTGATTGTAAAATTTGCTTGAATAATTAGCGGACGCCGTGTTGTGTTTGGAGAGCCCCTGTGTGCCCAAACTTTGGAGCTCCCCCACAAGTGACCCCATTTTGGAAACTAGACCCCCCAAGGCACCTTTCTAGATGCATAGTGAGCACTTGGAATCCCCAGGTGCTTCACAAATTGATTCGTAAAAATGAAAGTGAAAAAAACAAAACAAACACTTTTTCATTTTTATGAATCAATTTGTGAAGCACCTGGGGGTTCCAAGTGCTCACTATGCATCTAGATAGGTGCCTTGGGGGGGTCTAGTTTCCAAAATGGGGTCACTTGTGGGGGAGCTCCAATGTTTGGGCACACAGGGACTCTCCAAATGCAACATGATATCCGCTAACAAAATGTCGGCTCAAATTGTTAGCGGACACCATGTTGCATTTGGAGAGCCCCTGTGTGCCCAAACTTTGGAGCTCCCCCACAAGTGACCCCATTTTGGAAACTAGACCCCCCAAGGCACCTATCTAGATGCATAGTGAGCACTTGGAACCCCCAGGTGCTTCACAAATTGATTCGTAAAAATGAAAAAGTGTTGTTTTTTTTTCACTTTTTCATTTTTACGAATCAATTTGTGAAGCATCTGGGGGTTCCAAGTGCTCACTATGCATCTAGATAGGTGCCTTGGGGGGTCTAGTTTCCAAAATGGGGTCACTTGTGGGGGAGCTCCAATGTTTGGGCACACAGGGGCTCTCCAAACGCAACATGGCGTCCACTAACAATTTGAGCCGATTTTCCATTCAATTAGTTAGCGGACACCATGTCGCGTTTGGAGAGCCCGTGATGTGCCTAAACAGTGGAGCTCCCCCACAAGTGTCCCCATTTTGGAAACTATACCCCTCAAGGATTTTATTAAGGTGTATAGTGAACATTTTGAACCCAGAGGTACGGCCACAGAATTTGTTTACATTAGGTCATCATATTGAATAAGTTGTCATTATTCTTGAGCGCAAGTGCTCGCTACTTGAGTTTGCATCGGGTACTCAGGTATGCACCATGTACAGCGTGTGCTCGAGTGACATGCTCGAGTCCCTGCTCCGCATGTTTCACGGTTATTAGACACCCAAAAAAAAAACATGCGGGGATCGCTCGTGCATGGCAGGCAATCCCTGTAAAGTTTTTTTGGCCGCGAAGCATATGGGGCAGAGACTCGAGCATGTCACTCAAATACCCATGATACTCCATGCATACCAGAGCACCCGATGCAAACTCAAGTAGCGAGCACTTGCGCTCAACACTAGTCGCCATATCGTCATCTTTTTTTCTTACTTTTGAAAAAAATCCCAACCCCAGCCCTAGCCCCAGCACAACCCTAGCGCCAGCACAACCCTAGCGCCAGCACAACCCTAGCGCCAGCACAACCCTAGCCCCAGCACAACCCTAGCCCAAGAGTTTATTTTTGACGCCGTTCCTTGTGCGGTATAAGTGATTAGACGACTTTATTCTTCAGGTCGGTGTGATTACAGCAATGCCAGAATCATATGGGGCTTTTATGACTGACAGCTGTGTCACACTAAAAGACGCATTTTTTGGAAAATCTAGTTTTTGCATCGCCATATTTTGAGAGCTATAATTTTTCCAGATTTTGGCAGACAGTCATGTGACGGCTCGTTTTTTGCGGGATGACTTGACGTTGTTATTGGTGCCATTTTCAGATCGCTTTCTATTCCGATTTTTGGAAGGCAGAATAAACAAAAACCAACAATTCAGGAATTTTTTTTTTTTTTTATTCTGTTCCGCGTGTGGTAAAATTGATGAGGTAGCTTTATTCTTTGGGTCAGTACGTTTACAGCGGTACCACATTTGTATCATTTTTCTATGTTTTGGCGCTTATACACAATAAAAGCTATTTTATAGAAAAAAATATTTTTTAGCATCGCTTTATTCTGAGAGCTATAACTTTTATATTTTTCGGCTGATGGAGCTGTATGGCGGCTTGTTTTTTGCAGGACGAGATGACGTTTTCAGGGGTACCATTTTTATTTATATGCGTCTTTTTGATCGCGTGTTATTCCACTTTTTGTTTGGCGGTATGGTGATAAAGCATTGTTTTTGCTTCGGTTTTTTTTTTTTTTTTTTTTACCGTGTTCACTGAAGGGGTTAACTAGTGGGGCAGTTTTATAGGTCAGGTTGTTCCGGACGCGGCGATACCAAATATGTGTACTTTTATTGTTTTTTTTTGTTTGTTTTTTTTTATAATAATATTTATTGATGGGTACATTATATTTTTATTTTTGGTGGATTATTTTTTTTATTTTTTTTTTTATATTTGTGCAATTTTTTATTTTTTTTTTTCCCCACTTTCAGACAGTTTATAGACTTTATTACTTTGTCCCACTCTGGGACTTTCACTTTTTTTTCTCTGATCGCCTGCATGGCACAGGAATGCAGCACCATCCCTATGCCATGCAGGCTATCAGCGGTGCACAGTGTGAAGATTGTTTGGAGATGCACTGCGCATGTCCAAACAATCTTCCTGCTGTCTGGTGACCCGGATGTTGTCATGACGACATCGGGTCGTCATGGCAACACCCGGGAAGCCTTTGCAGACTGCGCTGGAAGCCGGAAGAGGAGGTGAGTATCGGCGATCACCTCCCCTTGCCCCCGCAATCGACTTCGATCGCAGCATCGCAGGGGTTAATGTGCTGGGAGCGGTGCAAGACCGCTCCCTGCACATAGTACCGGGTGTCAGCTGTGACAATCAGCTGACACCAGGCGGCGATCGCGCCCGCACAGCCTGTGTGCGCGCGCGATCGCGATGACGTACTAATACGGGTCTGGCTCTTAAGTCCCAGGGCACAGACGCGTATTAGTACGTCAGATGTTATTAAGGGGTTAAGGAATCCCTAACTTCCATCTGGATTAAGGTATTACGGTCCATAGAGAAGCTAGGGGACTCCTCTGCTATAGTCTTCTGGATAAAAGCTGAGCAAAAAGTTCTTACTGTAGGAGCTGGGAAGGCTAACTCTACATAATGCACACTCCTTATTGTTGTTCTTAGAACTACTCTTTTTAGGTTCCTACCAAAGACAGAAAGAAACGAAAAAAGATAAAACAGAAGAGCACATTACTAAGGTGAACTTTCACGAAGATCACTCACCACACTGCCGTTCAGACTAGGGTACCGGAGACAGTGGTTGCCATTCGCATGAACGATCCCATCTGGCAGAGGTGGACTCGCGAGCCGATTTTTTCTGACCTGTTCTGCCAGAACTCGTACTGCTCCCACTACTGTGGCTCTGATGATGGGAAGACTCCTGGCGTTGCTGGATAGGTTGTTTTACATGCTGCTTGAGCTGCTTACGTTGCTTAGGTGGCTGTGGCTGCTGCTGTTCTTCCTGCGGCTGCCCAGGTGACTGCGGCTCCTCACTCATAAATGAAGGGGATGCAGACACCGCCATCTTGTCAGCTTCCCATCTCTATAAAATAAATGGAGGCTCCAGCCCCTTTGGCCCCCTTTCCGGGCGGCAGCGTGCTCTCTCTTTCTCTCTTCCATTTTCCTTTTTTTTTTTTTTCTTTTTAATTATTATATCCCACCAGCTGGCACGTTTTGCCGCAAGATCCCTCCTGCGCGTGAGCAGACCCAGCGGCTTCAGCCGCGCCCAGCCACGGACCTCCGTGCGTGCGCAGCCCAGGCCGCAGGACCCGGTGCACGCGGGAGAGGCCCCCGAAAGGTGCCCCCCCCGCACGCAGACCCAGGCGCCAGCAAGATGGGGCTGAATACAGAGGGCCCATCTGCTGCTTCTTCGCGGCCTTCAGGACGCATCGATCCCGGGAGCCCACGATCAGGTATGCAAGGCACCACCTAGAGAGGCTCCCATCAAGGACAGGAACCAAAACTGATGCGGGAGAGAGGTACCGCCTTTTTATTCAGTAGGTTCCTGTCCTTGGTGGGCGGATACTCTCTCTCAGGTGGTGCTGTCATGGGAGAAGGGGAAAAATGAAAAATATCTGATATTTTGTGTCATATGCTTTATCTTAATATACACAGCGCGGTCCTCCTGTTTACTGCAGACTTTAGCCTTTCTTATTTCGATAGTAAATGGATGGTGAGCCCTGTGATCTCCAGTCAGACACTGGCGCTTGCTTGCCCATAATTCAAGCCGAGGCCCTGCATGTGGTCAGACATTGAAGGAGCACAGTAGTGGAGTTCTTTAAAAGCAGTTCAGCTGTAATGAGCAGAGTTGGGGCAGGACAGGGTGTCGCTGCTCACCGCCTGTCAAATTCTGCAAAGTGGTGGATCCCCACACACACCCATCAGAAATGCTACTCTAATCCTTGAGTGGAATAACATTTCAGGTAAGATGTACACCACTGAGAAAATGTGCCAAATTAATTATGCAGTGTGCACCTTTTGATCAATTAGGCGAATAATACTCCAGCAAGACCTTCATTAAGACCAATGCGCACAAGTCCTGTCCAGGGGAGGAAGTAAAAGAGTATACAGACAGGACAGCATGGGATCTCAAATTATTTTTGTGAGGAAAAACATTTCACTCGCTGTTTTTAAAGGGGTACTCCGGGTAGATAAACTACCCTAATGCTCATACCTTCATAGACTATTAGGATAACATTAATAGTGCCATTTTCCATCCTCACACTTGTAATTCTGTGATGCTGGGGCTGCTCCCCCTCCCTTATGGGAGGTTATTTCACACATCAGGGGCCGTGGACTGCTCCCCGCTGCTAGGAGCAGCAAGACCCCTGATAATATCTCATTTTGTGCAGTCCTAGATCATGGAGCAGTCCACGCTCCCTTATCTAGAACTGAATACAAGCAGATATCAGGGAACTGGCAGTTGTTAGCAGCTGGGAGCAGGCCACAGAATACTGGGCCCCCATATAATGCTCCCTCCTGGATCCTGGGCCCCCATATAATGCTCCCTCCTGGATCCTAGGCCCCCATATAATGCTCCCTCCTGGATCCTAGGCCCCCATATAATGCTCCATCCTGGATCCTGGGCCCCCATATAATGCTCCATCCTGGATCCTGGGCCCCCATATAATGCTCCATCCTGGATCCTGGGCCCCCATATAATGCTCCATCCTGGATCCTGGGCCCCCATATAATGCTCCATCCTGGATCCTGGGCCCCCATATAATGCTCCATCCTGGATCCTGGGCCCCCATATAATGCTCCATCCTGGATCCTGGGCCCCCATATAATGCTCCATCCTGGATCCTGGGCCTCCATATAATGCTCCATCCTGGATCCTGGGCCCCATATAATGCTCCATCCTGGATACTGGGCCCCCATATAATGCTCCATCCTGGATACTGGGCCCCCATATAATGCTCCTTCCTGGATACTGGGCCCCATATAACACTCCATCCTGTATGGGCCCCATATATTGCTAGGATGCAAGCCGGGAGACAGAGCTCTTGTGAAAATTGCAGCTATGAGACTGTTCTATTAAAACATAACCTTCTGATGTGCCCACAAACAGCGTGGGTGAAACGTGTTGAGATGTAATAAATCTATGAACACTAGGCAGGGAATGTGTAATAAGAGAATCCTGGTTCATTAGCAGCAGTGATGATTGCTGTGGCTAACAGAGTGCAGTAAGCTTTGAGGCTGTGTGTCCACGATGCGTTTTTTAAGCGTTTCCGCAGCGGCAAAAACGCTGCAGAAACGCTTTAAAAACACATGGTAGAAGGCCTGTCATGTTCCCCAATGAACATGCTGCGGAAATTTCCGCTGCGGGTTATCATTGCGGAAAAAAAAGCAGCGCTACCAATTGTTTTGCGGAAGCGCTGCGTTTTCGCCGCCATTGACTTTCATTGGAACGCTTGGATTCTGCATCACTGGATCTGTACATGCGGAATCCAAGCATTTCAATGTGCGCATGGTACCCGAGTGTGGAGGACAGGAGACTCTCCTCCGGACCTGGGTACCACAGAACCTGTGAAAAACAAGAATAAAATAAAAAAATCAATATGATATTTACCTTCTGATGGCCCCCGGTCTCCTTGTCTTCACTTGCCGGCAGATCGAGGTGAACTGAAGGACCTGCGCTGACATCAGTCATGTGACGGCAGGTCCTTCAGTGTAGTGTACCGCGAGCTGCCGGCAAGCCAGGACAGGGCGAAGCAAGACTCCGGGAGCCATCGGAAGTTAAGTATAGATTTATGTTTTTTATTTTTTAACATTCTTTAAAGGTCACAGTATATAAATCCATGCCGTTTGGATGGATTTATATAGTGTGACCAAGTTGACAAGCACTTTCCAAGTGATGCTAAAATCGCTTGGAAAGCGCTTGTCAACCCGCATGCGGAAATGCATGTGAAGAACACTTCACATCCGCTTGTCCCTGGCAGGAAAAATGCATGTACAATCCGCATGCGTTTTTTCTGTCAGGGAGATGTAGAAACGCTCAGGAAAAAATCCTGAGCATTTCTGCATCGTGGGCACATAGCCTGAATATACAATCATGCTAAGTGCCCACAATGCAGAAATGCAGCAGATTTTTTCTACATCTCCCTGGCAGGAAAAAAGCATGCGGATTTTACATCCATTTTTCCTGCCAGGTAGAAGCGTTTGTCAAGTGTTTTTCACATGCATTTCCGCATGCGGGTTGACAAGCGCTTTCCAAGCGATTTTAGCATCACTTGGAAAAGTGCTTGACAACTTGGTCACACTATATAAATCCATGAAACCGGCATGGATTTATATAGTGTGACCAAGTTAATAGTTAAAAAAAAAGAATAAAAATGGTAAAAAATAAAAGATAAACATTATACTTACCTTCCTATGTCCCGCGGTCTTTTCTCCGCTGCCTCCGGTCTCTTGTACGGCTCGCGATGGTCTAAAAGGACCTGCGGTGACATAATTTAGTCATGTGACAGGTCATGCGACCGCTAACGTCTGTGGTCGCGTGACCCGTCACATGACTAAATGATGTCACCGCAGGTCCTTTTAGACCATCACGAGTCGTACAAGAGACCGGAGGCATCATACAGGAGACCGGGGGACATAGGAAGGTAAGTATAATGTTTATTTTTTATTTTAAATTCTTTTTTTTTTAACAGGTACTATGGTACCCGGCTCTGGAGGAGAGTCTCCTCTTCTCCAGACCCGGGTACCATCCGCACATTTAATCGCTTAATATCCGCATGTGCACATGTAGTCATGCGGATATTAAGCGATGCAATGCAATCAATGGCGGCAATTACGCTGCGTGTCCACAAAATTAATGGATATGCTGCGTATTTTTCTGCAACGATAATCCGCAGCGGAAATTTCCGCAGGATGTGCACAGCACAAGCGGATTATCATTGGGGACAATGGGACACGTATTACCAAGTGTTTTTTAAGCGTTTTCGCTGCGGAAATTCCGTGGCAAAGACGCTTGAAAAACGCATAGTGGGCACGCAGCCTTACGGTGCTATTAAGGGACGGTGGAAATCTATGCAAGGTGACAGTAGTTACACTTACGATGTATTAGTCACTACATGAGTCACTAATATTATCAGCTGAATTATAGTTGGGAACAATGGATTAAATGACTGTAATAGGAGCGAGCACTTTATAATCACAATACAATACTGCATTATCTGTGTGAGGAGTGAGTGATTTAGTAAAAAGTTTATTATCCTCCTCTTCCTTAGATATGTCCCAAAGTAACCTATGAGTTGGAGCAATACAGGGCAAAGCGCAATAGTATATGACTACATTAAAAAAAAGATTAGGATGTTTAATAGATAGTATCCAGCAGATGATTATGCTGTACTAGATGGTGGCCCGATTCTAACGCATTGGGTATTCTAGAATATGTATGCGGCCGACCGGGCGCAATCAGCAGAGCGGTGTTTAAATTTGACGCCAAAATCGGTGATTGGTTGCAGCCGGCAACCGCAACCAATCAGCAAAGCGGTGTTTAAATTTGGCTCCTATATCGCTGATTGGTCACGGCCGGCGGTAGCGACTAATCAGCAGAGCGGGGTTTAAATTTGGCGCCAATAATGCTGATTAATCGCGACCAATCAGCAAAGCGGTGTTTAAATTTGGCTCCTATATCGCTGATTGGTCACGGCCGGCGGTAGCGACTAATCAGCAGAGCGGGGTTTAAATTTGGCGCCAATAATGCTGATTAATCGCGACCAATCAGCAAAGCGGTGTTTAAATTTGGCTCCTATATCGCTGATTGGTCACGGCCGGCGGTAGCGACTAATCAGCAGAGCGGGGTTTAAATTTGGCGCCAATAATGCTGATTAATCGCGACCAATCAGCAAAGCGGTGTTTAAATTTGGCGCCAATAATGCTGATTAGTCGCGGCCGGCAACCAATCAGCGAACCGTGTGAGTACTGGAGAGCGAGTTTAAATTTGGCGCCCAAATCGCTGATTGGTCGCAGCTGCCGGCCGCGACCAATCAGCATTGTATTAGTGAGGACCAGGGAGTGGCGCTGCCTGTGCGGGTACTTCCGCTGCGAGCAGCTGGGAGATGAGCGGCTGCTCCCCGGTCCTCCGTTCACTCTTGCCGTCGGGAGATCAGCGGTCGTAGCAGCTGATCTCCCGACGTTAGCCGCATGGAGGTCAGCGGCGCCGCCGGTCGGGGTAGTTCTGCTGCTAGCGCCGCTCATCTCCCGGCTGCATCGCCGCTGACCTCCGTCCGGCAGATGAGCCGCTAACGGCCGCCATCTTTTTTCTGAAATCCTGCGTCGCTGATTGGCCGCGGCCGGACCAATGAGCGACACGGGATTTCCTGGACAGACAGACGGGATAAGACAATTATATATATTAGATAAGATATCAAAGGGACATATTTAGGAAATTCAATTTAAGTGATGGTGCATTTTTTCACTTTAAGATCCAGGTGTAATTAAATTAATGAATAGACTGGATAAGACTGCTCTAAAAGTACAGTGGAATTTTATTTTAATTGTAAGAAAAATAAAGGTTATATTTTAAATATTATTTTGAGTCCACCCAAGTCAGTGATAAAATGCAATTTAGTGGACTCTAATATACGGAGTCTTGAGGTCCTCAATCAGTGAATTGCCCCATATATTGTATGGGACGCCAAGAAATCCCCGCCTATTAGCTTCATTTCCATATGAACAGTAATCCCTGCCGTCTGTGTAGCCTCGTGGAGCAGGAAACTTGTGCACAGGCGCTGGTGAGTCACCCTGTCTTCCCAGCGCCTGCGCACAAGTTTCCTGCTGCACAACGCTACACAGACGTCAGGAAGAAGAGCGCCGTCATTACAGGGGAAACTGCCCAGACGCGGGATCCGGCCGAGAACTGCACATCACAGGGCCTGTGACGTGCAGGGGAGGTGGGGTGAGTATGGAAACAAAGCTAGTAGGCGGCTATTTCTTGGCGTCCCCAGACGCGAAGCTTGCCAAAGCTAATTTAATAAAAAGCTATTACAAAGCAACCAAACCTCTAATACAAGGCATACAGGTAGGTATAGATTCACATTTCTATCACCTGTATGCCCATACAGGGCCGGTGTCAGAACCCGGGCAACTGCCAGTGCCCTGAGCAGGCGGGCACCCCGCCGGGCTATGGTCAGAGGAGAGCGGTGCCAGAGCCCACCCTTATCCCCTGCTTGCTCAGGGCCCCGGCAGCAGGATACTTACCTCTCCCCGTGCCTCCGCTGTCTTCTTGCTGTGCGCTCCCTGTGACGTCTTTCCACCGCGCCCTCCCCTGAGCAGTCACAGGGAGAGAAGAGCGGGACGAAGCCAGAGTCCAGACCTGAGCAGTGGCAGCAGTTGAGGAGGAGTGAAGCGAGTATTTGATTTTTTTTTATTTATTTTTTTAAATGTATGGAGGCATGGGGCATAATATGGGGGGGTGACATCCTGCACGGGGCATTATAAAGAGGGGGGGGGGGTGATATCCTGCACGGGGCATTTTAAAGCGAGAGGGGTGATATCCTGCATGGGGCATTTTAACCCCTTTGCCAAGCTGCAGACAAGTGTCCATCATTGGAGCAGTACGCAATGCAAGCTTTTGCTGATGCTTTGGAAGCTATCCCAATGTCACTTGCAGAGAACAGTGGTATGAACCCCATTCAAACCATGACTGAAGTACGTGCGAAACAACTGAAGGAGAATAACCCTGCACTTGGCATTGACTGTCTTCACAAGGGCACAAATGGTGAGCTTTAAGTACTACAGTCCAAATTTTAGAGAATTTATTAAAATGAGAAATTGTTATTGTGCTGATTCCTAAATAAAAAAATATTATGAAAAGGTCTTCACACACAGTGGGGCGCAGTGATTAGTGACAACTGACAAGTTATTTCAGTACATCTACTTTAATGGGAGAAAAAGCGCTGTACTTGTCTGCATCCACTAAGTTGTTTTCTTCTGCTTGTACTTTGCTACTTCTGACTGCAGCAATATCTATTTTAGTCTGATCCAGTCGATAGGTCATCAATCATTAGATCCCAGAAAATAAGTGATCATGGCCTTTTCAAAGGTTGTCAGAGAAGGGGTTTGTCAAGAGAGATGGGGAGTCAAGATGGGGTTAAGATGCTCCTCACACCCCTAAATTAATTCCTCAAGGGATGTAATTTCCAATATGGGATCGCTTTTGGGGTGGGGGCTCTCCAAATGCATCATGGAGTCTGCAGACAGTTACTGGCAAATTGACACTTAAATAATCAAAAGGCATTTGATGCTGTACCACATAACCGCCTTATACTGAAGCTACAGAAGTAAGGACTTGGACATCTATGCAGATTGGTAAGAAATTTGCTAAATGATGGGAAACAGTCATAAATGTTACGTTCTTTAAATGGGATATAATCAGCAGTGGGGTACCGCAGGGATCTATGCTAGGACCCATTCTTTTTAACCTCTTTATTTGTGACCTTGGGAAATGGATTGAGAGTAAAGTGTCAGTTTTTGTTGACACCAAACTATGTAGGATATTAAAATCTGATCTTGACGTTGCGATATTGTAGAACGATCTGGATAAGATGACTGAATGGGCAAACACTTGCCTGATGAGGTTTAATGTAGATAAATGTAGAGTAATGCACCTAGGACGGAGTAATCCTATTGCTGCATACACATTAAATGGGAGTATACGCGGCACTACAGAACAGGAGAAGGATTTGGGTATTCTGGTTACAAGTAAGCTGAGCAGCAGTACTCAATGTCAAGCAGCAGCCGCAAAAGCAAACAAGATTTTAGGATGTATACAAAGAGAAATAAAATCCTGCAATCCTAATGCACTGTTACCCCTTCTATAAATCACTGGTGAAGCCACATCTGGAATATTGAATCTAGTTTTGGGCTCCAAATTTTAAAAAGGATATTCAGAAGTTAGACCGTTCAAAGGCGGGCAGTTAGATTATTACACGGGATGAGAGGTTGAAAAAGTTGAGCTTGTTTAGTTTATAAAAAAGACGTCTCAGAGGAGATCTCATTTACATGTATAAATATATGTGTGGTCAGTACAAAGGACTAGCACATGACTTATTCCTTCCAAAGACTACACTAAGGACCAGAGGGCACTCATTACGGATGTAAGAAAGTCAACTCCGACACCTAAACAGGAAAGGGTTCTTTACAGTCAGATTGTGGAATGCCCTACCACAAAAAGTAGTGATGGCAGATGCTAGAACAGCTTTCAAAAAAAGGCTGGATAATTTACTCAATTAACTGTAACCCACAATGTTATGTTTAATTAGACAAAATGTGCAATTGCTGGAGGAAGGTTGAACTGGATGGACCTAGGTCTTTATTCAACCTACATTACTATGAACTTAAAGCCTGTGCCGTAATTGTACACACAAGGCTGTAACCCCCGGTTCAGTGAGGGCTCCGGCGCTGAGCCCACACTGAACCGGGCACATGTCAGCTGATTATTACAGCTGACATGTGCCGCAACAGCCGTGAGGGGAATGGCGATCCACCCGCGGCTGTTAACATGTTAAATGCCGCTGTCAATCTCTGACAGCGGCATTTAACTTGCGTAAAATGGATGCGCGTCACTTACCCCGCCCATCGGTGAACAAGTCACATGATCGCAGGTCACCGATGGGTGGGCATGACAACCCTGGGTCTGCAGCAGACTCCAGTGGTTGTCATGAGCTGGTCGCTATGAGCGCCACCTAGTGGTCGGCGCTCATAGCACAGGTCCATTTCTGCTACACAGAGGTGATCTGCTGATCATCTCTGTGTAGCAGAGGCGATCAGACAAGTGCTGCTTCTAGTCTCCTATGGAGACTATAGAAGCAAGAAGTGAAAAAAAAAAATGTTTAAAAATATTAAAAACAATTAAAAAAATATAAAAGTTTAAATCACCCCCCTTTCGCACCAATCAAACTAAATAAAAAAAACAAACATATACACATATTTGGTATCGCCGCGTTCAGAATCGCCCGATCAATATAAAAACGAATTAATCCGATCGGTAAACGGCGTAACGAGAAAAAATTCTAAACCCCAGAATTTTTTTGGTCGCCGCAAAATAGCACAAAAATGCAATAACGGGCGATCAAAACATCGGATCTACCCCAAAATGGTATCAATAAAAACTTAAGCTCGGCGCGCAAAAAATAAGCTCTCACCCAGCCCCAGAAAAAAGGCGTTTTTTTTAGTAAACTTTGGATTTTTTTTTCGCTACTTAAATAAAAAAAAAACTATACATGTTTGGTGTCTACGAACTCGTAATGACCTGGAGAATAATAATGGCAAGTCAGTTTTAGCATTCAGTGAACGTGGTAAAAAAAAATAAAAAACATCTGTAGTATTGCACTTTTTTTCTGCAATTTCACCGCACTTGGAATTTTTTTCCCGTACACGATATGGTAAAACTAGTAATGGCGTTGAAAAGTACAACTCATCCCGCAAAAAATAAGCCCTCACACGGCCATATTGACCAAAAAATAAAAAGGCTATGGCTCTGGGAACAAGGGGAGCAAAAAAACGAAAATGCAAAAACTGAAAATCCCAGGGTTGCGAAAGGGTTAAAGCAAGAGGGGTGATATCCTGCATGGGGCATTTTAAAGCGAGGGGGGGTGAAATCCTGCATGGGGCATTATATGAGGGCCAGTATACTGTGTGGAGCGATTTGCCGGTTTCTGAGCTTTTGTAGAATTTACAATAGCTATCGCTCATGTAATGTGAGAAGTGAAATCTTTGTCCTTGTACTAATATATATATATATATATATATATTTCTCTGTGGTATCTGTGCATCATGAATTGTGGTATGTGTTAAAGGGGCCTACTAAGACTTTTTCGCCCGGGGCCAAGAAAAACCTGGAGACGGCCCATATTAGCGGTCTGATAGGTAACAGGGGGTGACAGATTCCCTTTAAGAAAAAAAATTGCAGCACTGATTACTTTAGTCCACTTAAAACAGAATAATGCATGCAATAAAAGCACAGCACCCGTCCACCCTGAGGATAAGCACATGGAGCCAGTCACAGCACTATTTGTTTTTTAACACTGCTGTCTGAACCTGGCACCAGTAAACAAGGGAGCCTGGGCAAATCCTAATGCAACACTTGCAGATGGATGTCCCAGTGCAGACATTTTCCACCAATTCTTGTGATGTTTGTATATGAACAACTTGACAGTTTCCCATAGTGTGAACAGTCTGATCTTTGGTTTTCATCTTGGGGCCCTACAGGTGCAGAGAAAACTGCAACTCCCAGCATCCATGCAACTGTGCAGTCAGTGCATGTTGGCAGTTGTAGTTTCACAACCCCATATGGCAACACATTACTAGATTAGAGTAACATCATCTGTAGAAGGCTGGTTTAGGGAAGTCTCCTTTAACCCCAAACACCCCCTTAAAAAAGCCGAACGAGCTGCAGCAGCCGGTGGCGCCCGATAAGCAGAGTGCAGCCATAGCAAGAGCTTCATACAGCAAAACATTCTCGCCATACGGCAGCGCACTCCGACTCGGCCTGTACGGAGACCCGCCCGACTCATCCCGACTACCCCGGCACATCCCGACTCACTCAGCCCGGCACACCCCGCTCATACCGGCAGGTAGGTGACCAGCTTTGGTGTCCGTTCTCTCTTTAGGAGGGGAGGACATGACTTGCTTGCTTTCCCCAGCAGACCCTAAATCGATTCTCCGCCCAGCTCTCCTCTCCTCCTTCCCACTTCTTCCAGGCTTCTGACTGAAGCGCCCGCCCGCACAATGTTCCCCTCGTGTCTACGTGGCGCCACCGTCTCGCTTGTTTTTTTTTCTCCCTCATCAAGCTTTATTGAAAATAATCAGTAACACATAAAGTCCACACTTAGTTCGTGCACACTGTGGTCTGCTCGGTTCTGTTAGATTCAGTCTATTTTGTTTGATTTTTCTTAGGCAATGTGCACATTCAAGATTTGATTGCAGAAATTTTTGCAGCGTTTCTACATCAATTGGCAGGAAAAACACTGCGGAAAAAATGTGCATTTTGCCATGATTTTAATGCGTTTTTATGTCTTTTTGGACATCAATGAATGCTTTTTGGAGCTAAATAAAGATATTTGAAAAAAAGAAACGTGTGACATCGCTACAACCCTTGGATTACCATCAGACCTGGGGTGAGTATATTGGTTAATTTAAATGATTAAATAATATGTCTGTTGTATTTCAAATAAAGTGTTTACTGTGTGTTTATTTAAGTCTTTACTTTACTTTAATTAGCTTTTAGTAATGATAGGGTCTGATTGACATCCTGTCATCACCAAACAAAAGGGCTAGGTGTCAGCTAATCCCATACACCCAATCTGTAACGGGTCTGGGAGGTGGAACCTCTGAGCTACTATACAAAGGGGCAGTCCTTGTAAGGAAGCGGGTGGCTCCCAGGGAAGGCGGGCAGGTAGACACGGCACGTGACAGGAACAGTCTCTGGGTAGAAGGGCAGGAGGTCACGGCAAGTGACGGGAACAGTCTCTTGACAGGCGGGTGGTCACGGCAAGTGACAGCAGGGTAAGAGTCTCTAGACAGGCAGCTGGTCACGGCAAGTGACAGCAAGGTAAGAGTCTCTAGACAGGCAGGTGGTCACGGCAAGTGACGGCAGAGCCTCCAGGTAAGCTAGCAGGTGGGTAGCAGGTGAGCGCTCCCAGGTGAGCGGGTAAGAGTCTCTCGGCTGGCTGGCAGGTGGTCACGGCAAGTGACGGCAGAGCCTCCAGGTAGGCTAACTGGCGGGTAGCAGGTGAGCGCTCCCAGGTGAGCGGGTAAGAGTCTCTCGGCTGGCTGGCAGGTGGTCTCAGGCAGGTGCTTCCTGAACCGCTGGCGGACTGGTCCATAGACTGGCGGATGCAGGTAGATAGACTGTCGGACCGCAGGAATGCAAGCAGGTAGACAGAGCTGGAAAGCAGACTGGCAACGGGACCTGAGGGCTGAAGCAGAGGTGAAAGGCTTTGCAACAACTTTGCTCAGACACCTCCATTTTGGAGGAGGTGCCTTATATATGGGAGCTCCACCGGCAATTGGCCGGGGACTCCTTAGGACGGCGCGCGCGGCCCCTTTAAGAGAGAGGGAGCGCGCGCCCTAAGCACAGTGCCCGGGAAGCGGCGAGCGCTGGGAAGAGGACGCCGAGGACGGAGCAGGGAGGTGAGAGGAACGGCGTCTCTGCTTAGCAGGAGGCAGGGATGCCGACGCTACAGTACCCCCCCCCCCCCCTTTAGGCCCCCCCTTTTTTAGGCCGGAGAGAAATTTATCAAGGATGAGCGGGGCATGGATGTTCTCCCAGGGCTCCCACGTTCTCTCCTCAGGATCAAACCCCTTCCAATCCATTAGAAAAAAGGTCTTTCCTCTTACCTTTTTGGTGGCCAGAATGCTCTCTACCTCAAACTCGTCTTCAGCGGAAACCAGAGCAGGAGGCGTACCTGTAGACTTGGAAAAAGAGTTAAGTATCACGGGTTTGAGGAGAGATACATGGAAGGAGTTAGGGATCCGCAAGTTGGCCGGGAGATTCAATTTATAGGCCACCGGGTTGATTTGTTTGATAACTTCCAGTGGGCCGATGAACCGAGGCCCTAACTTGTAGGAAGGAATCTTGAGCCGGACATACTTGGACGAGAGCCAGACTTTATCTCCAGGACGGAATTGGGGCGGATCCAGACGTCTTTTGTCAGCCTGTTTTTTCATCCGCTCGGAGGACTGAAGAAATGCGTATCTGGTACTCTCCCAAACGGAGGAGAATTCGCTAGCAAGAGATTCCGCGGCCGGATTATCCACCGAGGCGGGGACGGGATCCGAGGATGTTGACCGTAGACAATAAAAAACGGGGATTTGGAGGAAGACTCGCTCTCGTGATTATTATAGGAAAATTCGGCCCACGGTAAACGATCCACCCAGTCGGAATGGTGGGCATTAACAAAGTGCCAGAGGTAACTGGTTAAAATTTGGTTGATCCGCTCTACTTGACCATTGGACTGTGGGTGATAAGCAGAGGAGAAGTCCAAGGTGACCCCCAGCAATTTACACATGGCTCTCCAGAAGCGAGAGGTGAACTGAACTCCTCGGTCGGATACGATGTGGAGAGAGAGACCATGAAGACGGAATATATGATGGATAAAGTCTTTAGCCAATTCAGATGCAGACGGAAGACCGGCAGGGGAATGAAGTGAGCCATCTTAGAGAAGCAGTCAGCGACCACCCAAATGACCGTACAACCAGCAGAGACAGGGAGATCCGTTATAAAGTCCATGGCTATATGCTGCCACGGGGCAGCAGGTATGGGTAGAGGCAGAAGGCGGCCGGCTGGCAGATGTCTAGGAACCTTGTTGCGGGCGCAGGACGCACAGGCTGAGACAAAGTCTATTACGTCCTTGTGCAGGGTAGGCCACCAGTAATGCCGGGTAATAAGCAGGAGGGTCTTTTTCTGGCCAGCATGGCCAGCTAGCTTAGATGAATGTCCCCAGTGTAGGACTTTCTCACGATCAGGTACTGTTACGAACGTCTTACGGGAGCCACCAGCATTACCTTGGCGGGGTCGATGATGTGCTTTGGCTCCTCCTCTAGATCGGAGAACAAAAAGGATCGGGACAAGGCATCAGCTTTGATATTTTTGTCTGCTGGGCGAAAATGAAGAATGAAATCAAAGCGGGCGAAGAACAAGGACCACCGGGCTTGGCGCGGGTTAAGTCTTTGGGCACTCTGGAGATAAGCCAAGTTTTTGTGATCCGTGTAGATTATTACCAGGTGAAGAGCCCCCTCGAGCAGGTAATGCCACTCCTCCAGTGCCAACTTAATGGCTAACAATTCTAGGTCTCCTATAGAGTAATTGCGCTGAGATGAGAAGAGTTTGGAGTCGAAGCCGCAGGTTACCATTCTTCCGGATGACGACTTTTGGGTGAGCACCGCTCCGGCTCCGGAGGAGGAAGCGTCTACTTCTAAGAAGAATTTTTTGTTGCTGTCCAGACGGTGCAGCACAGGAGCGGAGGAGAAAGCTTGTTTCAAAGACAGGAAGGCCTCCTCTGCCTCGAGTGGCCATTCTTTGGGATTAGCGCCCTTACGGGTGAGCGCAGAGATAGGGGCAGTCGGGGAAGAGAAGTGCGGAATGAAGAGGCGGTAGTAGTTGGTGAAGCCCAGGAACCGCTGGATAGCCTTCAACCCCTCCGGTCAGGGCCACTTCTGGATGGCAGAAAGTTTCTCAGGATCCATTCGAAGACCAGTCTGAGAGATGATGTAGCCCAGAAATGGAAGCGAGGTCTGCTCGAAGAGGCACTTCTCAAATTTTGCGTAGAGGTGTTTTGCCTGAGCCTGAGCAGGACCTGACGAACGTCCCTCCGGTGTGTAGGGAGATCCGGAGAGAAGACCAAGATGTCGTCCGGGTATACCACCACGCAGGAGTAGAGAAGGTCACGGAAGATATCATTGACCAACTCTTGAAAGATGGCGGGAGCATTACAGAGACCGAAGGGCATTACGAGGTATTCATAGTCGCCGTCCCAGGTGTTGAATGCCATCTTCCATTCATCCCCCTAACGGATACGAACCAGGTTATAGGCCCCACGGAGATCCAGCTTGGTGAAGATTCTAGCACCCCTCAGACGGTCAAATAATTCAGGAATGAGCGGAAGGGGGTATTTATTCTTCACCGTGATCTGGTTAAGGCCTCTATAGTCTATGCAGGGACGCAGTGAGCCGTCCTTCTTTTTAACGAAAAGAAGCCTGCTCCCGCCGGGGAGGTAGATTTCCAGATAAATCCCCGGGCCAGGTTCTCCTCGATATATTCAGACATGGACCGGGTCTCAGCAGCGGACAAAGGGTTGATACGCCCTCGGGGCGGAGTAGCGCCAGGTACCAAGTCGATAGGGCAATCGTATGGTCTATGAGGAGGTAATGTCTTTAATAAAAAGGAAGCAGAGACATCAGCATAAGACCAATAGGGTACCGGCAGGCCGGGTAGATTGGCTGGGGGAGGAGAAGGACGGGCAGGACGAACGGGAACTAAACAAGTCTTATGGCAGTCCTGTCCCCAGCGAAGGACTTCTCCGGTCTGCCAATCAAGCACGGGTGCATGTCTCTGGAGCCAAGGTAGGCCAAGCAAAAGGGCATGAGAGAGTCCAGGTAGAACATGAAAGAAGATGCTCTCAGAGTGCAGCATTCCCACCTGCAGAGTTATGGGTTCGGTGATAAGTTGGATGGGATGCCGTAAGAGACCCCCGTCCACGGAGGCGACAGATAAGGGTTCGGCCAGAGGTTTGGTGGGAATGCGGTATTTCTCTACCAGGGACTGAGAAATAAGATTTCCGGCAGCTCCTGAATCAAGTTGGGCTAGTTCAAAATAACGGTTCTCCCCGCAGATGATAGAGACCGACAGCATCAGAGATGGAGAGGGTTTATTCTTGTCTAGGACGACCTCTCTGAGCGATCCTAGACACAGGCGTTTCCCGACCTCTCCGGGCAGGAACGGATCCGGTGTTCCTTACTGCCACAGTAGAAGCAGCTCCCCTCGGCACGGCGTAATTCTTGACGGGTTTTGACCATCTTGGTCTGGTCGACCTGCATAGGCTCGGGTGAGTGCGCCTGGGGAGTAACAGAGGAAGTGACGGGATTCCGGAAGGTAGGAGCAAGGCGAGGAAACCTCCTCTCACGGGTGGCCTCTTTGGTACTCTCCTGGAACCGGATGTCAATCCGGGTGGCAAGTGTTATTAAATCTTCGAGAGTGGTAGGAATGTCCCGACCGGCAAGTTCATCCTTAATCCGGCCGGATAGACCTTCCCAGAAGACGGACACCAGGGCGTCGTTATCCCAGGCCAGCTCAGAAGCAAGGGTACGGAACCGTATGGCATATTGGCCCACAGTGAAACTCCCTTGACGGAGGCGTAGCAGAGATGAGGCGGATGAGGTCTTTCGTCCTGGTTCGTCGAAGACTTTCCGGAAGGCCGTGAGAAAGGCTGGCAGGTTGGACACCAGGGGGTCTCCTCTCTCCCATAGAGGATTTAGCCAAGCCAGCGCCTCCCCAGTGAGATGGGACATGATGAAGGCCACTTTGGCTCGGTCGGTGGAAAACTGGTGTGCCAAAAGTTCGAAGTGCAGGGTGCACTGGTTAATGAAGCCCCGTGCCTGACCAGGATCTCCACCAAAATGAGGCGGGGCGGAAAGGCGGGGACCGGGAAGGGATGCCATGGTATTGATGGGCAGCGGCGCTGCCGGGGTAGTAGTTGTGCGAATAGAAGCAGCTCCCGACGAGGCAGTCAGTGTGTCCAGGCGGGAGTGAACACTGCGCAGGTGGCCCAAGATGGAGTCCTGTTGGGACCTCTGATGGGAAAGTTCATGACATAGGTCCGAGAGCGAGGGAGCTTGGGTGCCACCGGGTTCCATGGCCCGAGCAAACTGTAACTGGTCTGGGAGGTGGAACCTCTGAGCTACTATACAAAGGGGCAGTCCTTGTAAGGAAGAAGGGGGGCTCCCAGGGAAGGCGGGCAGGTAGTCACGGCAAGTGACAGGAACAGTCTCTGGGTAGAAGGGCAGGAGGTCACGGCAAGTGACGGGAACAGTCTCTAGACAGGCAGGTGGTCACGGCAAGTGACGGCAGAGCCTCCAGGTAGGCTAGCAGGCGGGTAGCAGGTGAGCGCTCCCAGGTGAGCGGGTAAGAGTCTCTCGGCTGGCTGGCAGGTGGTCTCAGGCCGGTATAAGGTGTAACATACCTGGCGGCGTCCTTGCATGGTGGTCCATCTCCCACTGTGCAAGAGGGCGCACTTGATCTCCTGTCCAGAATGTCTCTCTGGCTTCCCTCCATGCTGTCTGTTTGTGTCTGTTTCTGCTGCTTAAGGGCGGCGCCCGATCACTTCCTGCCTTTTGTACCTGCTGTGGGTCACACCCCTTGTGCGTCCTCAGCCTATTGCTGTCTGTCACTTGGTATATAGCTCAGCAGCTCCCTTCTATCCCTGCCTGAGCATAGTGTTTTCCTTCAGTGTGTGCTTGCACTCTGAGGGTGCCAGGTCCCGTCTTTGTTTCCTTGTCTGCCTTTCCTGGAGGCTGTATTTCCAGGCCTGTCTGAACTTAGTCCTGTATGTCTCCTGCTTTGCGGTATCAGCTCCCGTGTCTGAACTGTGTCCTGTATGTCTCCTGCTTTGCGGTATCAGCTCCCGTGTCTGAACTGAGTCCTGTATGTCTCCTGCTTTTCGGTATTAGTTCCCGTGTCTGAACTGAGTCCTTTCTGTGTATCTTGTCTGTCCTGTCTGAACACGCTCCTAGCCTGTTCCTCCCGCCTTCTAGGGGCCGATTACCTAGACCCGCTCCTGTATCTTGTCTGTCCTGTCTGAACACGCTCCTTGCCTGTTCGTCCCGCCTCTCTGGGGGCAGTATTCCCAGACCCGCTCCTGTATCCCGCTGCAGTGTCGGTCTCCTCCGTACACTCAGTTCCAGTCTGAACTCTCTCCTATCCTTTACCTGTTTTGCCTCTATGTCCGTTCCCTTCCTTTTTCTGCAGAGTCTGAACTCGTACCTAACTCCTGCCTGTTGTCTCTGTACTCCCGTTTGTGAGTTTGTGTTCCACTCGCTACTTCACTGCAAGTACCCTGTGGGTGTCTGGCTCTGTCTTTCCCTTCCTGTCTGTTCCGTGTGAACAGAGTCCTGTCCTGCCCTGCTTCTGCCCGCTGCTCCGGCAGTCCTGTCCTGCCCTGCTTCTGCCCGCTGCTCCGGCAGTCCTGTCCTGCCCTGCTTCTGCCCGCTGCTCCGGCAGTCCTGTCCTGCCCTGCTTCTGCCCGCTGCTCCGGCAGTCCTGTCCTGCCCTGCCTGTACCCCTCTGCCTGTAATGTTCCTGAGTCCCAGTGTGTACTGGGCCCTATCCCGCCTGTGTTCCTACCTGCTAGTGCCTCCCTGTCTGCACTCTAGCTGTGCTTGCCTGTACCCCCCCTGCCTGCTTACCCGCCTGCCTGCATACCAGTCGTGCCTGCCTATACCCACCAGTCTGTGTGCCAGCCTACCAGTCTGTTCCTGTATTCCCCTGTGTGGGTCAACAGCCGTGTCCGGGGTCTGTCCTGGAGTAGCACCTGGTCCCTCTGCTCGGTTCCTCCTTGGTGCACTGGCGTCGTATGCCGTCGTGCGACCCTGGTCGGATCGGGTGAATACCTAGTTACGCCCCTCCAGGCATTCACTCTCCGGCACGGTCCAGTGGAATCACTACCAATCACACGCACACGCCGCTTAGCCCGGGCGTGTGCATAACAGCATGCTCAGGCCATGGTTCCCGTTGAGCCCCACAGCCTTCGCCCTCTGAGAAGTTTTCCAGCGAATATATGCATTAAAATAAATAAATAAATTTTTTTTCCCTTAGCTGAGTTCCAGGCGAATTACGCACCGTCCAGATGGATCTATCAGCTCTCGTTCCTGCGGATCCGCCACGTTACTATGGGGATCCAAGACAGTGTCGTGCATTTGTGGAGCAATGCATGCTACACTTTAAGGCCTACCCTCTTTATTTTCCTTCCGATTGGGCTAAAGTGGCCTTTATGATGTCTTACCTGGCGGGTGATGCCTTGGAATGGATCAACCTCCTATATGAAACACAGGATCCGATCCTCCGGGACCTAATGGCCTTCCTGGTGGCCTTTCTAATGGTCTTCGATGATCCTAACCCGGAGGCTCCTGCTGAAGCTTCACTTCCCAATATCCCGGAGCAGCCCCAATGGGTAATGTGTGTGGGTAGCGCAATAGTCCTCCAGCCCAATGAGACTACTGCCCACCCAGAATCCTCTCAGGGTGACTACGCTTTCCGGAATACTTCTCTCAACCTCAAGAGGCAGTCCAGACGTGCTAGACTTAGAGGCAAGCCGTCACGCCAGGGCCTGTCCTCCCTGAGACCTCCTGACCCCAACCTTGAAGTCCCTACTGAAGCTTCATCTCCCTGTATCCCGGAGAAACCCCAATGGGTAGTGTGCGTGGGTAGTGCACCAGTTCTCCTGCCCGAAGAGACTTCTGCCCATCCAGACTCCACACAGGAGAACTTCCTGCTCCCGGCATCAGATGCTTCTCTCTCTTTAACCGGTGTGCATGTCCAAGGATGCTCCAAAGCTGTGGTTACCTCTGAGTCTGTGCACCTCTACTACCTGGCGGAGGATCCCCTGTTGCCTCCTGAATCCTCCGGGATACCACTCGATGACAAATGGAGAGAGACTTCTCTACACCCGGTACTCAATACTTTGTCCGCTTCGTCCTGTGAGCCTGACAATGGGTACCCCAAAGTGGTAGTTACCTCCGAGTCTCTACACCCCTCCGACCAGGCGGAGGATCTCCAGTTGTCTCCTGAACCCTTCGGGGTGCTACCTGGTAGCGAAAGGACAGAGACTCTCCTATACTCTGTACCTGATACCTCGCTCGCTTCGTCCAGTGAGTCCAACCTAGTGTACTCCGAAGCAGAGGTTACTCCCGAGTCTCTACACCCCTCCGACCAGGCGGAGGACCTCCAGTTGTGTTCAGAACCCTTCGGGGTGCCACCTGGTGGTGAATGGACAGAGACTTTCCTATACTCGGTACCCGATACCTCGCCTGCTTCCTCCAGTGAGTCCGACCTAGTGTACTCTGAAGCAGAGGTTACTCCTGAGTCTCTACACCCCTCCGACCAGGCGGAGGACCTCCAGTTGTGTTCAGAATCCTTCGGGGTGCCACCTGGTGGTGAATGGACAGAGACTTTCCTATATCCTGGATCTGATACCTCGCTTGCTTCGTCCAGTGAGTCCGACCTAGTGTACTCTGAAGCAGAGGTTACCCGTGAGTCTCTACACCCCTCTGACCAGGCGGAGGACCGCCAGCTGTCTCCAGAACCCTTCGGGGTGCCACCTGGTGGTGAATGGACAGAGACTTTCCTATACTCGGTACCCGATACCTCGCCTGCTTCCTCCAGTGAGTCCGACCTAGTGTACTCTGAAGCAGTTGTTTTCTCTGAGCCTCTGCACTCTTCTGACCCGGCGGAGGACCTCCAGTTGTTTCCTGAATCCTCCGGGATACCACCAGATAACAAAGAGACAGTGACTTTTCCTCATTATGTACGTGATAACCCGTCTATTTCTTCCTGTGAGCTTGACAAGATGTACCTCGAAGCAGAGATTACCCTTAAGTCTCTGTCCCCCTCCAACCCAGTGAACGACTGGCCCTCGAATTCCCTGCGGAAGATTCTGGCAGGCCTGAAGAAGAGGGGGCGTAAGGGGGGAGGTACTGTAACATACCTGGCGGCGTCCTTGCATGGTGGTCCATCTCCCACTGTGCAAGAGGGCGCACTTGATCTCCTGTCCAGAATGTCTCTCTGGCTTCCCTCCATGCTGTCTGTTTGTGTCTGTTTCTGCTGCTTAAGGGCGGCGCCCGATCACTTCCTGCCTTTTGTACCTGCTGTGGGTCACACCCCTTGTGCGTCCTCAGCCTATTGCTGTCTGTCACTTGGTATATAGCTCAGCAGCTCCCTTCTATCCCTGCCTGAGCATAGTGTTTTCCTTCAGTGTGTGCTTGCACTCTGAGGGTGCCAGGTCCCGTCTTTGTTTCCTTGTCTGCCTTTCCTGGAGGCTGTATTTCCAGGCCTGTCTGAACTTAGTCCTGTATGTCTCCTGCTTTGCGGTATCAGCTCCCGTGTCTGAACTGTGTCCTGTATGTCTCCTGCTTTGCGGTATCAGCTCCCGTGTCTGAACTGAGTCCTGTATGTCTCCTGCTTTTCGGTATTAGTTCCCGTGTCTGAACTGAGTCCTTTCTGTGTATCTTGTCTGTCCTGTCTGAACACGCTCCTAGCCTGTTCCTCCCGCCTTCTAGGGGCCGATTACCTAGACCCGCTCCTGTATCTTGTCTGTCCTGTCTGAACACGCTCCTTGCCTGTTCGTCCCGCCTCTCTGGGGGCAGTATTCCCAGACCCGCTCCTGTATCCCGCTGCAGTGTCGGTCTCCTCCGTACACTCAGTTCCAGTCTGAACTCTCTCCTATCCTTTACCTGTTTTGCCTCTATGTCCGTTCCCTTCCTTTTTCTGCAGAGTCTGAACTCGTACCTAACTCCTGCCTGTTGTCTCTGTACTCCCGTTTGTGAGTTTGTGTTCCACTCGCTACTTCACTGCAAGTACCCTGTGGGTGTCTGGCTCTGTCTTTCCCTTCCTGTCTGTTCCGTGTGAACAGAGTCCTGTCCTGCCCTGCTTCTGCCCGCTGCTCCGGCAGTCCTGTCCTGCCCTGCTTCTGCCCGCTGCTCCGGCAGTCCTGTCCTGCCCTGCTTCTGCCCGCTGCTCCGGCAGTCCTGTCCTGCCCTGCTTCTGCCCGCTGCTCCGGCAGTCCTGTCCTGCCCTGCTTCTGCCCGCTGCTCCGGCAGTCCTGTCCTGCCCTGCTTCTGCCCGCTGCTCCGGCAGTCCTGTCCTGCCCTGCCTGTACCCCTCTGCCTGTAATGTTCCTGAGTCCCAGTGTGTACTGGGCCCTATCCCGCCTGTGTTCCTACCTGCTAGTGCCTCCCTGTCTGCACTCTAGCTGTGCTTGCCTGTACCCCCCCTGCCTGCTTACCCGCCTGCCTGCATACCAGTCGTGCCTGCCTATACCCACCAGTCTGTGTGCCAGCCTACCAGTCTGTTCCTGTATTCCCCTGTGTGGGTCAACAGCCGTGTCCGGGGTCTGTCCTGGAGTAGCACCTGGTCCCTCTGCTCGGTTCCTCCTTGGTGCACTGGCGTCGTATGCCGTCGTGCGACCCTGGTCGGATCGGGTGAATACCTAGTTACGCCCCTCCAGGCATTCACTCTCCGGCACGGTCCAGTGGAATCACTACCAATCACACGCACACGCCGCTTAGCCCGGGCGTGTGCATAACATAAGGCAGGTATCAGGCAGGTGCTTCCTGATCCGCTGGCGGACTGGTCCATAGACAGACTGGCGGATGCAGGTAGATAGACTGTCGGACCGCAGGAATGCAAGCAGGTAGAGAGAGCTGGAAAGCAGACTGGCAACGGGACCTGAGGGCTGAAGCAGAGGTGAAAGGCTTTGCAACAACTTTGCTCGGGCACCTCCATTTTGGAGGAGGTGCCTTATATATGGGAGCTCCACCGGCAATTGGCCGGGGACTCCTTAGGACGGTGCGCGCAGCCCCTTTAAGAGAGAGGGAGCGCGCGCCCTAAGCACAGTGCCCGGGAAGCGGCGAGCGCTGCCAGCAGCGCGGGAAGAGGACACCGAGGACGGAGCAGGAAGGTGAGAGGAACGGCGTCTCTGCCTAGCAGGAGGCAGGGACGCCGACGCTACACAATCTCATTAGCATTCCCATTCATGTAATTTCTGGGGCAGCTGAGAGCTGCTGTTTTTATCCTAGGAAGGTGCCATTAGGCAAACATGTTCCCTGGCTATTAATAACAGCTCACAGCTGTTTCATTACCTACTATGTCCGCTACAGAAATTGACATACTGCATGTGAATTTGGGTACATGGCCACAGTTAGGAGCCGCTGCGGGTTTGAAGCTGCTTGTTTATGCAGCATCAAACCCGAAGCATCCAGATATAACAACATATTAGATGGGATCTCTAGAAATCCCATGTCGACTATGCGTACATCAGAGGCTGTGGATCACCCGCGGACACTGACATGGCACATGTCTTTCAGGACCACAGCATGTCAAATTCTCTATCGGAGTCGCTGGTTTTCGCAACAGAAATTTGACCACTGGAATGTACTGAATGCGGTAAATTCGCATGGTTAAATGAACACGTGGATTTGCCTGCATTCAGTAGAACGCAGCATTTCAGATGCAGCAAAAATATGCTGCATCCAAAAGTGCTGCTACGTCTGGATCGTTGGCATATAGCCTAAAATTTAAAAAAAAAAAAAAAATTATAACCAGCAGAGGGAAAGCCGACCACTGGGGGCTGATATTAGTAGCCGGGGAAGGGGCCATTAGCCAAAAATGTTCCCTAGCTATTAAAAACAGCCCACAGCTGTTTGCTTAGTCTTTACTGGCTAGATTACAGGGGGACCCCAGAAAAGAATTGACGTAGGGTCGCCCTATAAAATCTAACCAGAAAAGGATAAACAGACAGCTGCGGGCTGATATTAATAGCCAAGGAAAGGGCCATGGATACTAGCCCCCTCCGCAGCAGTGGCCAGAATAAAGTATTTTATTGAAATAAAATTACACACGGCTTTGATAATTTTTTTTATTGTTCTCTCAATCCCCGACGCCCTCGTCTCCTGAAAAAAATAAAAACAACCATATCCCTCACCTGTCCGCCGTCATGACGTAATCCAAATTGTCCCTCTTTTACAGCAGCCATATCAATCACTGGTGTGACTGCTGTAGAAGACAGCACTGTACACTGACAGGAGTGTAATCACTCCTGTCAGTGTACATTGCTCTGCTGCTGTCACGCCAGGTGTGGGAAAGACTTAGTGCAACACAGACTGAAGAAGGAAAGGGAGCCCACACACTAGGAAAAGGGGGGAATGGAGACCTCCTAGTCTGATCTAGTGTCACCGTGTCTCAACTACCGTCCCTATATTGGCTCTGCACCAATCGTTGCATGCATGCCTCACCCTGACTTTCCCTGGCGTATGGCTAAGGCTAGGGACAGGAGAAGATGAGCACTAGTCTATCTCCACTAGACTCTATAGACAACAAGGGTAGACAAACTGGGGAATTGCTTAACTTTAGACGACTCCAGACAAATGCGCATACGGCCTCAAGCTCCAGAGAGGACGAAGTACTGCTCTTACTACAGCCTCACAAGTAGTAATGAATATCATCGGCACCTCCCTCTCAGACACACCAGGTATTTATACACCCAGGCCAGGGAGCTAATTAACCAGAAGCAGGTAGCCACTGGGTCCTAGAGACAGCCAGCCTCTAAGAAGATGTCTGTAATGATAAACGTAGAGATCTCCAGCAACCAACTGCAGGGCGACTGTCACCTCTGATACACCCGTGACAGTACCCCCCACCCCCTCTACGAGTGGCCTCCGGACACGCAGAACCAGGTTTCTCAGGAAAAGAGGTGTGAAATGAGTGAACCAATCTGGGAGTGTTCAGCTCTGATGCTGAAACCCACATCCTCTCCACTGGACCATAACCTTTCCACTGCACCAAGTATTGTAGAGAACGACGTTGGAGACGAGAATCTACAATCCTCAAAATCTGGAATTCCAGATTACCATCAACCATTACTGGGGGCGGTGGTAGAGATGAGGGCTCAAGAGGTTCCACATATTTTTTAAGTAAGGACCTATGGAACACGTGGACTTTAAGGGCCTGAGGAAGTTCAAGATGAAACGCTGCTGGGTTAATGACGGCGGTTATTTTATAGGGACCAATAAACCTAGGTCCCAGTTTCCAAGAAGGAACTTTCAATCTTATATTCCTGTTAGACAACCACACAAAGTCATTCACATTCAGATCCGGACCTGGTAAGCGTTTTCTGTCAGCCATATTTTCATACCTGTCTCCCATGATCTTTAAATTACTCCGCACACCCTGCCATACCGAGGAGAGCGACGAAGTAAACCTTTCTTCCTCAGGAACTCCTGAAGCTCCTCCCCCACTAAAGGTACCAAACTGTGAGTGGTAACCGTATGCACCTAAGAATGGAGACCTGCCAGTGGATTCTTGACAATGATTATTGATGGCAAATTCTGCCAGTGGTACGTAGGATGCCCAATCCTCCTTATTTTCGGAAAACGAAACACCTGAAGTAGGTCTCCAAGTTCTGATTGACACTCTCAGTCTGTCCATTTTGACTGAGGGTGGAAGGCAGAGGAAAAGAACAGCTGCACCCCCAGTCGAGAACAGAGTGCCTTCCAAAACTTGGAAACAAACTGGGTCCCCAGATCTGAAACCACATCGGAGGGAACCCCGTGAAGCTTCACGATCTAATTTATGAACATCTGAGCAAGTGTCTTGGCATTTTGAAGTGCAGGCAATGCAACAAAATGAACCATTTTACTGAACTTATCTACTACCACCAAAACCACCGGTTTGCCAGCAGAAACCAGTAGGTCAGTAATAAAATCCATGGACAAGTGTGTCCATGGCCTACTAGCAATAGGTAGCGGAAGAAGAGTACAAGACAGATGGGTATGCGAAACCTTAGAACGCTCGCAAATACTACAAGCAGCTACATGTTCAATTACATCCCGATGCAACCCTGGCCACCAAAAACGACGAGATAGGAGGTCCGCAGTTGCCTTACCACCCGGATGCCCAGTAAGCACAGAGTTATGATGTTCCTTCATTACTTTGTGGCGCAGATTGCATGGTGAAAATAACTTCCCTGAAGGGCAGGAGGCAGGGACGTCCCCCCTGAGCCTCCAACACCTCACCCTCCAGTTCCACATAAAGTGCCGAAATGAGTACCCCATTCTGTAATGTCAGGACAGGGTTCTCATGATCACCACCACCACCAGGGAAGCTCCAGGACAAAGCATCAGCCGTGACATTTTTTGATCCCTGGAGGAAAAGTGACAACAAAATTGAACCTAGTAAAAAATAGGGACCATCTGGCTTGCCTAGGGTTGAGAGGTTTAGCTGACTGGAGATATGACAGGTTCTTATGATCAGTAATAACAGTAATAGGATGGACAGCCCCCTCCAACCAATGTCGCCATTCCTCGAACGCCAATTTGATCGCCAAAAGTTCCCTATTACATAATTTCTCTCAACCGAAGACAATTTTTTAGAAAAGAAGGCACATGGACGCCATTTACCAGGGGTCGAACCCTGAGACAACAAAGCCCCAACCCCGACGCATCAACCTCCACAATAAAGGGTTGAGAAACATCGGGTTGACTGAGTATAGGTGCAATGGCAAAATGTTTCTTTAAGGAAGAAAAAGCCTGGAGGGAAGCATCTGACCATTTGGAAAAATCAGACCCCTCCTTAGTCATGTCAGTCAGGGGTTTCACAATAACAGAGTCATTTTGGATGAATTTCCAGTAAGAATTAGTAAAGCCCAGAAAACGTTGTAGCGCCTTCAGGTTCTCGGGATGTTCCCAGTCAAGGACTGCATGGATCTTCTCAAGATCCATCCGAAAACTCCATGATGACAACAAGCACCCCAAAAACTGCACCTCCTGAACAGCGAAAACACATTTTTCTAGCTTGGCATAAAGTTTATCTCTTAATATTTGGAGCACCTGCTTAATATGCCCCCGATGAGTCTCAAAATCAGGTGAGTAAATCAAAATATTGTCCAGATAGACCACCACAAACCTCCCCACCAAATGATGGAAAATCTAATTTATGAAATGCTGGAATACGGCAGGTGCATTGGTCAAACCAAAAGGCATAACCAGACTCTTGAAATGCCCTTCCGGGGTATTGAACGCTGTTTTCCATTTGTCCCCTTCTCTGATTCTAACCAGGTTGTAGGCTCCCCTTAACTCCAACTTGGAGAATACCTTAGCTCCCACAACCTAGCTGAACAAATCAGGAATCAGAGGAATAGGGTATGGATCACGGATGGTAACTTGATTTAATTCCCATAAATCTAAACAGGGACGTAGACTGCCATCTTTTTTCTTCACAAAGAAGAACCCTGCCGCCACTGGCTAAGATGAGGGTCTGATAAGTCCGTTCTCCAGACTTTCCGCATTGAAATCCTTCATGGCATGTCTCTCAGGACCTGAAAAATTATACAGTCTCGACTTTGGTAGTTTAGCTCCGGGGTCAGAGTAATAGGACAGTCATAAGCGCAATGAGGAGGCAAATCCTGACACCCCTTCTCAGAAAAAACGTCCTCAAAACCAGACAGAAAGGCAGCTGATATTTCCGTAGAGACAGTAGCAAGGGAAATATCTAAACAGTTCTCATGGCAGTAATCTCCCCATTCAATAATCTCCCCGGTTTGCCAATCTACCAACGGATTATGTTTAACAAACCAAGGGACACCCAAGACAATCGGAGTGAGAAAATTATCCAGGACATAGCAAGGGATTATTTCACAATGAACTGACCCCACCCTCAGTTTTACATTATGTACAATCTGAGTAAATGCTTTCTGTGCAAGAGGCCCCGAGTCAATGGCGAAAATGGAAATAGGTTTATCTAAAGTACAGCAAGCAAGACCATGAGTTTTTACAAACTCAGCATCCACCGTGCTGACTCCGGCTCCACTGTCAACAAACACAGAAATGTTCTCGGTTTTCCTCTCTAGCACCACCTCTGCTGACAGGACAAAATGGGAACTGCAGTTTGGCCGCAAATGCACCCCTTGTTTATCCAACTCCAGACTACCAAGAGTTAATCCAGTCTCCTTTTGTTTAGGAATTGAAGGACAGGTCCCAACAAAATGTCCCTTTTCCCACAAAAAATATATACACCTTTTTTCTTGCGAATCTCTGGGGAGATGTATGATGTTGAGACACCCCTTCTCTGCATGGGTTCCTCCACTTCCCCCAGTACTGATTCACCCCAAGACCGCTCCCCTGGCAGAGGTACACAACATCTACTAGAAGGCCCCAGAGAAGGTGGTCTCACCCGTCTATCCTGAAGGCGTCTATCAAGACGTATGGCCAATGACATGGCAGCCTCCAAGGACTCAGGGGTTTCATATACAGCCAAGGCATATTTCAACCTTTCAGCAAGCCCCTCACAAAATTGACTTCTAAAGGCTGAGTCATTCCATTTGGAATCCATCACCCATCTATGGAATTCCAAACTGTACGTTTCCACTGACCGATTCCCCTGCTGAAGGCGACGTAGCCTAGACTCAGACAAAAGGAATTGGTGAGGGTCATCATAGATGAGAGCAAGAGCCCCTAAAAAAACCTCCACAGACTGGAGACAAACAGAGTCCGGTGGCAACGAAAATGCCCATGACAGAGGATCTCCCTGCAATAGAGAAATCACAATACCAACCCGTTGCTCTTCATTACCGGAGGAGTAAGGACGAAGTTTAAAGTACAATTTGCATGCCTCCTTAAATACAAAAAACTTGTCCCTACCTCCTGAAAACCTGTCCGGGAGGGCAACCTTGGGTTCAGGCTGGATAGGCCTACCTGCATTGGCGACCTGTAACCACTGATGCTGCTGCTGAATCTCACAGAGGAGGTCATTCACCTCCAGAGACAGATGGAGGAAGTTCTCTGCGAGCTCTGAAACTGAACCCATACCAAGGGAAAAAGGGAAAAAAAAAGGTCCATGCCCAAAAACACACAGGAAAAAAAAATGTCAGTTTTTGTTTGTTTGTTTTTTTTCCTTTTCAAAACTTGCTCAGCCAGCGATAATGTCACACCAGGTGTGGGAAAGACTTAGTGCAACACAGAGGGAAAGGGAGCCAAGACACTAGGGAAAGGGGGTATGGAGACCTCCTACTCTGGTCTAGTGTCACCCTGTCTCAACTACTGTCCCTATATTGGCTCTGCACCAATCTCCACACACGTGCCTCGCCCTGACTTTCCCTGGCGTATGGCTAAGGCTAGGGACGGGAGGAGATGAGCACTAGTCAATCTCCATTAGACTGTATAGACAACAAGGGTAGACAAACAGGGGGGAATTGCTTAGCTTTAGACGACTCCAAACAAATGCGCATACGGCCTCAAGCTCCAGAAAGGACGAAGTACTGCTCTTGCTAAAGCCTCACAAGTAGTAATGAATATCGCCAGCACCTCCCTCTCAGACACACCAGGTATTTATACACCCAGGCCAGGGAGCTAATTAACCAGAGGGAGGTAGCCGCTGGGTCCTAGTGACAGCCAGCCTCTAAGATGTTTGTAATGCCAAACAAACAGATCTCCTGCAACCAACTGCAGGGCGACTGTCTGTCACCACTGATACACCCGTGACAGCTGCAGACTGAGGTCAGGTGAGTTCATCAGCTGAAGATCAGTTGATCAGCCCCGGTGATCTGATACTCATCAGTACTGCATAGGAACATTCGTGAGAATATTCCCACACAGCACCAGTGCCTTAAACTGAGGTCCCGGAGCGTTCAGCTGATGAACTAGCGTGACCTCAGCCGGCAGCAGCAATGTATGCTGCTGGGAGCGAGCGAGCTCCCGTCAGTGTACCGGCAGTCGCCAGGATGATCGCGTCGCCGAGGGACATCAGGAGGACGGCGGGACACCGGGGGACGTCCGGGTGTGGATAAAAGGTGTTTTTTTTTTATTTTAAATAGATTTTTACTTTTTTTTTTCACTGCGCTCAGCCCCGGCTCGGCTGAGGAGACTACTTCTCCCCTCAATCGCTCTTGCTGTTATCAGCAGGAGCAGCAGTCGGATGATGGGAGAGCTTGAGCTTTTTTGCACTGCAGAAATGCTACAAAGAATGGCCATGCTGCTTATTTCAACGTAATGACAATCCTGAGCAGAAATTTCTGCATCATGTCCACAGCACATCAGGATTGCCATTGCATTAGCTGACAGACAGATTACCTAGCGTTTTTTGTTTATTTCCAAGCGGAAAAAGCGCAGCGAAAACGCATCAAAAACGCTCAGTGTGCACTTAAACCTTAGTCTATTCTTCATAAATACATTCTGTAGTACATTGTTCTTCACAAAAAAATGATTTTTTGCCGAAGAGTCTATAAATCCTCAGAGCAACAGAAATATCTCTTAGGTCTCATACTCATTTGTGAGAAAAACAGATGATTGCAATCTGATAAAAAATCAGATTGCACTCTGACTATGACTACCTGCTCATCTGCGATTTTTTTTTTTTTTCTGTGCTCAGATCGGACTGAGAAAAAAATCGCAGCGTGCTGTGAGTGGCCACGTAATTATATCAGACGAGACTCATCAATGCAAGTCAATGGGCCCGAGAAAAAAATCTCACAGGCACTCGGACCATGCTAGTGCCATCCAATTTTTTAAGGACCCATCTCCTTGAAAACCCGACATTTCACTTGCCGCGTACAGTAAAATCATAGCGTGACAAGACAGAATAGATAGAATCATAGGCGGATTATAATGAGGGCAATCTGGGCTACCGCCCAGGCCCGAGGTTCTTGTGGTGCCTATGGCCAGATTGCCCTAATTATGTTTTGTGCACCACCCACATGTCAATATAGCTGACACTATTGTGCAGCACGCTCTGCGTTGCCACGTCTGCTTTACTTACGTCACGCTGAGCCCCTGGCATTCCCGGCTGTCTACTCCTGCAGGTCCGGTCCTGTGCGGTGCTCGGTGCTGACTCCGCCTCCCTGCTTATCTTATGCAGCCTTTCAGTGCTTACCTCCTGCTGGCAGCTCCTGGTGCCTTGTGGCCTGGTGATGATAAGACGCAAACAGTATAAGATAGATTGTGTTCTGTGAGAAAGGGACATTGGTGTGTTACCATGGGTACTGCTAGGGGCTGCAGGATATTTTACCATGGGGACTGCTAGGGGCTGCTGGATATGTTACCGTGGGGACTGCAGGATATGTTACCATAGGGGCTGCAGGATATGTTACCATGGGGAGGGGCTGCACTGTATGTTACCATGGGGGGGCTGCTCGGTATGTTATCCTGTGGGTTGCTAGTGGCTGCTTAGTATATTATCCTGGGGGCTACAGATTAATGTTACCCTGTGGGGTTGGGGGCTGCAGGTAGCCATGTGTGGGCTCATACTTTATATAGGGAACTATGTGCGGGTTCATGCTATATATAGGAGGCTATATTGGGATTCATACTTTATATAGAGAGCTACATGCGGGCTCATACTTTTTATAGGGAGCTATGTGGGGCACCTACTGTATATAGGGAGTGTGACAGAGTTACTGGTGTTGTATGCAAGGGGAGATATGTGCCACTCTGGCTGCTAGCCTGTGTGAACTCTTACTACAATTTTTTATATGTTGGGGATTAATTCACCAAAAGGGTGTGGTTTTGTGTGAATGGCAAAGAGACAGGTGGGAAGTCATTCACCCTACCTCCCTTCAGGGTGTGGCTGGGCAAGCTTAAATGCTCAGTCACTATTTTTTTTCTGTTGTGTGGTCTGGAGAAGGAAATCTCCAGGCGGTGTGTGTGGAAGCCTGAGAGCTCCACTGAAGGACTTTTCTGGACTGTTTGTGATACTGAATGAACTGTGCTATACCTTTTTTTTTTTTTTTTTTGTTTGTTTCCTCATTATCCCAGAGAGGACGTGTTTATTTTGTGGAATCCTGCTGGAGTTTATGCCGCCTAATAAACCCGCAGGAAGTTACCTGAGACGTGTGTCCTGTGTCTGCCTCAGTTAGAGCCGAGCAAGTCGCTTTACCACAGTTAGTGTGAGAGTGCTGGCAAGATTCCAGGAACATATGTACCTGCCATAGAGAACAGTGGATGTCCTGGGTGAAGGCCGTCAGCCAGCCAGAGATGTCTGGCAGCATGGAGGTGCTTATTAAGCTTTTAGTCCAGAGCCAAGCGCAGCAAAACCAGCAGCACCTGCAGCAATTACAGCAGCATCGGGAGCTACAGTAGCAGCAGATCCTGCAGCAGCAAGCTCAACAGGAAACAACCAAACTGTTGCTGCAACAGATCTAAGTGCAGGAGCAGCAGATACAGCTTCTAGCGGACGCCATCCAGGGCAGAGCAACCTTCCCATCCCCAGGACCAACTGATGACTCACGCGTCAGGAAGGCATCTTACTCGTCTCGGTGCTGGCTCCGCCTCCCTGCTAATCTTATGCTGCCTTTCAGTGCTTACCTCCTGCTGGCAGCTCCTGGTGCCTTGTGGCCTGGTGATGGTAATATGCAAACAGTATAAGATCGATTGTGTTCTGTGACAAAGGGAAGTGGGTATGTTACCATGGGGACTGCTAGGGGCTGCAGGATATTTTACCATGGGGACTGCTAGGGAAGTTTAATGGATTTAGCGTGTGAGTTAAACATCATAGCAAGAAAAGAAAGGGATGACATCTGGGTAGAGCACCCTGTTATACCAACTTTCTATATACTCCCCGAAACCTCCGGGCCGACCGATCATCTCCAGTATTGGAAGCTTATGTGAAAAAGCTGGTAAATACATTGATTTCTTTCTCCAACCAATGGTTACACAACTTCCATCATATGTGAAGGACACATTACATTTTATCTGTATCTGTCGTGACATGTCGTTTCCAAGTAATGGTATATTAGTCACGTGTGACGTTGAATCTTTGTATTCAAACATCAACCATACAGAAGGCATGAGGGCGGTCATGTACTTTCTAGATCTACTGACCAATTCAAATTGAATGCACAACTCGTTGTGATTGATCTACTTGATTTTGTCCTTCGCAATAATTACTTTTTATTCGAAAGAACCTTCTACCTGAAAAGCTCTGGAGTGGCCATTGGGATGCGCTGTGCACCAGCCTTTATGAATATTTTCCTAGGCTGGTGGGAACGTATGGTGGTTTATCCTTCACACTGGTTTCAAACTATGGTCGAACATTGGGAAAGTTACATCAGCGACATATTCTTCGTCTGGAAAGGTACAGAACAGGAGTGCAGGTCGTTTCTTGAATTCTGGAACACAAATTCTTTGAATATATTTTTGACCTACACATTGTCAACTAATATAGCGACATATCTGGACCTAACCGTTACTGCAAAAGGGGACCAATTATGCAACAGCTTATTTTGCAAACCGTCAGCGACAAATAGCCTCCTACAATTTAACAGCTTTCATCCCCTCCATATTAGGAAGGGGATGCCGACTGGGCAATTCCTTAGAATCAGAAGAAATTGCACGGAAGACCAGGATTTTGAAACCAATCTCCGAGTCTTGACTGACCGTTTTAAGGACCGTGGATACCCAAGGAAAGCTACAACTACATACCAGAGGGCCAAGACCCATAGCCAGGACACACACCTAAGAGCCACGCAGAAATCTAGAAAGCAGAAACTACAGTACGTCCTGGACTATAATGCACAATGGCAGCAGGTGAGACAGTTTTTATTTGACCATTGGAAGATACTCACCACAGATTTGCAGACGGGCCCTATAGTACGGGATCGACCCTTACTGACAGCTAGAAGAGCTCCAAACTTGAGGGACATCTTGACTGAGACTCACTATTCCAAACCGAAGGTTAAACTCAATTGGGGGATTATCTTGAGGGGCTCATTCCCATGCGGGGAGTGTAATGTATGTCGATATATGCATCCAGTACATGACGCCTTTATCAATCCCCTAGACTCGTCCAAACATCATCTGAAAACTTAGATTAACTGCAAATCAAGAGACGTCATCTACGCCATTATTTGTTTTTGCCGACAAGTCTACGTGGGACAGACCTGGCAAGAGTTGAGGAGGAGGATCCAGAAACATCTGTCGAGTATTAAACTGGCTGCAGGAGACATGGAGAAAAGTAAAACACTTACTTCGGTGGCGACACATTTGCTCAACTTCCATCATGGGGACTACACGGGTACACAGATTGTTGGGTTGGATAAAATAAGGAGATCTGGGAGAGGTGGCAACCTGCGGAAAAAAACGACTCCAAAGGGAATCACACTGGATTTTTGAACTCCAGACTGTGGTTCCTAAAGAGATAAATGAGGAGCTCTTATTTACAAGATTTCTGGGATCATGAAGTACTCAATATATGGAAAGATTGAATATAACTTTCCCTCATCCCTTTGTTCCTTCAGAGATCACCTCCTCAAGTAAGAAACATATGATGATATGGGAACCTGTACGGAGGGGATGGACCTTGATAAATTGACCATCTGGAATTTCCTACTGGAGCTGCGGACACTTAACATTCTAGAGACTGGCTCACTAGATCATGGATATTCCAGACAGATGGCATATGACCACATGGAGACAATTCGGGTGTATCTGGTCATGACACTAGTCCCACAGAAGTCTTCATTGGTCATGACAGCAGTCCCACAGAAGTCTTCACTAATTTTTTCATCAATCCATCCTCTCCGCGCCTCAGTGCATCCAAGAAGACTACGGGTCACCTTGAGGAGTGGACCTGCAGGTGTTGAGGTTTTGGGACCCACCTTAGAAGGAACCCACGGACTTTAGACTCATTGATATGTGGCATTTGCCTGGTGTTGTCGGAATTGCTGTGGTTTTTGGAATCTCATAACACCATAATGGATATCGACACCTCCTATTGTGCAGGAGATATGTTTTGGTCCCCTCATCATTGCTCTCCCCCATTATTGCCCCCCCCCCATCATCCTCATCATTGCTGTCCCCCATCATCCTCATCATTGATGTCCCCCCATCACCCTCATCACTGCTCTCCCCCATCATTGCCCCAGTATATTGGATAAAATGAAAAAGCAACAACTTACCTCTCAGCCCACTCCCCTGCAGCATCGTCCTCACCAGGAATTTTCTCCCTGTCACAGGTGCACGCTGCTTGCTGACGTCATAAAGCAGCTGTAACGGGTCTGGGAGGCGGAACCTCTGAGCAACTATACAAGGGGGCGATCCTTGTAAGGAAGCGGGTGGTGACCAGGGAAGACGGGCAGGTAGTCACAGCAGGTGACCGGGACAGTCTCTGGGTAAACGGGCAGGAGGTCACAGCAAGTGACCGGGGCAGTCTCTGGGTAAACGGGCAGGAGGTCACAGCAAGTGACCGGGACAGTCTCTGGGTATAGGGTTGGTACGACCTGTGATGGCTGAGCCTCCAGGTAGGCTAGCAGGCGGATGGCAGGTGTGTGCTCCCAGGTGAGCAGGCGAGAGTCTCTGGATAAGCAGGTGGTCACAGCATGTGACGGCGGAGCCTCCAGGTAGGCTAACAGGCGGATGGCAGGTGTGTGCTCCCAGGTGAGCAGGCGAGAGTCTCTGGATAAGCAGGTGGTCACAGCATGTGACGGCGGAGCCTCCAGGTAGGCTAACAGGCAGATGCAGATGAGTGCTCCCAGGTGAGCAGGCGAGAGTCTCTGGATAAGCAGGTGGTCACAGCATGTGACGGCGGAGCCTCCAGGCAGGCTAACTGGCAGGTAGCAGATGAGCGCTCCCAGGTGAGCAGGCAAGAGTCTCTGGACTGGCAGATGGTCACAGCACGTGACGGCGGAGCCTCCAGGTAGGCTAGCAGACAGGTAGCAGGTGAGCGCTCCCAGGTGAGCGGGCAAGCTGGTCCATAGACAGACTGACAGGCAGACCGTCGGACCTCAGGCTAGCAAGCAGGAAAGCGGATGACAGGCAGGAATCAGGCAGCAAACTGGCAGGAAACTGGCAGGTAACTGGCAGGTAACAGGCAACGGGACCTGAGGGCTGAAGCAGAGTAGTGAACAGTGCAACAACATTGCTCGGGCACCTCCATTTTGGAGGAGGTGCCTTATATATGGTGAAGTCCTCCGGCCATTGGCCGGGGACTCCTTAGGACGGCGCGCGCGGCCCCTTTAAGAGGGGGGGAGCGCGCCCTAAGCACCGTGGCCGGGAAGGAGCGCGCGCTGCCAGCAGAGTGGGAGGAGGACGTCGGGCTCGGAGCGGAGAGGTGAGGGGAACAGCGTCCCTGCCTAGCAGGGGGCAGGGACGCCGACGCTACAGCAGCACGCATCTGTGTCACACAGAAAGCACGGGCGGGCAGGAAGCAGAGGACGGATCCCTGCAGCTCCGCTGCCATTTTTTCCTATAGGCAGCGGAGCTGCAGGAATCACTCCCTGCCTGCCGCAGAGGATGAGGGCAATCTGGCCATGGGCCCTCGGGAGCCTCGGGCTGAGAAACTGGCCAGATTGCCCTCATTATTATCCACCCTGCAAGGGCCCCCCTGCACTGCCAGGCCCCGTTGCAGTTGCACCGGCGGTATGTCTGCCCCCGGGATCATCTATACATATGGTTTCTGGCTACGTAATATATTGGCTTTGATCCACTTTAATTTTGTTTTTAAATCTGTGGAAGCAGGGTTGAAAAGCAATGTCTGACTTTCATTTGTTCATTTTCATAGATTTTTAATTTATTATTACTTTAGTCAGATTCAAGTTATTTCTGTGATCATTGTAGGTTTTTCTTTCATTAAATGAGGGGTACCAACAATTTTGACCACGTGTGTACATGTGTTTCCCCCACACTTTGGAGGTGGAAGAAGATGTTATCAGATACTGTGCATCCTCCGCCACATCCCCATTCATTACAAGTCCCTGACAGAGTCTTCTCCCACCTTTCAATTCATTATAAAGTGTCCTATGCATCTTATCATTGCTCTCCTTTCATCTTTGTTCTTCCACACCACACCTCAGTGTCTTCTCCCCCGCGCTCATCATTGTTCTCCCACACCATCTCCATCATTGCTGTCGCAAACCACTCCCATCATTGCTCTCCCCATCACCCTCATCATTGCTCCCCCCCATCATCCTCATCATTGCTTTCCCCTCCATCACTGCTCTCCCCCATCACCCCCATCATTGCTCTCCCCCAATCACCTCATCATTGCTCTCCCCCATCATCCTCATCATTACTGTCCCTCATCATCCTCATCATTGCTCTCCTCCATCACTGCTCTACCCTCATCACCCCCATCATTGCTCTCCCCCTCGTCATTGATGTCCCCCATCATCCTCATCATTGCTGTCCCCCATCATCCTCATCATTACTGTCCCCATCATTGCTCTCCCCCCATCATTGCTGTCCCCTCATCATTGCTCCCCCCCATCATCCTCATCATTGCTGTCCCCCATCATCTTCATCATTGATGTCCCCCCATCACCCTCATCATTGCTGTCCCCCATCATTGCCCCAGTATATTGGATAAAATAAAAAAAACAACAACTTACCTCTCAGCCCGCTCCCCTGCAGCTTCGTCCTCACCAGGAATTTTCTCCGTCGCAGGTGCGCGCTGCTTGCTGACGTCATAAAGCAGCACGTGTCTGTGTCACACAGAAAGCGCAGGCGGGCAGGAAGCAGAGGACGGATCCCTGCAGCTCTTGTGCCATTTCTTCCTATAGGCAGCGGAGCTGCAGGAATTGCTCCCTGCCCGCCGCAGAGGATGAGGGCAATCTGGCCATGGGCCCTCGGGAGCCTTGGGCTCTGAGAAATTGGCCAGATTGCCCTGATTATTATCCACCCTGCAAGGGCCCCCTGCACCGCCGGGCCCCGGTGCAGTTGCACCGGCGGTATGTCCACCCCTGGGATCATCTATACATACGGTTTCTGGCTTTGATGCACTTTATATAGGCATAACATGAGTTCCGGTTAACCTGAGTAAATCGAGTATTCTTTATATATATTATGTGATGTTATGTACTGGGCTATTATTGTTATTAGATCTTGACTGCACTCTGTTACTATGTATATAAATATGAGATTTATTTAATGGTCACATTTATAATGAATATATGGAACTCACTTAGTCTGATGTTTATTTTGCATTGTTAGTGTAAATGCCATATAAATTCGAGAGATGCCAAATGTTAAGCACAATGGCTGCACCATGTATTCCATGCTAGAGGTAGGACATGTGTCCATTACATCTATATAAGCAAGACCTTTTTGCGAGACTATTTTAAATGTTTTTAGATTTTTTTTGTATATATTCCCAATAAAGACTTGATATACTAACTTTATATAGGTGGGTGTGCACATCCTTTAATGTGGCTCTTTTTCTCTCATTGTGATTGTGGGGACTTCCGGTTCCGGCGCTCGCATGGAAGGAGGCGAGTGAAAGCTTCTCCATGTCCTAGTTTCACCCCACGGGGCTCCCGGGACCGCAAAACTCACTCGACGGGAAAGGAAACCTGCCGGTGAATCTCAGCACAACCCTCCACTGTTGTATGGAGAGTGTTATGCACACGCCCGGGCTAAGCGGCGTGTGCGTGTGATTGGTAGTGATTCCACTGGACCGTGCCGGAGAGTGAATGCCTGGAGGGGCGTGACTAAGTATTCACCCGATCCGACCAGGGTCGCACGACGGCATACGACGCCAGTGCACCAAGGAGGAACCGAGCAGAGGGACCAGGTGCTACTCCAGGACAGACCCCGGACACGGCTGTTGACCCACACAGGGGAATACAGGAACAGGCTGGTAGGCTGGCACACAGACTGGAGGGTATAGGCAGGCACGACTGGTATGCAGGCAGGCGGGTATGCAGGCAGGGGAGTAAAGGCAAGCACAGCTAGAGTGCAGACAGGGAGGCACTAGCAGGTAGGAACACAGGCAGGATAGGACCCAGTACACACCGGGACTCAGGAACAATACAGGCAGAGGGTTACAGGCAAGCACAGCTAGAGTGCAGACAAGGCTGAGCAGGGAGGACAGGGCTCTGTTCACACGGAACAGACAGGAAGGGAAAGACAGAGCCAGATACTCACACAGTACTTGCAGAGACAACAAGCAGGAGTTAGGTACGAGTTCAGACTCTGCAGAAAAAGGAAGGGAACGGACATAGAGGCAAAACAGGTAAAGGACAGGAGAGAGTTCAGACTGGAACTGAGTGTACGGAGGAGACCGACACTGCAGAGGGATACAGGAGCGGGTCTGGGAATACGGCCCCCAGAGAGGCGGAACGAACAGGCAAGGAGCGTGTTCAGACAGGACAGACCAGACGCAGGAGCGGGTCTAGGAAATCGGCCACTGGAAGGCGGAACGAACAGGCAAGGAGCGTGTTCAGACAGGACAGACCAGACACAGGAGCGGGTCTAGGAAATCGGCCACTAGAAGGCGAGAGGAACAGGCTAGGAGCGTGTTCAGACAGGACAGACCAGACACAGGAGCGGGTCTAGGAAATCGGCCACTAGAAGGCGAGAGGAACAGGCTAGGAGCGTGTTCAGACAGGACAGACAAGAGAACACAGAAAGGAGCCAGTTCAGACACGGGAGCTGAAACCGCAAAGCAGGAGACATACAGGACTCAGTTCAGACACGGGAGCTGATACCGCAAAGCAGGAGACATACAGGACTCAGTTCAGACACGGGAGCTGATACCGCAAAGCAGGAGACATACAGGACTCAGTTCAGACACGGGAACTGATACAAAAAGCAGGAGACAAGAGACGGGACCTGGCACCTTCAGAGTGCAAGCACACACTGAAGGAAACACTATGCTCAGGCGGGGATAGAAGGGAGCTGCTGAGCTATATACCAAGTGACAGACAGCAATAGGCTGAGGACGCACAAGGGGTGTGACCCACAGCAGGTACAAAAGGCAGGAAGTGATCGGGCGCCGCCCTTAAGCAGCAGAAACAGACACAAACAGACAGCATGGAGGGAAGCCAGAGAGACATTCTGGACAGGAGATCAAGTGCGCCCTCTTGCACAGTGGGAGATGGACCACCATGCAAGGACGCCGCCAGGTATGTTACAGTACCTCCCCCCTTACGCCCCCTCTTCTTCAGGCCTGCCAGAATCTTCCGCAGGGAATTCGAGGGCCAGTCGTTCACTGGGTTGGAGGGGGACAGAGACTTAAGGGTAATCTCTGCTTCGAGGTACATCTTGTCAAGCTCACAGGAAGAAATAGACGGGTTATCACGTACATAATGAGGAAAAGTCACTGTCTCTTTGTTATCTGGTGGTATCCCGGAGGATTCAGGAAACAACTGGAGGTCCTCCGCCGGGTCAGAAGAGTGCAGAGGCTCAGAGAAAACAACTGCTTCAGAGTACACTAGGTCGGACTCACTGGAGGAAGCAGGCGAGGTATCGGGTACTGAGTATAGGAAAGTCTCTGTCCATTCACCACCAGGTGGCACCCCGAAGGGTTCTGGAGACAGCTGGCGGTCCTCCGCCTGGTCAGAGGGGTGTAGAGACTCACGGGTAACCTCTGCTTCAGAGTACACTAGGTCGGACTCACTGGACGAAGCAAGCGAGGTATCAGATCCAGGATATAGGAAAGTCTCTGTCCATTCACCACCAGGTGGCACCCCGAAGGATTCTGAACACAACTGGAGGTCCTCCGCCTGGTCGGAGGGGTGTAGAGACTCAGGAGTAACCTCTGCTTCGGAGTACACTAAGTTGGACTCACTAGACGAAGCGAGCGAGGTATCAGGTACAGAGTATAGGAGAGTCTCTGTCCTTTCGCTACCAGGTAGCACCCCGAAGGGTTCAGGAGACAACTGGAGATCCTCCGCCTGGTCGGAGGGGTGTAGAGACTCGGAGGTAACTACCACTTTGGGGTACCCATTGTCAGGCTCACAGGACGAAGCGGACAAAGTATTGAGTACCGGGTGTAGAGAAGTCTCTCTCCATTTGTCATCGAGTGGTATCCCGGAGGGTTCAGGAGGCAACAGGGGATCCTCCGCCAGGTAGCAGAGGTGCACAGACTCTGAGGTAACCACAGCTTTGGAGCATCCTTGGACATGCACACCGGTTAAAGAGAAAGAAGCATCTGATGCCGGGTGCAGGAAGTTCTCCTGTGTGGAGTCTGGATGGGCAGAAGTCTCTTCGGCCAGGAGAACTGGTGCACTACCCACGCACATTACCCATTGGGGTTTCTCCGGGATACAGGGAGATGAAGCTTCAGTAGGGACTTCAAGGTTGGGGTCAGGAGGTCTCAGGGAGGACAGACCCTGGCGTGACGGCTTGCCTCTAAGTCTAGCACGTCTGGGCTGCCTCTTGAGGTTGAGAGAAGTATTCCGGAAAGCGTAGTCACCCTGTGAGGATTCTGGGTGGGCAGTAGTCTCATTGGGCTGGAGGACTATTGCGCTACCCACACACATTACCCGTCGGGGCTGCTCCGGGATATTGGGAAGTGAAGCTTCAGCAGGGGCTTCAGAGTTAGGGTCCTCGAAGACCATACGAAAGGCCACCAGGAAGGCCTGCAGGTCAAGGATGACAGGATCCCATGCTTCCCATAGGGGGGTGACCCATTTCAAGGCATCACCCGCTAGGTAGTCAATCATAAAGGCCACTTTAGCCCAATCGGAAGGAAAATAGAGAGGGTAGGCCTTAAAGTGTAGCATGCATTGCTCCACAAATGCACGACACTGTCTTGGATCCCCATAGTAACGTGGCGGATCCGCAGGAACGAGGGCTGATAGATCCATCTGGACGGGTGCGTAACTCGCCTGGAACTCAGCTAAAGGGGGAAAAAAATTTATTTATTTTATTTTAATGCATGTATTCGCTGGAAAAACTTCTCAAAGAGCGAAGGCCGTGGGGCTCAACGGGAACCATGGCCTGAGCATGCTGTTATGCACACGCCCGGGCTAAGCGGCGTGTGCGTGTGATTGGTAGTGATTCCACTGGACCGTGCCGGAGAGTGAATGCCTGGAGGGGCGTGACTAAGTATTCACCCGATCCGACCAGGGTCGCACGACGGCATACGACGCCAGTGCACCAAGGAGGAACCGAGCAGAGGGACCAGGTGCTACTCCAGGACAGACCCCGGACACGGCTGTTGACCCACACAGGGGAATACAGGAACAGGCTGGTAGGCTGGCACACAGACTGGAGGGTATAGGCAGGCACGACTGGTATGCAGGCAGGCGGGTATGCAGGCAGGGGGGTAAAGGCAAGCACAGCTAGAGTGCAGACAGGGAGGCACTAGCAGGTAGGAACACAGGCGGGATAGGACCCAGTACACACCGGGACTCAGGAACAATACAGGCAGAGGGTTACAGGCAAGCACAGCTAGAGTGCAGACAAGGCTGAGCAGGGAGGACAGGGCTCTGTTCACACGGAACAGACAGGAAGGGAAAGACAGAGCCAGATACTCACACAGTACTTGCAGAGACAACAAGCAGGAGTTAGGTACGAGTTCAGACTCTGCAGAAAAAGGAAGGGAACGGACATAGAGGCAAAACAGGTAAAGGACAGGAGAGAGTTCAGACTGGAACTGAGTGTACGGAGGAGACCGACACTGCAGAGGGATACAGGAGCGGGTCTGGGAATACGGCCCCCAGAGAGGCGGAACGAACAGGCAAGGAGCGTGTTCAGACAGGACAGACCAGACGCAGGAGCGGGTCTAGGAAATCGGCCACTAGAAGGCGGAACGAACAGGCAAGGAGCGTGTTCAGACAGGACAGACCAGACACAGGAGCGGGTCTAGGAAATCGGCCACTAGAAGGCGAGAGGAACAGGCTAGGAGCGTGTTCAGACAGGACAGACCAGACACAGGAGCGGGTCTAGGAAATCGGCCACTAGAAGGCGAGAGGAACAGGCTAGGAGCGTGTTCAGACAGGACAGACAAGAGAACACAGAAAGGAGCCAGTTCAGACACGGGAGCTGAAACCGCAAAGCAGGAGACATACAGGACTCAGTTCAGACACGGGAGCTGATACCGCAAAGCAGGAGACATACAGGACTCAGTTCAGACACGGGAGCTGATACCGCAAAGCAGGAGACATACAGGACTCAGTTCAGACACGGGAACTGATACAAAAAGCAGGAGACAAGAGACGGGACCTGGCACCTTCAGAGTGCAAGCACACACTGAAGGAAACACTATGCTCAGGCGGGGATAGAAGGGAGCTGCTGAGCTATATACCAAGTGACAGACAGCAATAGGCTGAGGACGCACAAGGGGTGTGACCCACAGCAGGTACAAAAGGCAGGAAGTGATCGGGCGCCGCCCTTAAGCAGCAGAAACAGACACAAACAGACAGCATGGAGGGAAGCCAGAGAGACATTCTGGACAGGAGATCAAGTGCGCCCTCTTGCACAGTGGGAGATGGACCACCATGCAAGGACGCCGCCAGGTATGTTACAGAGAGATTCGTAACCAGGAACGGGACTCTGACAAGAAACTCACTGCAAGCTCAGAAGGACGCATGTTGCAAGATGGCGCTGGACACGCCAAAAACAAAAAAGAACAGTAAGTCCTCTACTCAGACAGCCCCTCTACAACAAGTGAAGGAAGAGGGGGATGATGAGCACATTACAGGGCTTAATGTACCGTATAAAACTCTAGCCATAGAAGTAGCTAAAGTCCTGGCGCCAGAGATAAAAAAATCAAAACTGTGTCTGCGTCTCTACAGCAAATGCGGGCAGCCATATCACAGCAAGCAGACAGGCTTGACGCAGCAGAAAACAGGATAAGCACCACAGAGGATGAGCTGGGAAATTTAAATTCAGAACTAAGAAAGGTCACAAAGCATAACCAACAATTATTTGATAAAGGATATGACTTAGAAAACAGGTCCAGGAGGAACAATTTTAGAATAATAGGACTGCCTGAATCTATATCACCTAATCAACTGATGTCACGGGTGTATCAGAGGTGACAGACAGTCGCCCTGCAGTTGGTTGCAGGAGATCTCTACGTTTGGCATTACAAACAGCTTCTTAGCGGCTGGCTGTCTCTACCTCCCTCTAGTTAATTAGCTCCCTTGCCTGGGTGTATAAATGCCTGGTGTGTCTGAGAGGGAGATGCCGGCGATATTCATTACTACTTGTGAGGCTTTAGCAGGAGCAGTGCTTTGTCCTCTCTGGAGCTTGAGGCCATATGCACATTTATCTGGAGTTGTCTAAAACTAAGCAATTCCCCCCTGTTTGTCTACCCTTGTTGTCTATAGAGTCTAGTGAAGATCGACTAGTGTTCATTTACTCCCGTCCCTACCCTTAGGCATACGCCAGGGAAAGACAGGGCGAGGCACGCATGTGGCGATTGGTGCAGAGCTAATATAGGGACGGTAGTTGAGACAGGGTGACACTAGACCAGACTAGGAGATCTCCATTCCCCCCTTTCCCTACTGTCTGGGCTCCCTTTCCCTCTTCCTTCTGTGTTGCACTAAGTCTTTCCCACACCTGGCGTGACATTATCGCCGGCCCAGCACATTTTGAAAAGGAAAAAAAAAAAGGTGAAAACTGACTTTTTTTTTTTTCTGTGTGTTTTTGGGCGTGGACCCTTTTTTCCCTTTCTCCCTAGGTATGGGTTCAGTTGCAGAGCTTGCAGAGCAGTTCTGCCGTCTGTCTCTGGAGGTGAATGACCTCCACTGTGAGGTTCAGCCGCATCAGCAGTTACAGGTCACCAACGTGGGGGTCTCTGTAGGTAGGCCTATCCAGACTGAACCCAAGGTTGCCCTCCCGGACAGGTTTTCAGGAGGTAGGGACAAGTTTTTTGTATTTAAGGAGGCATGCAAATTGTACTTAAAACTTTGTCCTTACTCCTCCGGTAATGAGGAGCAACAGGTTGGTATTGTGATCTCTGTATTGCAGGGAGATCCTCAGTCATGGGCGTTTTCGTTACCGCAGGACTCGGTTTGTCTCCAGTCTGTGGAGGAGTTTTTCGGGGCTCTGGCTCTCATCTATAATGACACTGACCGAGTTGTCTTGGCTGAGTCTAGGCTACGTCGCCTTCAGCAGGGGAATCGGTCAGTGGAAATGTACAGTTCGGAATTCCGTTGATGGGCAACATATTCCAAATGTAATGACTCAGCCGTTAGAAGTAAATTTTGTGAGGGGCTTACTGAAAGGTTGAAAGATGCCTTGGCAGTATGCAGTATATGAAGCCACTCAGTCCTTGGAGACTGCCATGTCTTTGGCCATACGTCTTGATAGACACCTTTGGGATAGAATGGTGAGACCACCTTCTCCGGGGCCTTCTTGTCGGGGTTATCTACCTCTGCCGCGCGAGCGGTCTGAGGGTGAACCAGTACTGGGGGAGGTGGAAGAACCCATGCAGTTAGGGAGTGTCTCTGCATCATACATTCTCCCGGAGATTCGCAAGAAAAAAGGCGTATTTTTTTTGTGGGAAAAAGTAACATTTTGTTGTGACCTGTCCTTCAATTCCTAAACAAAAGGAGACTGGGTTAACTGTTGGTTGTCTGGAGTTGGATAAACAAGGGATGCATTTGTGGCCAAACTGCTGTTCCCGCTTTGTCCTGACAGCAAAGGTGGTTCTAGAGAGCAAAACCGAGAACATTTCTGTGTTTGTTGACAGTGGAGCCGAAGTCAGCATGGTGGATGCTGAGTTTGTGAAAACTCATGGTCTTGCTTGCTGTACTTTAGATAAACCTATTTCCATTTTTCCATCGACTCAGCGCCACTTGCACAGAAAGCATTTACTCAGATTGTACATAATTTAAAACTGAGGGTGGTGTCAGTTCATTGTGAAATAATCCCTTGCTATGTCCTGGACAATCTTCCCACTCCGATTGTCTTGGGTATCCCTTGACTTGTTAAACATAATCCGTGGGTGGATTGGCAAGCCGGAGAGATTATTGAATGGGGAGATTACTGCCATGAGAACTGTTTAGATATTTCCCTTGCTACTGTCTCTACGGAAATAGCTGCCTTTCTGTCTGGTTTTGAGGACGTTTTTTCTGAGAAGGGGTGTCAGGATTTGCCTCCTCACCGTGCTTATGACTGTCCTATTAACCTGACCCCTGGAGCTAAACTACCGAAGTCCAGACTGTATAATCTTTCTGGCCCTGAGAGATAAGCCATGAAGGATTTCATTGCGGAAAGTCTAGAGAAGGGACATATCTTCACCCGTGGTGGCATGGTTCTTCTTTGTGAAGAAAAAATATGGAGGTCTACGTTCCTGCTTAGATTTCCGGGAATTAAATCAAATTACCATCTGTGATCCATACCCTCTTTTTCTGATTCCTGATTTGTTCAGCCTGGTTGTGGGAGCTAAGATATTCTCCAAGTTGGATTTAAGAGGAGCCTACAACCTGGTTAGAATCAGAGAAGGGGACGAATGGAAAACAGAGTTCAATAACCCGGAAGGACATTTCGAGAGTCTGGTTATGCATTTTGGTTTGACCAATGCACCAGCGGTATTTCAGAATTTCATAAATGATATTTTTCATCATTTGGTGGGGAGGTTTGCGGTGATCTATCTGGACAATATTTTGGTTTACTCATCTGATTTTGAGACTCATCAGGGTCATGTTAAGCAGGTGCTCCAGATATTAAGGGATAACAAACTTTATGCCAAACTAGAAAAATGTGTTTTCGCTGTCAAGGAGGTGCAGTTTTTGAGGTACTTGTTGTCATCTTCAGGTTTTCGGATTGATCTGGAGAAGATCCGTGCAGTCCTTGACTGGGAACATCCCGAGAACCTGAAGACTCTACAACGTTCTCTGGGTTTTACTAATTTTTACCAGAAATTCAACCAAAATTACTCTGACATGACTAAGAAGGGGTCTGATTTTTCCAAATGGTCGGATGCTTCCCTCCAGGCTTTTTCTTCCTTTAAGAATAATTTTGCCACTGCACATATACTCAGTCAACACGATGTTTCTCAACCCTTTATTGTGGAGGTTGATGCATCGGATGTTGGAGTTGGGGCTTTGTTGTCTCAGGGTTCGTCCCCTGGTAAATGGCATCCATGCGCCTTCTTTTCTAAAAAATTGTCCTCGGCTGAGAGAAATGATGACGTGGGTAATAGGGAACTTTGGTGATCAAATTGGCGCTTGAGGAATGGCGACATTGGTTGGAGGGGGCTGTCCATCCTATTACTGTCATTACTGAACATAAGAACCTGTCATATCTCCAGTCAGCTAAACGTCTCAACCCTAGGCAAGCCAGATGGTCCCTATTTTTTACTAGGTTCAATTTTGTTGTCACTTTTCGTCCACGGGTCAAAAATGTCAAGGCTGATGCTTTGTTCCGGAGTTTCCCTGGTGGTAGTGATCATGAGAACCCTGTCCCGATATTAAAGAAAGGGGTAGTCATTTCGGCACTTTATCCGGAACTGGAGGGTGAGGTGTTGGAGGCTCAGGGGGACATCCCTGCCTCCTGCCCTTCAGGAAAGTTATTTGTACCATCCAATCTGTGCCGCAAAGTAATTAAGGAACATCATAACTCTGTGCTTGCTGGGCATCCGAGTGGTAAGGCAACCGCGGACCTCATCTCTTGTCGTTTTTGGTGGCTGGGGTTGCATCGGGATGTAATTGAACACGTAGCTGCTTGTAGTATTTGCGTGTGTTCTAAGGTTTTGCATACCCGTCCATCTGGTACTCTTCTCCCTCTACCTATCCCCAGTAGGCCATGGACACACTTGTCCATGCAGTTTATTGCTAACTTAATGGTTTCTGCAGGCAAAACGGAGGTCTTGGTGGTATATAAGTTCAGAAAAATGGTTCATTTTGGGGCATTGCCTGCACTTCCAAATGCCAAGACACTTGCTCAGGCGTTCATAAATGAGATTGTGAAGCTTCACGGGTTTCCATCCGATGTGGTGTCAGATCAGGGGACCCAGCTTGTTTCCAAGTTCTGGAAGGCATTCTGTTCTCGACTGGGTGTGCAGCTGTTATTTTCCTCTGCCTTCCACCCTCAGTCGAATGGACAGACCGAGAGTGTCAATCAGAATTTGGAGACCTACCTTAGGTTTTTCATTTCCGAAAATCAGGAGGATTGGGCATCCTACCTAGCGCTGGCAGAATTTGCCATTAATAATCATTGTCAAGTATCCACTGGCAGGTCATCATTCTTCGGCGCATACGGTTACCACCTACAGTTTGGTACCTTTAGTGGGGGAGGAGCTTCAGGAGTTCCTGAGGAGGAACGGTTTGCTTTGTCGCTCTCCTTGGTATGGCAGGGTGTGCTGAGTAATTTAAAGATCATGGGAGACAGGTATAAATGTATGGCTGAGAGAAAATGCTTGCCAGGTCCGGACCTGAATGTGAATGACTTTGTGTGGTTGTCTACCAGGAATATAAAATTGAAAGTACCTTCTTGGAAGCTGGGACCTAGGTTTATTGGTCCCTATAAAATAACCGCTGTCATTAACCCAGCAGCATTTCGTCTTGAACTTCCTCAGGCCCTTAAAGTCCACAATGTGTTCCATAGGTATTTACTTAAAAAATATGTGGAACCTCTTGAGCCCTCGCCTCTACCAATGCACACAGTATTGGTTGATGATAATCTGGAGTTCCAGATTTCGGGGATTGTAGATTCTCGTCTCCATCGTCGTTCTCTACAATACTTAGTGCTCTGGAAAGGCTATGGTCCAGAGGAGAGGATGTGGGTTTCAGCATCAGAGGTGAACGCTCCCAGATTGGTTCACTCATTTCACACCTCTTTTCCTGAGAAACCCGGTCATGAGTGTCCAGAGACCACTCGTAAGGGGGGGGGGTACTGTCACGGGTGTATCAGAGGTGACAGACAGTTGCCCTGCAGTTGGTTGCAGGAGATCTCTATGTTTGGCATCACAGACAGTTTCTTAGAGGCTGGCTGTCTCTAGGACCCAGCGGCTACCTCCCTCTGGTTAATTAGCTCCCTTGCCTGGGTGTATAAATGCCTGGTGTGTCTGAGAGGGAGGTGCCGGCGATGTTCACTACTACTTGTTAGGCTTTAGCAGGAGCAGTGCTTCGTCCTCTCTGGAGCTTGAGGCCGTATGCATATTTGTCTGAAGTCGTCTAAAGGTAAGCAATTCTCCCCTGTTTGTCTACCCTTGTTGTCTATAGAGTCTAGTGGAGATCGACTAGTGCTCATCTCCTCCTGTCCCTAGCCTTAGCCATACGCCAGGGAAAGTCAGGGCAAGGCACGCGTACGGCAATTGGTGCAGAGCCAATATAGGGAAGGTAGTTGAGACAGGGTGACACAAGATCAGACTAGGAGGTCTCCATTCCCCCCCTTTCCCTAGTGTCTGGGCTCCCTTTCCCTCTTCCCTCTGTGTTGCACTAAACCTTTGCCACACCTGGCGTGACAACTGATGGAGATTGGTATGGAGGAGCTGCCTGTATCCCTGCGCACATAGAGTGGGTCGCCCAATACAACAGTCCCAAGGGCCCTTCACTAACAGACCAAGGCCAGTGATTGTTAAATACTTAGATTTTGTGGACAAATCAAATATCCTACAACAATATAGGAAGAAAACCTTCCTGACTATGATTAGAGGTCATAAAATTCTATTATTTAGTGACTATTCGGTAGAAGTCACAAAAAAAGGAGAGCATTCAGTGAAATCTGCACAGAAATCAGATTTGCTCTACAATTCCCAGCTATCCTAAACCCCTCGGATGGAGGTACAGAGTCTATGGCTGTAAGCCATAATCATCAATATTAACAGAAATAAACACTTCAAATAGATCACTCGGTTTGTAATGACTTTATATAATATGAGTTTCACTTTTTGGATTGAAGAACTGAAATAAATTAACTTTTTGATGACATTATAATTTTGTGAGAAACACCTGTAAAATCTGGCTGCCTCTCTATCACTCGTCGTTCTTATAGAAGAATTGGAGGAGCAAGGCTCAAGGTTGTCTTGAACTAAGTTCTGAACCACTAAACGTGGACTAGTAGTAGTCTCATGGGAATACAGAGTGAAGTCTAAAAATTTGTTAAAATTTCTGAAACAAACACAGAAACTACTAACACAAACATACAAAAACTTCAATAATGACTCTCTGTAGTATCGGCGTCTCTGCCCCCTGATAGGCAGAGACGCCGTCCCACTCACCGCTGCGCTCCCTGCCCGGAGTCCTCCGGCACTCCTGCCTCTGTTGCTGCAGGCAAGCGCAGCTCCCCGGGCACTGTGCTTAGGGCGCGCGCTCCTTCCCTCTTAAAGGGGCCACGCGCGCCGTCCTAAGGAGTCCCCAGCCAATGGCCGGAGGACCTCTCATATAAAAGGCACCTCCTCCAAAATGGAGGTGCCTGTGCAAGGTTGTAGCTACCAGTCCAGTCCGCCAGCCTGACTACAAGTCCAGTCCGCCAGCTTGTCTACTCTCCAGCCCGACAGTCTGCCTACAGTCCAGTCTGCCAGTCTGTCTATGGGCTCTGCCCCCTGCTTACCTGGAAGCACCTGCCCGTTACCTGCCAGCCCACTTACCAAGAAGCACCTGCCTGTTACCTGCCGTGCCTACCAGCCAGCCTACCTGGAGGCTCCTGCCCGTAACCTGCCGTGCCTGCCAGCCCGCTTACTTAGAAGCACCCGCCTGTTACCTGCCGTGCCTACCAGCCAGCCTACCTGCAGGCTCCTGCTTGTTACCTGCCGTGTCTGCCCGGATCACCCGTCAGCCTGCCTGCCGTGCCCATCTGCTGTATCGGTCAGTCCCTGCCTTCTGACCCGTGGGAGTCCCCTGCTCTCATACAAGGTCGGTCCCAGAGTAGCACCTGGTCCCTCTGCTTGGTCCTTCCCTGGTCACGGAGTCGATTGAGCCGCCGTACGACCTTGGTCGGTCTGAGTTGATACCTAGTTACGCCCCTCTGGTCCCTCCTTGCACCGCAGCACAGAGGTTCCACCACCCGGATCCGTAACAGTTTGCACGGGCCATGTAACCCGGTGGCCCCCAGGCCCCTTCGCTTGCTGACCTGTACCAGGAGGTTTCTCATCAGAGATCCCAACAGGAAACCATCCTGACCTACCTGCGGTCTGTCAACTCTCGCCTGGACACGCTGTCTGTTCCACCTGTGTCCGCCTCAAGTTGAGCGACACCTGCTCCGGCAGCGCCGCTGCCTACCAATACCACGGCGTCCAGCCTAGGACCCCGGCTTTCCGCGCCTTCTCATTTTGGAGGTGACCCCGTCCTATGTCGGGACTTTCTGAACCAGTGCACGTTGCACTTTGAACTTCTGCCACATCAGTTTCCCTCCGACCGGGCCAAGGTGGCGTTCGTCATGTCTCACCTCACCAGGGAAGCATTGGCATGGCTTAACTCTCTATGGGAGAGAGGGGATTCCCTGGTGTCCGATCTTCCGGCTTTCCTCACTGCCTTCCGGAAGGTCTTCGATGAACCCGGTCGAAGGATTTCTACTGCCTCCTCATTCCTCCGTCTCCGCCAAGGGAGTCTCACCGTGGCCCAGTATGCCATATGGTTCCGTACCCTCGCTTCTGAGCTTGCCTGGGACAACGAGGCCCTGGTGTTCACCTTCTGGGAGGGCCTTTCCAGTCGAATTAAGGACGAGTTAGCCGGCTGGGACATTCCTACCACCTTGGACGACCTGGTGTCACTAGCAACCCGGATTGACATCCGTTTCCTAGAACGTGCTAAGGAGACTACCAGGGAGAGAAGATTTCCTCGTCTTGCTCCTGTTTTCCTGAAACCGGCTTCCCAATCAGCAACTCTCCGGGCATGCTCGCCTGAACCTATGCCGATCGACCAGACAAAGATGGTCAAGTCTCGCCAAGCTGAGGGGAGCTGCTTCTACTGTGGTAGTAAGGAGCACCTGATCCGTTCCTGCCCAGTGAAGCCGGGAAACTCCAGTGTCTAGGACCGCTCGGAGAGGTCGTCCTGGACAAGAGTAAATCCTCTCTGTTCTTGACTTTGTCCGTCTCTATCTCCTGTGGAGAGAACCGATTCTTTGAGACCGTCCATCTGGACTCCAGAGCCGCTGGGAATCTCATTTCCCAGTCCCTTGTACAGGAATATCAGATTCCTACCAAATCTCTAGCTGAACCATTGGCAGTCGCTTCCGTGGATGGAAGACTCCTTCCGGTGACCATCTTGCTCGTCACAGAGCCCGTAACCCTGCAGGTGGGAATGCTGCACTCAGAGACGATCTCCTTCCATGTGCTTTCCGGACTCTCTCACCCTCTTTTGCTAGGTCTACCCTGGTTACAGAGACATGAACCCGTTCTGAACTGGCAATCCGGTGAGGTGCTCCATTGGGGGCAGGATTGCCATAAGACCTGCCTGGTTCCGGTTCGCCCGGCTCGTCCTCCATCTACTCCGACTAATTTACCCGGTCTACCGGCACCTTACTGGTCCTATGCTGATGTCTTTGACAAGAAAGAGGCAGAGACACTGCCACCTCATAGGCCATATGACTGCCCTATCGACCTGATACCCGGTGCCACTCCACCCCGTGGGCGTATCTACCCGTTGTCGTTGGCCGAAACCCGGGCCATGTCGGAGTACATCAAAGAAAATCTGGCTAGGGGATTCATCCGGAAATTTTCCTCCCCAGCTGGAGCCGGATTTTTCTTCGTAAAAAAGAAAGACGGTTCACTAAGCCTATGTATCGATTATAGAGGTCTCAACCAGATCACTATCAAAAATAAATACCCCCTGCCGCTCATCTCTGAGCTGTTCGACCGCCTTAAAGGCGCGAAGATCTTCACCAAGCTCGATCTTCATGGGGCGTATAACTTGGTCCGGATCCGCCAAGGAGACGAGTGGAAGACGGCATTCAATACCCGGGACGGTCACTATGAATACCGTGTCATGCCCTTCAGCCTCTGTAATGCCCCCGCCGTCTTCCAAGAATTAGTTAACGACATCTTCCGTGACCTTTTATATTCTTGCGTGGTGGTGTACCTGGATGACATCTTGGTCTTCTCTCCGGATCTTCCCACACACCGGAGGGATGTTCGTCAGGTCCTGCTTAGGCTCAGGCAGAATCACCTTTATGCGAAATTTGAGAAGTGCTTCTTTGAGCAGACCTCCCTCCCTTTCCTGGGCTATATTATCTCTAAGACTGGTCTACGGATGGACCCCGAGAAGGTCTCTGCCATCTTAAAGTGGCCCCGTCCGGAGGGGTTGAAGGCGATTCAGCAATTCCTGGGCTTCGCCAACTATTACCGTCTCTTCATTCCACATTTCTCTTCCCGGACTGCTCCCATCTCTGCGCTCACCCGAAAGGGAGCAAATCCTAAGGAATGGCCGTCCGAAGCGGAGGAGGCCTTCCTTTCCTTAAAACAAGCCTTCTCTTCCACCCCTGTGCTACACCGTCCAGATAGCAACAAACAGTTCTTTCTGGAGGTTGATGCTTCCTCTTCCGGAGCCAGAGCGGTGCTCACCCAGTAATCTCTATCCAGGAGAATGGTAACCTGCGGCTTCTTCTCCAAGCTCTTCTCCTCGTCTGAGCGCAACTACTCCATAGGAGACCGAGAACTGCTAACTATCAAATTGGTGCTGGAGGAGTAGCGTTACCTGCTCGAGGGGACTCTGCACCCGGTGGTCATCTATACTGACAACAAAAACCTGGCTTATCTACAGAATGCCCAAAGACTCAATCCGCATCAGGCCCAGTGGTCTTTGTTCTTCGCCCGCTTTAACTTTACCCTACATTACCGCCCGGCGGACAAGAACGTTAAAGCCGACGCCTTGTCCCGATCCTTCCTGTCGTCCGACCAAGAGGAGGAGCCTATGCATATCATCGATCCCTCCAAAGTGATGAATGTGGCCCCCTTGGACCTTTCTCGTCTCCCACCCGGTAAGACGTTTGTAGCGGTTCCAGATCGTAAGAAGGTTCTTCTCTGGGGTCATTCATCCAAACTAGCTGGCCATGCTGGCCAGAAGAAGACCTTCCTGCTCTTTACCCGGCATTACTGGTGGCCTACCCTGCGCCAGGATGTGGTAGACTTTGTCACGGCCTGTTCGTCCTGTGCTCGCAATAAAGTTACCAGACATCTTCCAGCCGGCCGTCTCCTGCCTCTCCCCGTACCTGCTGCCCCGTGGCAACACATTGCTATGGACTTTATTACTGATCTCCCTGTTTCTGCCGGTTGTACGGTCATTTGGGTGGTCGCTGACCGCTTTTCTAAAATGACCCACTTCATCCCTCTGCCTGGTCTCCCGTCTGCATCTGTGCTGGCTAAGGATTTCATCCATCACATCTTTCGTCTCCACGGCCTTTTCCTCCACATAGTGTCTGATCGAGGGGTCCAGTTCACCTCGTGCTTCTGGAGAGCTACGTGTAAACTGTTGGGTTTCACCCTGGATTTCTCCTCTGCTTACCATCCGCAGTCCAATGGCCAAGTGCAAAGTATCAATCAGATCCTTACCAGCTACCTCCGGCACTTCGTCAACGCTCACCATACCGATTGGGTGGAGCTCCTACCATGGGCCGAGTTCTCCTACAACAACCATGAAAGCGAATCTTCTTCCAAGTCCCCGCTCTTTGTGGTCTACGGTCAACATCCCCGGATCCCGTTTCCGCTGCTGTGGACAACCCTGCTGCGGAGTCTCTGGTCTGCGAATTTTCTACCATTTGGGAGGACACTAGGTCCGCACTTCTTCAATCCTCCGAGCGGATGAAGAAACATGCTGATAAGAGACGTCTGGATCCGCCTCAATTCCGTCCGGGAGACAAGGTTTGGCTCTCCTCCAAACATGTTCGTCTCAAAATACCCTCCTATAAGTTGGGTCCACGGTTCATCGGCCCATTTGAAGTCCTCCAGCAAATCAACCCAGTAGCTTACAAGTTAAAACTCCCAGCCACCTTATGGATTCCCAACTCCTTCCAAGTATCTCTCCTCAAACCAGTTGTGCTTAATTCTTTTTCCGACAATCCAGGTACCTCCCCAGCTCCGGTCTCTGCTGAGGATGTCTATGAGGTAGAGAACATTCTGGCCACCAAGAGGGTAAGAGGAAAAACCTTTTTTTCTGGTGGATTGGAAGGGGTTTGGCCCAGAGGAGAGAACTTGGGAAACCAGGGAGAACATCCACGCCCCGCTTCTCCTTAAAAAATGTATTTCAAGCCTAAAAAAGAGGGGGCGTAAAGGGGGAGTACTGTAGTATCAGCGTCTCTGCCCCTTGACAGGCAGAGATGCCGTCCCACTCACCGCTGCGCTCCCTGCCCGGCTTCCTCCGGCGCTCCTGCCTCTGTTGCTGCCGGCACGCGCAACTCACCGGGCACTGAGCTTTGTGTGTTAGACTCTGCTTCAGCCCTCAGGTCCCGCTGCCAGCCTGACTACCAGACCAGCCCGCCAGCCTGACTACCAGTGCAGCCCGCCAGCCTGACTACAAGTCCAGTCCGCCAGCTTGTCTACTCTCCAGTGTCTGCCAGTCCGTCAGCCCGGATCACCCGTCATCCTGCCTGCTGTGCCCATCCGCTGTACCGGTCAGTCCCTGCCTTCTGACCCGTGGGAGTCACCTGCTCTCATACAAGTTCGGTCCCAGAGTAGCACCTGGTCCCTCTGCTTGGTCCTTCCCTGGTCACGGAGTCGATTGAGTCGCCGTACGACCTTGGTCGATCCGAGATGATACCTAGTTACACCCCTCTGGTCCCTCCTTGCACCGCAGCACAAAGGTTCCACCACCCGGATCCGTAACACTCCCACTAACAAAAAAAAATTCCTAGAGGCAAAAGAAATAGCAGACAAATTGGCACATGAAAGTGCATTACACAATTTAGATTACCAAAAACACAAATACTTTAAATGGAGAAACAAACCAGGACGTTTGCTTGCGTCCTTCACCAAACCCTTCAGAACGCAAACTAGAATAAACAAAATCCATAAAAAAAGTGGTCAGCTAGTATTCAAAAATGAAGAGATGGTAGATGAGTTCAGGACATTTTTTAGCTCTTTATACAAGAAGGGAAGACAAGAAACCGATGAAAGCTCATGCTTTCTTCAAAGCAATGTCACCCCTACACTCACAGAAGAACACAGAACAATACTAAATAGTCCTATTACCCCAACAGAAGTGTTACAAACCATTAACACATTACATTTATCTAAAGCTCCAGTACAGGGTGGTTTTGGAAATAAACACTATAAAATACTCGGAACTACAATAAGTTCACATCAATGCGAGGTATTCAATGGAATAATAAAGGACGGTAAACTACCTGATAGGTTCAATGAGGCCAACATTATTATACTACCCAAACCAGGCAAAGATCTCTTACAGGTTAACGGCTATAGACCAATATCGCTACTTAACTCTGATTTTAAAATCTTTACAAAAATTCTAGCAAACAGGGTTCAACAGATAATCCCTGATTTAATATCACCACACTAAACCGGATTTGTTCATGGGAAATCCATTACATATAATGTCAGAACAGCAATAGGGGCGATATCCTCAGGCAGAGTAAACGGTCACAAACAGCATTGTAGTGAGCCTTGATGTCGACAAGGCTTTTGAACGCGTTTCCTGGTCTTATTTACATAAATTGTTAGAAATCCGCAACTTCGGTCCACAATTCTGCGAAGCTGTTAAACAAACATATAAAAATCCTACATCCCAACTTTACATAAACAACACATTTTCTGATCACTTCCAAATACAGCACGGCACAAGGCAGGGATGCCCATTGTCCCCACTATTATTCAATCTAGCATTAGATCTTCTCTTAAAAACCTTACAAAACTCATCTACCTTCCAAGGTTTTACAGTGGGCAATTAATCGGTTAAGTTATTAGCCTTCGCAGATGACATATTGTTATTGATTTCCAACCCGACCCAAGCCACCCCAGCCATAATGAAGATAATAGACCTGTTTGGGAATGATACCGGTTTCAAAGTAAATTGTAATAAATCAGAGGCTTTGGCACTGTTTAGCTCGGGTAGAATATCAGACGAATCCTTTCCTTTCCAGTGGAGTGTGGAATCCATTAAATATTTAGGTATACATCTTCCAGCTGTTCCTGCCAAATTATATTATATTAAAATTAGACCACTTATTGCATCATTGGCCAGCACCCTAAATTCATGGAAACACTTTTCACTGTCCTTTACAGTCAGATGCTACCTGATTAAAATGCTTATATTCCCAAAGTTATTATACCTATTTCAAACCCTCCCATTGCTATTGACACAATCAGACCAAAAATTTTTAAATGCAACATTTAGGAAATTCATATGGGGTGAAAAAGGTAGAACACGCATAGGCTTACTCAAGCTGCAATTACCTAGGAGAGAGGGAATTAATTTTCGAGATATTGGGAGATACAATCTAGCAGCAAATTTCAGATATATAGTAGACTGGATCGGTGGCACTTCCCACTTTGCTAATGTGCAATTAGAACAGCAGCTGAGCCCGCGGGTTTCGCTAACCGCCCTAATTCACTTGAGAAATGATGAAATCCCTGATGATATCAGAGAACACCCAGTCCTGTGGCAAACTATTTTGACATGGAGGAAGGGGAGAAAAATTTGTGGAGGATCGGGGATTACTTCTCCCTTTCAGCCATTCCTAGGTAATCCGAACTTTATGAATAATCACCCATCTACACATTATGTATCTTTGGCAGTACAGGGATGCACCATGGCGGCCGATATGCTAGATAAAAATTTCTCTCCAATATCTTTCACAACAGCAGCACAACGTTTCCCTTCTTTCAGACAGAGACCCTTCCTCTTCCTCCAGGCACGTAGCTTAGCCCAAAAATACATTAGTGGTAGAAAATAAACTGCTCAGATGAATAATATGGAGATTTTTCTTAAAACTTCGAGACTACAAATTGCCTCAGCAAGCAACATTTACTCTATACTACGCCAACGTTGGTCCTGGGAGGGGAAGAACACTGGGCCTTACAAATGGGAAAGAGATAACCCAGGGTTTGAAACGGGAGATTTTTTTGATGCCACATTGTCACAAAAAAAATGAATCCCTTACAATAGTTATATAGATATGGCCCTGTTGATCCTCCATAGGGCTTACCTAACTCCAGCTAAACTGGCTAAAATGACACCTACAACACCATATACATGCTCAAAATGCGGAATACCCAACACGGACATACTTCATCACCTTTGGAGCTGCTCAAAGATACAGGATTTGTGGCATGAGACACACATAGAAATACAAAATACTCTTCATATTACTTTTCCACTTACACCACAATGGGCAATCTTTAACTTACTAGAAGAGGGCCAGAAATCTTTACCCCAAACCTATAAAAGCAGTTTTGGTAATATGGGCATCAGCGGTCAGGAAAAGCATTCTACATAACTGGTTGAACCTGAACATACCATCCCAATCGCTGATACAGACTAAAATAATGTTCTTATTCAAAATGGAGTGGCTGGAAACATTAACTGATAAAGAAAACTTAACAGGAAGATTTCTCAAGACTTGGTCTTTCCTTGTTGCCACTCTGTCTCCAACCGTCCCTAAGGACGGGCCCTAAGGACAGTTCAAGAACCCAACTAAAAGACACCAAATGGTATCCCCTTAAATGCATTGAAGGTTATGTCCCTATTCCATAGACTCTAGTTTTTCTGTTATTGTTTTCTTCATTTTTGTTGTTTTCCTCTGGAGAGAACATGCAGAGGGGGTGGGTGGGAGAAGGCAAGGGGGGAGTTAATAAAAATAATAATCAAAGCTTGAATTTAAAATATAAATTCTTGATGTACCATGTCATTCATACATTAAGAGGATTATAAAAGCTATAACAAGAAACAATTTGTAATTTATGACATGTAATTGAATTGAATTTATTTGTACTGTTTGAAAATCAATAAAAATAGTTTAAAAAAAAATCTTTGAAACAATAGTGAATTGGAGTTAGGAGGGAATCAAAAGTTTGGAAATTGTTTGGTTATTTATATAGAAGTTACATTAATAGTTTTGATATTTAGATGTTATATCTTTTCTATCATAGCAAAATGAAAATAATAACGTGGAATGTAAAAGGTCTTCAATCTCCACATAAAAGAATGATGATACTGAGACACCTTAAAAAGATCAAGGCAGACATTGCACTATTGCAAAAAAACACATCTGAAAGAACAAGATTTTTGTAGAATGGATAAGATGTGGGTAGGAGAAGTTTTTGGGTCTATATTGGGACACAGCTAAAGCAGTCTTGAGAGGTAGAATTATTGGATACATAAAATCAATAAAAAAAACTTTAATAGCCTACAATGAAGCGAGTAATGAAACAAGAAAAAGTTACACTACATAACTAAACTGTCCAACTGTAATCAAGCTCTTTTGGCATTAGATGCCGAGAAGGCATTTGATAATATACAGTGGAAATGGTTGGAAAATGTCTTAGACAAGTTTGGGATAAAAGGTACATTTAGAAATTACTTGACAACTCTTTACGCAAACCTGCAAGCTCAAATTTTCACACCGAGCTTTTTATCAGAGACATTGCAGCTACAAAAGGGGACAAGGCAAGGGTGCCCACTTTCTCCTCTACTGTTTGACCTCTACGCATTTCCCCGTTTAGTTTAGGTTCATCAGGAGAAAGTGGGATATGTCAGTCATAGATATCCTGCTGATAGCAAGGCATGGAGAAGCATGCTGGGGAAGCGAGTCTTCCAGTACATAAGATGAGTAATCCAATTCATTATCTACTATTTCAGTGAAGCAAAGTGTAATCAGTGCTTGCTTCAGTTTTCTTTACTTATTCTGGTTAACTATTCGCATACCCCAGCTGGGGATTCCTACATTGCACGTTGAGCGAGCATGCTCGACACTGCTCGGTACTCGCCCGAGCATCTCACTACTCAGGATGTTCGGCGAGCACCGAGCATTTCCGGGTTACTCGGGCGGGAGCTCGGGTCTCCGCCCTGCACGTTTGGCGCTCTTTACAGAGCCAATGAACATGCAGGAATTGCCAGCCAGTCACTGTAATGCCGCAGCCAAGTTGTTTGTGGGCATTACAGTGATTGGCTGGCCGCACAGCATCACCTCGAGTATTTAAAACCGGGCGCCGCCATCTTGGACACAGTCGCCCGGGATCAGACAGTGTAGGGTCAGTGATACTGAGTTAGGGAGAGATATATAGTGCGAAATAGGTAGTGTAGGGTCTCTAAAGCCTGCCAAATCAAACAAACAGTCCTTCTCAGGACTAATATCCATCCCAGATATCAGGCAGGCAGGCTGTATAGGAGACGCAGTGGTTATACCAACAAACACTGAATTACCGTCCTGTGTGCTCCTGCTGGTCAAATTGCTAGACTTATCCCCCGGTCTCAGGGGCCAGGAAAAATCCTTTTTTTTTCATCTAAATCCTGTATTTTTTTTTTCCTCAATCAGAATGTACAAATATGCATCTTATTAACCTTTTGGTATCCCCCCCCCCAAAAAAAAAAAAAATTGAGTGTGTCTGTGACTGTTCAGACACCAATATATCTGCTTAAAAGAGTCTGGTGTAGGCCAGATAACTAGAACTTTGGTTTTGCAGTTCCACGGTTCAAATCTCTGTATTATCCAGCTTTTGGCCTTTTTTCCGTAAAAAAAAACAGTAATCGTGTCTCGCTGACTGTTCAGACACAAATATATCTGTTTAAAAGATTCTTGTGTAGGCCAGATAACTAGAACTGTGGTTTTGCAGTTCCACGGTTCAAATCTCAGTATTATGCAGCTTTTGGCCTTTTTTTCCGTTAAAAAAAAACAGTAATAGTGTCTCCCTGACTGTTCAGACACAAATATATCCGTTTAAAATATTCTGGTGTAGGCCAGATAACTAGAACTGTGGTTTTGCAGTTCCACGGTTCAAATCTCTGTATTATCCTGCTTTTGGCCTTTTTTCCGTAAAAAAAAACAGTAATAGTGTCTCGCTGACGGTTCAGACACAAATATATCAGTTTAAAAGACTCTGATGTAGGCCAGATAACTAGAACTGCAGTTTTGCAGTTCCACGGTTTAAATCTCTGTATTATCCTGCTTTTGGCCTTTTTTCCGTAAAAAAAAACAGTAATAGTGTTTCGCTGACTGTTCAGACACAAATATATCTGTTTAAAAGTTCGGGTGTAAGCCAGAGAAATAGAACTGTGGTTTTCCTTTTCCACGGTTCTAATCTCCTTTTTATTACCCTTTTTCCATTGATAGTGCGAGTGTAAGCTATTTTACTTCATTTACAATGGGCAAGGCGCGTGGCAAGGGACATGGAACTGGACGTTCTGGTGATGGTGCGTGTAGAGCACGGGGCCGTGGCCAAGGTGAAAATGTGCCACAACCAACAGCCACATCTTCTCGCTCCCACTTCTTGACCGAATTACTAGGGAAGCACACTACAACACCAGTATTGCGAACTGATCAGTGTGAACAGGTTATTAATTGGATAGCAGATAATACTTCCAGTTACCTGGGCACCACCACCTCCGGTCTGTCTTTCACACGGTCAAGTTTTAGTAGCCGTGAGTCTCGACCGCATACTCATCCTCACCCTGATGCTCCTTCCTCCCACCATGCCGAGTGTCGTCAGACAGCAACTGATCCCACAGTTGGACACTGTGAAGAGCTGTTCACTGGTCCATTTCCATATTTGTGCCCCTCGCCTGCTCCGCTTGAAGTGGTGGAAGAGGAGATCCCATGTAGCGATGCCCAAATATTTGAACAGCCACGGCCACAGGATGTCGACGCTGGCAATTTGTCACAAGAGGTGGACGATGACGAGACACAATTGCCACGAAGTGAGGAGTAGGATCGTGGTGCAGAAGTGGAAGAGGAGGAGGTGGTGGATGATCTAGTAACTGACCCAACGTGGCAGGAGGACACGCAGAGCGAGGCCAGCAGCACACAGGAGGAGGAAGGCAGAGTACCCCAACAGGGAGGAAGAATCAGTGTGGTGGCCGCACACAGAAGGCGGGCAACAGTTCCCCGTAACACCAACACGAGGGACGTTGCCAGTACAACCGGTAGGTCTTCCAGAGTCTGGAATTTTTTTAAAGACTCTGCTGATAACCCCAAAAAGGCCATTTGTACCACCTGCCATGCCAGCATCAGAAGGGGTGACAAAACTACCAGCCTGACCACCACCAGCATGATCAGGCACATGTCAGCAAAGTACCCGACTTTGTGGGGTGAACCCCAGGGTCCACGACCAGTGTCAGCGGGTGTCACCACTGCTTCTTCCGCTGTTGTGCATGTAAGAGAACCCCCTGTTGTGCGTGCAAGGCAATCCCCTGTCCATACTGCATGCAAAGATGCCCCCTCCTCTCAGTCTTCACTTGTTATGGCAGTTTCTCAAGAAACAGCATCAACGTCTACGTTCACGTCCCACCGCAGCGTTCAATTGTCCATATCCCAGACCTTTGAACGAAAGCGCAAATTCTCAGCCAACGCCCCACAGGCCACAGTCCTAAATTTGCACATTTCACGACTGCTTGCGTTGGAAGTGCTGCCTTTTAGGCTGGTGGAGACAGAATCCTTCCGCAACCGTATGGCGGTGGCCGTCCCTTGGTATTCGGTCCCCAGCCGGTGTGCCATCCCCGCACTACACAAGCACGTGTCCCAAAACATCTGCCGTGCCCTCAACAATGCAGTTACTGGGAGAGTCCACCTGACAACGGACACGTGGACAAGTGCCTGTGGCAAGGGACGGTACATCTCCCTGACGGCACACTGGTTAACATAGTGGAAGCCGGGACCCAGTCGGACCTTGGGACAGAACACATCCTCCCCACACCGAGGATTGCAGGCCCTATGTCAGTCAGAGTTGCCCCCACAGTGTACAGCTCCTGCGCATCATCCTCCTCCTCCTCCTCATGCTCAGCCTCCATCTCAGATATCACCACATCAGTTACAAGCTGGAAGCACTGCTGTACTGCCTCAGCCAAGCGGCAATAGGCTGTGCTGAAACTCATAAGCTTAGGTGATAAACCTCACACTGCTTGTGAGTTGTGGACAGCTGTGAAAGAGCTGGCAGATCTGTGGCTGAGACCTCTGAACCTACATCCAGGCATGGTCGTGTGTGACAATGGCTGTAACCTGGTGGCAGCTCTGAGGCGAGGCGAGATCACACACATACCATAACTGGCTCATGTGCTTAACCTCGTGGTTCAGCGGTTTCTTAAATCGTACCTCAAGTTGCCAGATCTGCTCGTCAAAGTACGCCGCCTGTCAGCTCATTTTTAGAAGTCGGCTACAGCTTCTGTCTCCCTTGCTGTTTTGCAGCAGCATTTGCAGCTTCCGGCACACCAACTGGTGTGTGATGTCCCCACACGTTGGAACTCTACCCTCCACATCTTACAAAGGACTTGTGAGCAATAGAAAGCAGTTGTGAAGTACCAGCTGCAACAAGGCCGTCGATATTCAGGTCAGACTCCACACATAAGACCTCAGGAGTGGACCTGGATGTCTGACATCTGTACCATCTTGACAAACTTTGAGGAGTTCACCAAGATGGTGAGTGGCGATGACGCCATCATTAGCGTCAGCATCCCACTTGTCTGTCTTTTGCTCCCTGAAGAGAATTAAAGAGGAGGCATTGCAGCCAGAGTATGATGAGATGGATCAAGAAGCCGTAATGGGCGATTACACACAGCCCAGCCTCATCTCATCCCAACGTGCATTGGGGGACAATGAGGGAGAGGAGGAGGAAGAACAGGAGCTGGTATCATGCGCTGTAGACGGTAGTACCTGTACAACTGTCATAACGTCGGTTCAGCGTGGGTGGCCTGAGGACAGGGGGGAGGAGGAGGAGGAGGAGAGCATGGTCAGTTGTCATCTTGGTGAGGACAGAAGGCCCTTGCTGCAGAACTGTTAAAAAAATTCCCTTCTGAACACGCTAGCGGCAGAGGTCACAGTTCGTTGACCAACCAAGGCGTACAGGCGAGAGAGATGCAACTCCAATCCAGCAGAGGCAGGAGAACACTGTCAACGTTCTGGGACAGTTTTCTGAGACCCGCCCAGCTTACAGGCCCTGAGGTGCGGGGTACTCTTACAAGGAGTGGAAAGTTTCAAAAGATGGTGAGGGAGTACCTTGCCGACTGTAACAGCGTCCTCTGTGATTCCTCTGTGCCTTTTAATTATTGGGTATCCAAGCTGGACACTTGGAAAGAACTCGCTCTGTACGCCTTGGAGGTCCTGGCCTGCCCTGCCGCTAGCGTGCCGCTGGGGGAATTATAACTGATAACCGCACTCGCCTGTCAACTGACAATGCTGACAAGCTGACCCTTATCAAAATGAACAAGGGCTGGATTGGGCCAAAATTCTCATCACCACCAAATGACAGCAGAGTAACATAAAGTTAAATCCACTGTGTTATTTCGGGCGGGAGGTGTATTCCCATGCACCGCTTCACACCCACACATGGGTATACGCTTCCTCATTTCGGCTGTATTTTGCTCTTCTTTTTATCCTCAGCCTCCACCACCACTATACCACCAGAGTGACCATGGTCCGTGTTGCCAGCATTGCAAGTTCCTCCGTCCTAATTTTGGGCAGCATTTGCTTGGAAGGCATAGGCAAAGACTATGGGAGACCCACTCCCCAATAATGGGAATAATGTTTTTAATATGCTGTACTGCATGGTTCTTGTAAGGGGCATGAAAACAGTCTTGTTAAGCTACTCTGAACTCCACGTCTCTTCCAAGGGGCATTAAAACCGTCTGGTTAAAGCACTCTGAACTCCACAGCTCTTCCAAAGGGCATTAAAACCGTCTTCTTAAGCTACTGTGACCTCCACCACTCTTCCAAGGGGCATTAAAACTGTCTTGTTAAGCTACTGTGACCTCCACCACTCTACCAAGGGGCATTAAAACTGTCTTGTTAAGCTACTGTGACCTCCACCACTCTTCCAATGGGCATTAAAACTGTCTTGTTAAGCTACTGTGACCTCCACCCCTCTTCCAAGGGGCATTGATATTGTCTTTTTATTCCACTGCGACCTCCACCACTCTTCCAAGGGGCATTAAAACCGTCTTGTTAAGCTACTGTGACCTCCACCACTCTTCCAAGGGGCATTAAAACTGTCTTGTTAAGCTACTGTGACCTCCACCACTCTTCCAAGGGGCATTAAAACTGTCTTGTTAAGCTACTGTGACCTCCACCACTCTTCCAAGGGGCATTAAAACCGTCTTGTTAAGCTACTGTGACCTCCACCACTCTTCCAAGGGGCATTGATATTGTCTTTTTATTCCACTGTGACCTCCACCACTCTTCCTAGAGGCATTAAAACTGTCTTGTTAAGCTACTGTGACCTCCACCACTCTTCCAAGGGGCATTAAAACAGTCTTGTTAAGCTACTGTGACCTCCACCACTCTTCTAAGGGGCATTGATATTGTCTTTTTATTCCACTGTGACCTCCACCACTCTCCCAAGGGGCATTAAAACCGTCTTGTTAAGCTACTGTGACCTCCACCATTCTTCCAAGGGGCATTAAAACTGTCTTGTTAAGCTGCTGTGACCTCCACAGCTCTTCCAAGGGGCATTGAAATGTTGTTTTTAATTACCTCTAACCTCCACGACTCTTATAACGGGCATTGCATTTCCTCCTAATTTTAGTCAGCTTTTGCTTTTCAATGCACAGGCGAACACTAAGGGAGACCCACTCCCCAATAATGGATAGAAGGTTTTTAGTACGCTGTAATCCACATCTGTTTCAAGGGGCATTGAAGTTCCTCATAATTTTTGGAAAGCCTTCCATTCACTGCTTAGGCCAACAGTGTACAGGAGACTCAGTTGCTATAAATGGAAAAAAAGGTTTAGTTAAGGCCCTCTGACCTCCATGTCACTTCCAAGGGGCATTGGAGTGCCTCGAAATTTTTGGTAGGCATTGCACTCACTGTATGCCCTATAACTGTGTAGCCGAATCGCTCCTTTTGGTACAGAAACATATCCTACAAGACATGTGTGGTTGACTGGCCTGATATTGATGTGAATGGTCCCTGTTCCTCCTGCTCTTTCTCCTTTGCCACCACCTCATCCATCATTCATCACCTTTAAGCTTTGCTTTAGCGGGAGTCATAGAACTGGGATAGTAGCAGGAAAACATCCAGCAATCCTCGGAGGAGGTAGGATATGCTCCACCTCAGGCCTAGCCGCTACTACATACATGTGCTTGTATTCCAAGGAACAGAAAGCTAAGGAGATGGATGGCCTCATGATCATGAATAATTTACTCGTTGTGTAGGAGGCCGACCACTGCTGCTGTCCACCTTCTGAACTTTGTGTTGAAGCCTGATTGACCCAGGACCCGCAATCCTCTGTCTGGAGGATGTGTTGCATCCCTGTGTCCAACTGTGTCCCGGCTTCCACAATATTAACGCTTTCTACAGACTGCCGGGGGTGCCGCCGCAAAAATGCTCGGGTCTCCCATAGACTAACATTGGGCTCGTTGCCCGAGTTTCTAGCACCCGAGCATTTTAGTGCTCGCTCAACACTACACATTACATCTGTGTGTAACGGAGTGATATTGTTTATCTTTATATTGTGTGTCTGATAGTATAGGCTTTAGACCCCAGAACCTGTTGGGGGGTTTCCAGGGCTATTGGGAGATTATATTAGCATTTTGGCTTATTTTTATCTAATATTCCATATTCCTGACTTTAACCACATGCATGGTTGTCAATAGAGCACATCATGTTATTTTTTTCACTCCGGTTCTTTGCTATCCTGTCTGATTAAATTTTAGCTCAGTAGTGACTTATAACTAATCAGAAAGCCATAGGCCAATTTGAGTATATAGTGTTGAATGGCCGCTTTTCCCTCCTTACCTATACATATATAATATTATGTCTTTTGATTGATGGTATGAGTTTTTCAACCTGGCTTACCACTAGGTCACTTTAGGTATATTGTGTATCCATGTTTGCTGGGATCAACACTTAGTGTTTTTCTACTGAAACAATTATTTTAACAATGTTTATTAAAAGTTAAATTTTATGATGTTTTCCTATGTTATTTTCCCCATTAGCAATGTCTGCTCTGTTACCTGATTTTCTCATCAAATAAAAATTTGTTTAACTCTTAATGACCTTGCGATTTTCCGTTTTTGCGTTTTCATTTTTTGCTCCCCTTCTTCCCAGAGCTATAACTTTGTTAGTTTTCGGGCAATATGGCCACGTGAGGGCTTATTTTTTGCAAAAAAATGCAATTGCACAGTTGTGTTTTTCTTTTTTCTTTACCATGTTCACTGAATGCTAAAACTGACCTGCCATTATTATTCTCCAGGTCATTATGAGTTCGTAGATACCAAACAGGTATAGGTTATTTTTTATTTAAGTGATGAAAAACAAATCCAAAGTTTGAAAAAAAAAATGGCGCCATTTTCTGAGATCCGTAGCGTCTCCATTTTTCGTGATCTGGGGCTGGGTGATGGCTTATTTTGTACGCATCGAGCTGATGTTTTTATTGATACTATTTTGGGGTAGATCCTATGTTTTGATGGCCCGTTAGTGCATTTTATTTCAATGTTGCGACGACCAAAAAAAGTAATTCTGACGTTTAGAATTTTTTATATTGATAGATCGGGTGATACTGAACGCGGCGATACCAAATATGTGCATGTGTGTTTTTTTTTATTATTTTATTTTGAATAGGGAGAAAGGAGGCTGATTTAAACTTTTATATTTTTTTATTTTTTTTATATTTTTAAACATTATTTTTACACTTTTTGCTTGCTTCAATAGTCTCCATAGGTAGAATAGAAGCAGCACTTGCCTGATCAGCTCTGCTACATTTGCTCACTTGCTCATAGCAATCAGGACATGACAATCACAGGGGTCTGCTGCAGACCCCAAGTTGTCATGCCAACCCATCAGTGACCCGCGATCATGTGACGGGGTCACCGATGGGCCGGACTAATGCCGCGCTTCTGGCGCGGCAATGTTAAATTCCGCTGTCAGAGATTGACAGCGGCATTTAACTGGTTAACAGCCGTGGGTGGATCGCGATTCCACCCGCGGCTGTTGCTTGCACATGTCAGCTGTATAAATCAGCTGACATGTGCCCGGTTCAGTGCGGGCTCAGCGCCGGAGCCCGCGCTGAATCGGGGGTGATGACCTGGGGCGTACTAGCATGCCCCAGGTCATAAAGGGGTTAAAAAAAAAAAAAAGTAGATGGCATCCCCATGGATGGAGACATGTTGCTTGTGATTATGCATGTGGAATCACTCTACACATCCATCGTACACAGTGATGGAATGAGGGCGGCCAGAACCTTTCTGGCTATGACTGACTATGCTGAGCAGTTAACACAATTTCTCTTAAGTCTTGCATATGCGCTCAAGCACAATTTTTTCATCTTCAAGGACACTATTTACATACAGAAACAAGGGCCTGCTATGGGGGCTGCATTTGCACACTCATATGCAAACCTATTTCTGGGTTCTTGAGAAAGAAACATTTCCTTCACAAACCCTGTGGCCTACATTGAAAAAGTCCTATCTTGGTCGCGATTCATCGACGACATCCTGATGATATGGCAGGGGACAGAGCCAGAGCTGCTGTCCTTCCTGGAGATTCTAAACAACAATGATCTTAATATTAAATTGACTTGGCAATATAGTCAGGTGTCCATTAACTTCCTTGATGTTAGGATCTCCAAGGGATTAGATGGCTGCCTACAGATGGATGTATTTAGAAAAGAAACCGCTGTAAATTCAATCCACCTCATCACACCCGCGTACACTTATTAATGGCATACCAATTGGCCAATTCCTGAGGGCAAGCAGAATTCGCTCCACTGACTATACTTTTCATTCCCAGGCCAGGGACATTTCAGCCAGATTCCGTGACAGGGGATATTCTAAGCGGAGGATTTGTTGAAGCCAGTATTCAAATGCGCATCAGAAACATAGGGGAGGTTCATTTCTACCTACTATGAGAAATGGTCTGATGTCCATAATGGCCTTCATAAATACTGGCAAATTCTGAGGATGGATGAGACATTATCTAGATCAGGGGTCTCAAACACGCGGCCCGCGGGCCGCATGCGGCCCCAGAGGCTGCTTTATGCGGCCCGCAGGCACAGACCCCTTGACGATCCCGACCTGGTCCAGGAGGAGCCGCCGACAGCAGCGCTGAATTGCCACACAGAGACTGTCTCCCAGCACAGCATTTCCAATGCCAGCCGCCGGCCAATCAGAGGCCAGCAGCTGATATCTGCGTGTCGGCGCAGCGAGTATGACGTCATTGCCATATGCAGATGTCAGCTGCTGGCCTCTGATTGGCCGGCGGCTGACATTGAAAATGCTGTGCTGGGAGACAGTCTCTGTGCGGCAATGCAGCGCTGCTGTCGGCGGCTCCTCCAGGACCAGGTCGGGATCGTCAAGGGGTCGGACTCTGTGGTGCCTGCGGGCCACATCTGCAGGAAGGCCGCCGAGGGAACGGAGGACAGGTGAGAATCATCTTTTTTTTTTTCTATTTTATGTGTGTGAAGAACAGCACAGGGGGCACAGAGCCACAACATGGGGACCGGGATGGGGCACAGAGCCACAAGAGGGGACCTGGATGGGGCACATAGCCACAGGATGGGGACCTGGATGGGGCACATAGCCTCAAGATGTGGACCTGGATGGGGCACATAGCCACAGGATGGGGACCTGGATGGGGCACAGAGCCTCAAGATGTGGACCTGGATGGGGCACATAGCCTCAAGATGTGGACTTGGATGGGGCACATAGCCACAAGATGGGGACCTGGATGGGGCACAGAGCCACAAGATGGGGACCAGAGCCACAAGAGGGGACCTGGATGGGGCACATAGCCACAGGATGGGGACCTGGATGGGGCACAGAGCCTCAAGATGTGGACCTGGATGGGGCACATAGCCACAAGATGGGGACCTGGATGGGGCACAGAGCCACAAGATGGGGACCAGAGCCACAACATGGGGACCTGGATGGGGCACATAGCCACAAGATGGGGACCTGGATGGGGCACATAGCCACAAGATGGGGACCTGGATGGGGCACATTGCCACAGGATGGGGACCTGGATGGGGCACATAGCCCCAAGATGGGGACCTGGATGAGGCACATTAGTACAAGATGGGCGCCAGGATGGGGAACGTTGCCACAGGATGGGGACCTGGATGGGGCACATAGCCACAGGATGGGGACCTGGATGGGGCACATTAGTACAAGATGGGGACTTGGATGGGGAACATTACTACAAGATGTTTTCCATTATTACTATATGATGCTAATTGTAAGACAATATTACTGTATGTGGCCAATTGGGGGAAATAAAATTGTAAAAAAAATAAAAAATAAAATAAAGCATGAAAAAATATTGGGCACTAAAAATGCTGTTTTATATGTAAACTAAAGTAAACACAAAAAAGTGCACGTTTATTATCGCCACATCCATAACGACCCAAGCCATAAAAAAATAAACACGGCAAAAATGTTCAAAAGGTGTATACAAAAAAAATGGTATCACTAAAAATGTCATATTGAACAAAGAATGCGGCCCCCCAAATTCAAATTTTTTCCATGTGCGGCCCATATACCCAGCCGAGTTTGAGACCCCTGATCTAGATGTACATGTGACTATCCCTCCATAACATACAGGAGGTCTCAAAATCTAACAGTAGTCTTGGCAAAATAGCAGGGAAGAGGAAGAGGGAAAAAAATCATGTTCCCATGATTAAGGCTAACACTTAGCTGAAACGCGTTGGGACTACCATGCTCTGTGGATTAGTATTCCGTGTTTTGTCCTTGTGACATGGCTGCTTTTATACGTTTCCAATAAAAGCTATATTTTAATGAAGATCCGCTGGATATCTGGTGCTCTCTTTTTCCTTGTCTCAAAATCTAAGGGACCATCTGGTACATAGTTATCATGCTGGACTGAGTCCTGATAAATCCTTTGGGTCCAAGGGTTCCAAATGGGGATTCTTCACTTGCAATAACTGTATTGCACGTTCCAACATGACACGGGCGTCTGAATTCGAGTCGAGTGATGAATCCAAGAAATTCACAATCACCCGACATATCACTTGCAACACTATGCGACATGCCTGTGTAATAAGATTTATGTGGGACTGACATCTAGACTTTTAAGAATTCGAATACGAGAACATGTCAGAGACATCCGAAATGCCATGGATATTGACGAAGTGTATTTACTCAAATCAATACCCAGACACTTCAAGTTGACCCATAACTGTGAAGCAGGACTTCTAAAAGTCAAAGGGATTGATAGAGTGCACATTACAAAAAGAGGTGGAAATTGGAAGAAAACCCTTGCTCAACTGGAATCCAAATGGATCCACAAGAATGGGTCGGTCCAACCGCATGGTCTCAACGAAGTATTAAGCTTTGCCCCTTTCCTTTAAAATATATTTTTTTGTAATTGTATGTTTATGTTTGTTTTTTATTCTATTTGTTTTATTGATTTTAACACCTCTCTCTTTTAAGTTCTTAGGGCTGTTAAGTTTATCTGCTACATAAACCTGTAGTGCGCAATGTGCGTCTGGCGACCTCTGCTACCTTCGATGCCTGGAGATGATGAAGTGGAGGGGATGGATTCAGGATGGTGTCCTAAAGATAAAAAGCTAATTATCTCTTCAGAGAGGAAGAGAACTAGAACTCTAGTGCCACCTATTGGAAGTAGCAATCCTAAAAGTCAATATTGACCCTTTAACAAGTCAAGTTCACATGACTTAGGATAAAAGCCAAGACCAGAAACTCAATTTGCAGACACTGTGTTTCGGGGTATTGCCCCTCATCAGTGCAAAGTGTGAGTTCTGGTTTGGCTGAGTGAAAGGCGTAAGACCAGTATCTAAGAAGTAATGAGATAAGATAAAAAGGAAACACAAATGAGAAGAACATGGACATTTAAGAGAATATGGATTGTGCCATGATCGGGATTAATCCTATCGTTAAGATCTAGGTGATCAAGTCATCTTCCGTCACCGCTTATGGAGTAAATGGATTGAATTGGAGTACGGCCTTGGGCATTAGTTCCCCTCCCTGATGTGATAGGACTGGTATTTGATCATGCGAAATTGGACTTGTGTTTGATCTATGGCCTAAAAGTGTTCTTGGTCTATGTGGTCTAGGTCCATGTTTTATTATTTTATGTCTCTCCATCAAATATATCAGGACCTCATTATATAGGTAGATTGATGATTTTTTTTATATTTTTTTTATAATTCTTTGATTTTTTTATACTATTTCACTGAAATGATTCACACAACACTTATACTCACTTGTGGATTTATGACTCTTGCACTTTTAACATGTTTGTATCCTCCTAATTCTACTCTTCAAGTATATTTGGGGAACCAACTCCTAATGTGGGGATATGTATTGGTTATTAGATCAATTCCGTTTGTATACATATGCAAATGGGATATACACTGCTCAAAAAAATAAAGGGAACACTCAAATCACACATCCTAGATCTCAATGAATGAAATATTCTCATTGAATACTTTGTTCTGTACAAATATGAATGTGCTGACAACAAAATCACACAAAAATCATCAATGGAAATCAAATGTATTAACCAATGGAGGCCTGGATTTGGAGTCACCCCCAAAATTAAAGTGGAAAAAACACACTACAGGCTGATCCAACTTTGATGTAATGTCCTTAAAACAAGTCAAAATGAGGCTCAGTATTGTGTGTGGCTTCCACGTGCCTGTATGACCTCCCTACAACGCCTGGGCATGCTCCTGATGAGGTTGCGGATGGTCTCCTGTGGGATCTACTCCCAGACCTGGACTAAAGCATCCGCCAACTCCTGGACAGTCTGTGGTGCAACGTGACGTTGGTGGATGGAGCGAGACATGATGTCCCAGATGTGCTCAATCGGATTCCGGTCTGGGGAACGGGCGGGCCAGTCCATAGTTTCAATGCCTTCATCTTGCAGGAACTGCTGACACACTCCAGCCACATGAGGTCTGGCATTGTCCTGCATTAGGAGGAACCCAGGGCCAACGCACCAGCATATGGTCTCACAAGGGGTCTGAGGATCTCATCTCGGTACCTAATAGCAGTCAGGCTACCTCTGGCGAGCACATAGAGGGCTGTGCAGCCCTCCAAAGAAATGCCACCCCACACCATTACTGACCCACTGCCAAACCGGTCATGCTGAAAGATGTTGCAGGCAGCAGATCGCTCTCCACGGCGTCTCCAGACTCTGTCACGTCTGTCACATGTACTCAGTGTGAACCTGCTTTCATCTGTTAAGAGCACAGGGCGCCAGTGGCGACTTTGCCAATCCTGGTGTTCTGTAACAAATGGCAAGCGTCCTGCACGGTGTTGGGCTGTGAGCACAACCCCCATCTGTGGACGTCAGGCCCTCATACCACCCTCATGGAGTCGGTTTCTAACCGTTTGTGCAGACACATGCTCATTTGTGGCCTGCTGGAGGTCATTTTGCAGGGCTCTGGCAGTGCTCCTCCTGTTCCTCCTTGCACAAAGGCGCAGGTAGCGGTCCTGCTGCTGGGTTGTTGCCCTCCTATGGCCCCCTCCATGTCTCCTGGTGTACTGGCCTGTCTCCTGGTAGCGCCTCCAGCCTCTGAACACTACGCTGACAGACACAGCAAACTTTCTTGCCACAGCTCGCATTTATGTCCCATCCTGGATGAGCTGCACAACCTGAGCAACTTCTGTGGGTTGTAGAGTCTGTCTCATGCTACCACGGGTGTGAAGCACAACCAACATTCAAAAGTGACCAAAACATCAGCCAGAAAGCATTGGTACTGAGATGTGGTCTGTGGTCCCCACCTGCAGAACCACTCCTTTATTGAGTGTGTCTTGATAATTGCCAATAATTTCCATCTATTGTCTATTCCATTTGCACAACAGCATGTGAAATTGATTGTCAATCAGTGTTGCTTCCTAAGTGGACAGTTTGATTTCAGAGAAGTTTGATTTACTTGGAGTTATATTCTGTTGTTTAAGTGTTCCCTTTATTTTTTTGAGCAGTGTATAAAATGGGATTCCCATCTTACACTCATAATGTATACAATCTGATATTCACTTTTTGCACTATTCACTTTATGCACTTTGATATTTATCATAATGTATACTGACAGTAATGACAATATAGTAATTTTAATAATAATTTCATGCCCTTGTCACTTTATGCACGGTAGCACTTTATGTTGGATTGCCCACTGTATTTTGGCTTTTTTAGCTTCTGGTCGTGACATATGTGAGACTTTATTCATCTTTCCATTTATCGGTTGGAACTTCTGCTCATTTGGTCCTTATTTGAATATGTCCAAATCCTCTAAGTGATATATATATATATATATATATATATATATATATATATATATATATACAGTATATATATATATGTTTTATAATATTTTCTAGTATCTTATAAATTATTTTAATCCTAGCCTGGTAATTTTGTCATTGTGACGTTACATTATGCATATGGGATTAAAATATATGGGATGGGTTTCTCTTCCTTTATTATTTATTTATTATTTTTTTTATATGGTGTTCTGCATTCACTTTTATCTGTTATTTATGCACTATGTCACTGCTGATCTTTTATGAAATACTTCTTTGTTCCCCTCTCTCTCCCTGTTCTTTACATTTCTATCTTATCAGATCTAATATGTTTAATCTTCCTGGCAGGGGGTATATAGGAATCATGGGGGCCCATATCAGAAGTTCTAAATGGGCCCTCCCCCCAAAAAAATGTAAATAATTGTCGGGGTCACAGAAGAGCAGATCTCACAATTTTCCATCCTTTACATAGTAATTTTCCTCCTGCTGAAGTCCTAGATTCCTCTTTCATTGCCCCATAAAGTGTGATGTCAACAAAAGTGTCCAAACACAGTATGATACCCTCATGGTGAATTCCTCCACATGCACAGTATAATGTCCCTACTGTACCCCACCTCAACTCCCAGGGCAAAGTATGGTGACCCCAACATAGTATGATCCCCCAACTGTGACCCCTAGAGCTAGAGAGGATGGTATGTAATAAGGGAGGGTGTTATACATAATAAAAGGTGAAACTATATAACTAAGGACTGGCCTATACATAATAAGTGAGTACACTATATACCAAGGGACGGCGCTAAACATAAAAAGTGAGTACACTATATACTAAATGAGTATGCTATAAATAATACGGCTACATTCCTGCATCTGTGTGCAGCGTCTGTGTGCTCCCCGCTTTTACAGACGCATTGAGCATGTCCTATTCTAATCCTCAAAATCGGATCAGAACAGGACATTCTCTGACCCTCACAGATCTCATTCTCAGATCCGTGATTTTCATGGATGTGTGAATGGATCTATAAAACTCTACGAGTCTGTGGACCGATAAAAAAATCTGGCAGCACACAGATATTTCACACAAATGTGAGAATGCAGCCTAAGGGATTTTACAGATAACATTATCACTCCAAGTCACACAGTGCAGATACAGAATAATATTTACATCCAGGCCATTACAGCTGACGTCTCATCTGATCAGCCAGTTTCTCCTTCTTCTCCATCTGGTCAGAACTTCATATCGACATCTCCCAGTCATGACTTGTCTTTTCACAATGATCACTGCAGCCCCAAAAATAACAAGGTCACATATATTGTATATAGACACGTGTCTCCCCCACATTGCTCCCCTGAATACAGATATGTACCCCACCATTAATATACTATTAGCCACTTAGTAATCAAAATACAAAGTGATAAGCAGCACTGTGCCCCTCATTAACTATAATCTCCGCCGCCCAATAATATAAATTATTCAGTCTCTGTGACTCTCCCCAATTAACTGTAAGGCTATGTGCACACGAAAAATATACAAGGCTATACAGTATAAGCAAAGTGAAACCCCAATCATTTCTCTCTCCCAGCACCCCCACCATTACTCTCTCCAGCCCCATCATTGCTCTTCCCAGCCCCATGAGCCCCATCATTGCTCTCCTCATCGCCACCATCCCAATCATTGCTCTCCCCAGCTCCACCACCCCCATCATTGCTCTCCCCAGCTCCATCACCCCCACCATTGCTCTCTCCAGCCCCATCATTGCTCTCCCCAGCCCCATGAGCCCCATCATTGTTCTCCCCAGCCCCACCATCCCCATAATTGCTCTCCCCAGCCCCACCATCCCCATCATTGCTCTCCGCAGCCCCATCAATGCTCTCCCCAGCCCCACCATCCCCATCATTATTCTCCCCAGCTCCATCAGCCCCATCATTGCTCTGCCCATTGCCACCATCCCCATCATTGCTCTCCCCAACCCCACCATGCCCATCATTGCTCTCTCCAGCTCCATCAGCCCCATCATCGCTCTCCCCAGCCCCATCATTGCTCTCCCCAGCCCCATCATTGCTCTTCCCAGCCCCACCATCCCTATCATTGCTCTCCCCAGCTCCATCAGCCCCATCATTGCTCTCCCCAGCCCCACCATCCCCATCATTGCTCTCCCCAGCTCCATCAGCCCCATCATTGCTCTGCCCATTGCCACCATCCACATCATTGTTCTCCCCAACCCCACCATGCCCATTATTGCTCTCTCCAGCTCCATCAGCCCCATCATTGCTCTCCCCAGCTCCATCATTGCTCTTCCCAGCCCCACCATGCCTATCATTGCTCTCCCCAGCTCCATCAGCCCCATCATTGCTCTCCCCAGCCCCACCATCCCCATCATTGCTATCCCCAGCCCCACCATCCCCATCATTGCTCTCCCCTGCTCCATCATTGCTCTCCCCAGCCCCACCATACTCATTGCTCTCCCCAGCCCCAACATCCCCATCATTGCTCTCCTCAGCCCCATCATTGCTCTCCCCAGCCCCACCATTGCTCTCCCTAGCCCCACCATTGCTCTCCCCAGCCCCACCATTGCTCTCCCCCACCTCCTGTTCCTCTCCTCAGCGTTTTAAGTAAATAAAAAAACAACTTACCTCTCAGCTCTCTCCCCTGCAGCATCCTCCTAGTTGCTGGCAACTTTCTTCCTGACCCAGGTGAACGCATCAAACTGCACACGTCTGTGTCAAGGAGAAAGCAGAGGACGGATCCCTCCAGCTCCGCTGCCATTTTCCTCCTGTCAGCAGCAAAGCTGGAGGGATCGCTCCCTGCCCGCCGCGTGCAGGGAGCAGCTGCAGCAGCAGCGGTATGTCCTCCCCTGTACTGCTATGGAGCCCCCCCAGCACACAGGCCCCATAGCAGTCGTGTGGCCTGCCGCCATTGGCGGTACGCCACTTCTTCCTGGCACATACATGCATAGTACTATCTTGACATGCAGTTGGCACTGTATATCCATCTTTATGGCCTCTGTCCCTGCCATATATCCTCTACTTGGACATGTATCCCCTCCTGCTGCGGTGAACGCTCCCCTGGCATCTGAACCCTGTATCTCTGTGGAGACGCGTCCTGAGCATGGTGCTGACAGTGCCCCTGTAATGACGCATCGGACGGGGGCATGGACGCGCGGCTCGTTGTGCTGTCTCAGCGGGCATGTAGTGTTAGAACTCTCCTGTTAGTTTTTTTATATTTTGGTCACGTGACCTGCTGCCTATTTATTCCAGCTCCGCCCTTCTGGCTTTGCTGGACTTCAGTGTTATTTGACTCTCTATCTAGCCAGGTGCTTTTGTACCTATCTCTCTAGTTCGTTTGGTCCTTTGGACCTCTAGGTACTTTTTGTCTGTTTGTCTTTTTGCTCCGCTACAACATCTGCTAGGAGGTGTCCAATTTTGTCCCAGTCCTTAGTTCTTTTAGGGACCCCTCCCTTTATTCTATAGGTCTGCGTTCAGACTAGCTGAGGACGAAGGCGGGTCTGTTTACAAGGAACAGGTCGCCCGCTACAACGTAGGGAATCAGCTTAGTCTTACTGTAGGGACAGATTCCCTTTCTTTCCTTAGTTCTTGTAGCAGATCATAACAGTAAGTCCAGCCAAAACTAAGCTTGGAAAGAAATCCTGGGATCAGTATGGTGTCTGTTCAGGAGTTGGCTCAACGCCTGCAGGGATTGTCTCTAGAGGTGGCTGATCTACAGCAACACGTGAGTAGCTGTCCTGGAGCGCATTTTGTGGAACCAAAGGTAGGACTGCCTGATATTTTTGATGGTAAACAACAAGATTTTTTTTCCTTTAAAAATGCTTGTTTATTATATTTTCATTTGAGACTCAGGTCCTCTGGGAATGAATCAAAGCGCATTGGGTTTATCATGTCACTTTTGCGAAAGGAACCACAGGGGTGGGCCTTTTCTCTCCAACCTAATGATCCGTGTTTTAGATCAGTGGAGGATTTTTTTTCTGCTATGGGGTTATTGTATGACGATCCTGATTGAGTCTCATCTGCTGAGACAGAACTGAGACGTTTGAAGCAGGGATCAGGTGATGTTGAAAATTATTGTACACACTTCAGAAGGTGGTCTTCAGAAGTGAAATGGAATGATTCGGCGTTAAAATGTTTGTTTCTTGCCGGTCTAAGTGAAAGGGTTAAAGATCTGCTGATTGCATTTCCTGCACCTGTGACATTGCAAGAGGCCATGCAATTAGCTATACGTGTGGGCAGGAGACTGCGTGCCAGGGTAAATGATGAGAAAATTCCCGCAATGGCAGCTCCTAGTCCTCAGAGGGTCTGCTCGGACAGCGGAGAACCGATGGAGGTTGGGGCGATGTCACTCCACTCTCAGGAAAGAGACCGCAGGTTTTCCAAGGGATTGTGTTTTTACTGTGGTAAATCTGACCATTTAATTAAGAACTGTGAGCTTCGTTTAAGCAAAGAAAAAAAAAAGGTCAGTTACGCCCGTATTGCTTGTTTGAATTCTAAGGGAGTATTTCTTTCAGGGAGTACCCTATTGCAGGAAGATTTGATTGAATTTCAGGTATTTGTGGATTGTGGTTCAACACTTAATGTGATTGATAAGGGGTTTTTGGAAAAACTTAAATTGGAATCCAAACCTTTGTCATCGCCTATTTCTGTGATTGCTATTGACAACACTCCTTTGAAATGTATTACTCACAAGGTTGCTGAATTTCCCCTCACTATCAATGGTATTCACCAGGAAAATTTGGATTTGGTGGTATTCAATAATTTACCTTCTCCAGTAGTTTTAGGTTTGCCTTGGTTAAAACTGCACAATCCTTTACTGGACTGGTCTACTAATGAGATTAAGTCATGGAGTCCTAAGTGCTATGATAAGTGTTGTAACGGTCGCATTGCGGCTGTGGAAAAAGGGGAATTACCTGTACCTATTCAGGATTTTTGGAAGTTTTTTTCAGAGGAGGAGTCGCAAGTTTTACCTCCTCATAGGGACTATGATTGCACCATTGAGTTTGTTCCTGGAGCTACTCTTCCCAAGAGTCGCTTATTTAATCTGACTATCCCTGAGAGAAAGGCCTTGGAGGAATACATACAGACGAGCTTGGCTGCTGGTCACATTAGACCTTCTAAGTCACCTGTGGCTGTTGGATTTTTTTTGTAAAAAAAAAGGACGGCGGTTTACATCCATGTCTGGACTTTCGCGAAATTAATAAAATTACCGTACGCAATTCCTACCGATTGCCGTTAATTCCTGACTTGTTTAACCAGTTAGTGGGTGCCAAGTGGTTCTCTAAAATTGATCTCCGGGGGGCATACAATTTGTTACGAATAAAGGAGGGTGATGAATGGAAAACTGCTTTTAACACTCTGGTAGGTCATTTTGAGAATCTGGTGATGCCTTTTGGTCTTACCAATGCACCCGCATTTTTTCAGAACCTTATTAATGACATCCTGAGACCTTTGATTGGTAAGAATGTGGTTGTGTATTTGGATGACATTTTAATTTATTCGCCAGATCTGGAGTCTCATTGGCAGAGCGTACGTGAGGTATTGCAGTTATTAAGTGACAATTCACTTTTTGCTAAGCTGGAGAAATGTGAGTTCGCTGTGCAGAGAATTAGTTTTTTGGGCTACATTATCTCCAGCGAGGGTTTTGAGATGGACCCGGTGAAGGTTCAGGCTGTGCAGGAATGGCCTAGGCCTATTGGTTTGAAATCGATACAGAGATTTTTGGGCTTCGCCAATTATTACAGAAAATTCATTAAGAATTTTTCTATAATTGTTAAGCCGCTGACCGATCTCACCAGGAAAGGTGCGAATACTGTCCAGTGGACTACTGAGGCCATTGAAGATTTTGTGTATCTCAAGGAGAGGTTCAGTTCTGCCCCTATCCTTATGCAGCCTGATGAGACCAAGCCTTTTTTCGTCGAGGTTGATGCTTCTTTGGTGGGGGTCGGTGCAGTTTTGTCTCAGGAGAACAAGTATGGAGTACATCCCTGTGCTTTTTTTTTGAAAAAATTTTCAGAAACCGAACTTAATTACGATGTTGGTAATCGGGAATTGCTGGCTATTAAACTCGCGTTTGAACATTGGTGGCATTTCTTGGAAGGTGCTAAATTTCCGGTTCAGGTTTTCACTGATCATAAAAATGTAATTTATCTGGATGCTGCCAAGCGCTTGAATGCCCGTCAGGCTAGGTGGGCACTTTTTTTTTCTCGGTTTAATTTTTCTGTTACTTACATCCCTGGTACCAAGAATGTTAAAGCCGATGCTTTATCTCGCAGTTTTTCTCCCATGGTTGGTACCGAGGAGGAGGAGAGCATTTTACAGGAAGGAGTTGTGGTAGCAGCATTGGACTCCGTTTTGGAAGATGGGATTCTGAAAGCCCAGGAGGATGCCCCATCTAACACTCCCCATGGGAGGTTGTTTGTGCCTAGAACCTTTAGGAAAGATTTGTTTGTGGAATATCATGAGTCTCGGTTGGCAGGTCATCCAGGAATTTCTGAGACTAAGAGACTTATAAGTCGCAGTTTTTGGTGGCCTGGGTGGCAGAAGGAAGTCATCAAGTGGGTGCGTCAATGTACGGTGTGTGCTAGATCAAATGTTTCGCATACCCCTGCTGCGGGGTTGCTTTGCCCTCTGGAGGTTCCTAGTGCGCCTTGGACGCATCTGGCAATGGATTTTATTACTGACCTTCCTGTGTCCGAGGGTTTCACTGTCATCTCGGTGGTCGTGGACCGTTTTAGCAAGATGTGTCATTTGGTTCCTTTCATTAAACTACCCTGCGCTAAGACACTCGCTAAGGCGTTTGTTAAGGAAATTGTCAGACTCCATGGCGTTCCCACCGACATTGTTTCTGACCTCAGTTTGTGGCTCGCTTTTGGCGTGCTTTTTGTGACAGGTTGGGAGTCCATTTGTCATTTTCATCTGGGTATCATCCTGAGTCTAATGGACAGACAGAAAGAAAGAACCAGGATGTTGAACAGTTTTTGCGTTGTTTTGTGGCAGACAATCAAGAGGGGTGGTCTGAGTTTCTGCCACTCGCTGAATTTGCTCTCAACAACCATACATCCTCTTCTGCTGGGTGTTCTCCATTTTTTTGTTGTAATGGGAGACATCCGTCTTTTGGTTCGTTCTCCAAATTGGTGTCGGCTGTGCCGGAGGAGGAGAATTTTTCCGGTGATTTGGAGAGAGTTTGGACTGACGTACGTTGTAACCTTCAAGAGGCTAACAAAAAGTCCAAGAAGTATTTTAACAGGAAACGTAAAGACGTTTTGTTTACGGTGGGTGACATGGTTTGGTTGTCTTCAAAGAATCTGCGGTTGAGGATTCCCTCTAAAAAATTGGGTCCGAAGTTTGTGGGGCCATTTAAGGTGCTTCAGGTGGTTAATCAGTCTGCTGTTAGGTTGGAGGTCCCCACCTCCTGGAAGATTAATCCTGTGTTTCATGTTTCCTTGTTGAAAAAGGCTGATGTATCGGATAGGGATGCTACTGTCACAGTTCCTCCGGTGGTGGAAGACGGCGAATATGAAATTTCTCGTATCCTGAATTCCAGAAGACATAGAGGGAGATTGCAGTATCTCGTCGCTTGGAAAGGTTTCGGTCCAGATGATGTCTCTGCCCCTAGACTTGTCAGAGTGTTCCACAGGAGGTTTCCGGATAGGCCTGGGCCTGGAGGATCCGCAGGATCCTCATAGAAGAGGGGGTACTGTTAGAACTCTCCTGTTAGTTTTTTTCTATTTTGGTCACGTGACCTGCTGCTTATTTATTCCAGCTCCGCCCTTCTGGCTTTGCTGGACTTCAGTGTTATTTGACTCTCTATCTAGCCAGGTGCTTTTGTACCTATCTCTCTAGTTCGTTTGGTCTTTTGGACGTCTAAGTACTTTTTGTCTGTTTGTCTTTTTGCTCCGCTACAACATCTGCTAGGAGGTGTCCAATTTTGTCCCAGTCCTTAGTTCTTTTAGGGACCCCTCCCTTTATTCTATAGGTCTGCATTTAGGCTAGCTGAGGACGAAGGCGGGTCTGTTCACAAGGAACAGGTCGCCCGCTGCAACGTAGGGAATCAGCTTAGTCTTATTGTAGGGACAGATTCCCTTTCTTTCATTAGTTCTTGTAGCAGATCATAACATGTAGTGCCAGGGTTTCCGTCGGGATGCGTCATGGGCTTTGCCTTAGCCGCACCCCGTCCTGACGCGTCAGATGGTGTGGCGGGTGCGAGGCTTGGGACGCTCCTTGGCGGTGGCGTGGCTTCCAGTGCCGGAGCGTCAGATCTGCAGGTGGGACACTATTAGTATGTGCTTATAAAACACACCACAGGACTTTCAGCCTTATGACTCCCCCACTCGCCCCCCCTTGGAAGAAGCTACCGCGAAATGCGTGTCGGGGACAGAAATTCATTGTTTCAGATCATATACACCACTCCAACCTATTTGATTTATTGTTTACTATAGCACTTTATGTTTTTACTTATTTACCTCGGTTTGATACATGGGGTTCTTTCATCTTCCACTATAGAAGGTGTTATGTTCTGCTACCAGAGCTAAGGAAAGAGAGGAGATCTGTCCCTACGATAGAACTCAGCTGAATCCCTACGATGTAACAGGGAACCTGATCCTGCGATCAGACCTGCTAAAGTCCTAAGCTAGTCTGTACGGAGACCTATAGATGTGGGGATGGAATCCCTACAAGTACTAAGGACTGGGAGGAAAATGGACACCTCCTAACAGAAATAGTAGCAGACAGACGAACATACAAAATACATAGAACATAGAGGTCCGTAGACCAAGCAAACTAACAGAGTTGGATACAGAGCACAGGCTAGCTAGAAAGTAGTTATACAATGAAGTCCAGCAAAGCCAGAAGGGCGGAGCAGGATTAAATAGGCCAACAAGGTCATGTGACCAGCAGAGGAAAAAACCTAAGAGCAAGGTTCTAACAGTACCCCCCCTTCTAAGAGGATCCTCCGGATCCCCTAGGACCAGGCTTATCAGGAAATCTCCTGTGAAACGCTCTGATAAGTCTGGACGCGGAAACATCATCTGACCTCACCCAAGAGTTATCCTCGGGTCCGAAACCTTTCCAGGCCACAAGATACTGCAAACTACCTCTATACTGTCTAGAGTTAAGGATGCGAGAAATTTCATATTCCCCGTCCTCCACCACCGGAGGAACAGAGGCAGAGGCGTCACCATCCGACACAACAGCTTTTTTTAACAGAGAGACATGAAATACCGGATTAATTCTCCAGGAGGTAGGAACCTCCAACCTAACAGCAGATTGGTTGACAACCTGAAGCACCTTAAAGGGCCCTACAAACTTGGGACCCAATTTCTTAGAAGGAATCCTCAACCGCAGATTCCTAGAGGACAACCAAACCATGTCACCAACAGCGAACAAAACCTCCTGTCGTTTCCTATCAAAGTAGTCTTTAGATTTTCTGTTGGCCTCCTGAAGATTACCACGCACATCCGTCCAAACTCTCTCCAAATCACCGGAAAAATTCTCCTCCTCAGGCACGGCAGATCCCAACTTGGAGAACGACCCAAACGACGGATGTCTCCCAGAACAACAAAAAAAAGGCGAACAACCAGCAGAAGAAGATGTATGATTGTTCAGAGCAAATTCAGCAAGTGGCAGAAACTCAGACCACCCCTCTTGATTGTCTGCCACAAAACAACGCAAGAACTGCTCAACATCCTGGTTTTTCCTTTCTGTCTGGCCATTAGATTCAGGATGATATCCGGACGAGAACGATAAATGAACTCCCAACCTGTCACAAAAGGCACGCCAAAAACGAGCCACGAACTGAGGACCCCTATCAGAAACAATGTCAGTAGGAACGCCATGAAGTCTGACAATTTCCTTGACAAAGGCCTTAGCGAGAGTTTTAGCGCAGGGCAGTTTGACGAAGGGAACCAAGTGACACATCTTGCTAAAACGGTCCACGACCACCCAGATGACAGTAAAACCCTCAGAGGGGGGAAGGTCAGTTATAAAGTCCATAGCCAAATGTGTCCAAGGAGCACTGGGAACCTCCAAAGGACAAAGCAACCCCGCAGCAGGAGTATGTGAGGACTTAGATCTAGCACATATAGTACATTGACGCACCCACTTAATGACTTCCTTCTGCCATCCAGGCCACCAAAAACTGCGACCCACCAGTCTCTTGGTCTCAGAGATTCCGGGATGACCTGCCAACCGAGATTTTGTGACACTCAACAAACAAATCTCTCCTAAAGGTCCCAGGCACAAACAACCTCCCATAAGGAGTGTTAGATGGGGCATTCTCCTGTGCTTTAAGAATCTCATCTTCCAAAACGGAGTCCAAAGCAGCTATCACAACACCTTCTTGTAAAATGTTCTCCTCTTTCTCAACACCGACTATGGGAGAAAAACTGCGAGACAAGGCATCCGCCTTAACATTCTTAGTACCAGGGATGTAAGTAACGGAGAAATTAAACCGCGAGAAAAACAGTGCCCACCTAGCCTGACGGGCATTCAGGCGCTTGGCAGCATCAAGATATATCAGATTTTTATGATCCGTAAGAACCTGAACGGGAAATTCCGCACCTTCCAAGAAGTGGCGCCACTGTTCAAATGCGAGTTTAATAGCCAATAATTCCCGATTACCAATATCGTAATTCAGTTCAGTCTCCGAAAAATTTTTTGAAAAAAAGGCACAGGGATGTAATCCATCCCCGTTATCCTGAGACAATACTGCGCCAACCCCCACAGAGGAAGCATCAACCTCAACCAAAAACGGCTTAGTCACATCAGGCTGCATAAGGATAGGAGCAGAGGTGAACCTCTCCTTGAGATACACAAAAGCTTCAATAGCCTCAGAAGACCACTGAACCGCATCAGCACCTTTCCTGGTGAGATCGGTCAGAGGTTTGACAATACTAGAAAATTTTTTTATGAATTTTCTATAATAATTGGCGAAACCTAAAAACCTCTGTATCGATTTCAAACCAATAGGCCTAGGCCATTCCTGTACAGCTTGAACTTTAACCGGGTCCATCTCAAAACCTTCGCTGGAGATAATGTAACCCAAAAAACTAATTCTCTGTACAGTGAACTCACATTTCTCCAGCTTAGCAAAAAGCGAATTGTCCATTAACAACTGTAATACCTCACGTACGCTCCGCCAATGAGACTCCAGATCCGGCGAATAAATCAAAATGTCATCCAAATACACAACCACATTTTTGCCGATGAAAGGTCTAAGGATGTCATTAATAAGATTCTGAAAAAAATGCAGGAGCATTGGTAAGACCAAAAGGCATCACCAGATTCTCAAAATGACCCACAGGAGTGTTAAAAGCAGTCTTCCATTCGTCACCCTCCTTCATGCGCAACAGATTGTATGCCCCCTTAAGGTCAATTTTAGAGAACCACTTGGCCCCCATTAACTGGTTAAATAAATCAGGAATCAATGGCAGTGGGTAAGGATTGCGTACAGTAATTTTGTTAATCTCACGAAAATCCAGACAAGGACGTAAACCGCCGTCCTTTTTTTTTACAAAAAAAAATCCAACCGCCACAGGAGACTTAGAAGGCCTAATGTGACCGGCGGCCAAACTTGTCTGTATGTATTCCTCCAAAGCCTTCCTCTCAGGAATAGTAAGGTTAAATAAACGACTTTTAGGAAGAGTCGCTCCAGGGACAAATTCAATAGAACAATCATAGTCTCTATGGGGAGGGAAAACCTGCGATTCCTTCTCAGAAAAAACTCTCCAAAAATCCTGAATAGGAACAGGCAATTCTCCCCTATCCAAAGCTGCAATACGCCCGTTACAACACTTGTCATAACATTTATGGCTCCAGGATTTAATTTCACTGGTAGACCAATCCAGTACAGGATTGTGAAATTTTAACCAGGGCAATCCCAATATTACTGGAGAAGGCAAGTTATTCAACACTACCAAATCCAATTTCTCATGGTGAACACCATTAATAGTGAGAGGAAATTCACAGACCTTGAGAGTAATATTCTTCAAAGGGGAACCATCCACAGAAACCACAGCAATGGGGGATGATAAAGGTTCGGGTTTTAAATTGAGTCTTTCCAAGAATCCCCCATCAATTACATTCAGAGTAGACCCACAATCGACAAACACCCGAAATTCCATTAATTTTTCCTGAGCAATCGTGGAAGCAGCTAAAAATACACCCTTGGAATTTAAACAGGCAATACGGGCATGACTGACCATTTTTTTTTTTTCTTTCTTCATACGAAGCTCACAGCCTTTAATCAAATGACCAGATTTTCCGCAATAGAAACACAAGCCTTCAAAAAGTCTACGGTCTTTTTCTTGAGAGCGAGGTGCCACCGATCCAATCTCCATCGGTTCACCACTGTTAGTACACTCATTCTCATAACCAAAAACTGACATAGCAGAGGATTTGCTCTCATTAACCCTTGCACGCAGTCTTCTATCCACCCGTATAGCTAATTGCATAGCCTGTTGCAAATCTTCAGGTGTAGGATAAGCAATTAGCAGGTCTTTAACCCTTTCATTGAGCCCAGCAAGAAATAGACTTTTCAGAGCAGAATCGTTCCACCCTGTTTGAGTAGACCATCGACGGAAATGAGTACAATATTTTTCCACATTACCTGATCCCTGTCTTAAACGTCTTAACTCAGTCTCAGCTGATGCGACACGGTCAGGATCATCATATAATAGCCCCAAAGCAGAAAAAAAACTATCCACTGATCTGAAGCATGTATCACTAGTTTGCAAAGAAAAGGCCCACTCCTGAGGCTCTTTGCGCAAAAGTGACATTATGAACCCTATGCGCTGGAATTCATCCCCAGAGGACTTGGGTCTCAAACGAAAATATAATAAGCAAGCATTTTTAAATGAAAAAAATTCTCGGTGTTCACCAAAAAATAAATCCGGCAAACATACCTTAGGCTCCAAGAAATGTGCTCCAGGACAGTTACTCACGTGCTGATGAAGCTCGGCCACCTCCAGAGAGAGTCCCTGCAGGCGATGAGCCAAATCCTGAACCGACACCATGATGGAACAGAAAAATCTTTCCTTAGAGAATTTGAGGGCTGGACTTACTGTTATGTTCTGCTACCAGAGCTAAGGAAAGAGAGGAGATCTGTCCCTACGATAGAACTCAGCTGAATCCCTACGATGTAACAGGGAACCTGATCCTGCGATCAGACCTGCTAAAGTCCTAAGCTAGTCTGTACGGAGACCTATAGATGTGGGGATGGAATCCCTACAAGTACTAAGGACTGGGAGGAAAATGGACACCTCCTAACAGAAATAGTAGCAGACAGACGAACATACAAAATACATAGAACATAGAGGTCCGTAGACCAAGCAAACTAACAGAGTTGGATACAGAGCACAGGCTAGCTAGAAAGTAGTTATACAATGAAGTCCAGCAAAGCCAGAAGGGCGGAGCAGGATTAAATAGGCCAACAAGGTCATGTGACCAGCAGAGGAAAAAACCTAAGAGCAAGGTTCTAACAGAAGGCACTTTTGTGTACCCTCATGCTAACCCCCTTGAATTATATGTTTGAGCTTTATGTTAGGCGTTTTACCATGGCTATTTGTTCAGTAATCTTAACTAATAGCATTTACTAATATTTGACTGTCACTTGGACTTGGATTTGGAATTTGGTGAGAGGGGACCCAATTGACCCCCCTCCATACAATTTTGTTGGGTCTCACTTTATCTAATTTTTTGAGTATTACTGAATTTTCTTACTTGCCTCCATTCATGTGAAATCTTTGATATGAATTTACATCAATGCTATGAAATGGAGAATGAGCTCTCTCTGGTGGAAAAAAGTATATATTATCTGTGGATGAATTTATTATTATTAAGTCCTTTCCCCTTTTTTTTTATATATTTTAATACGTGTTGTCTCTTTAAGAAATATATTTAATAAAGATTGACTTGCTTTTTGGCGTCTACTTCCCATTTATGATAGGTTGTCTTTAATTATGGAAGTACCTTAGGACTTTTCGGGCCATATTTAGGTTGCTCTGAATCACTAAGCTTAGCACGTGGGCCAGGCATGGTATGTGTGCGAGGTTGCCAAGCTTCAGAGCTGCCATCAAGTTATGGCCATTGTGACAATACAGCTTATAATCTAAATTAGCCAGATGATTAGATTTGTTAATCCAAGAGAAATACATTATTGTGTTTTATTAGAGATTGCTGGCTGTGTTTTATTAATGTTCTGCTTACTCGTCAGTTTATTTACACTAATTTAACTTGTAAAGTGTCCAGCATTCCAATAATCTCATTAGTATCTAAGGAGCCTCTAACCATTGTTCAAAAATCGTCTAGGCCCATTGTGTAAGTGTTGAAAGAAGATCGGGCGGAGCCTTCACCACAAGGAGTCTCACATGTAGACCCAGGTGATGCAGTCGACCTGAGGAAGATACCTCCACTAATGCACATTTAGCTTAAGGGAGGGTGAGAGCAGTTCTGCCATTTAGGGGGCTGAGCCCAGAGAAGCAGAAGTGACATGTGTTTTTGTAGCAGTTTGACTTAAGACAGAGAATCAAGAAGCATCAGAAAGACTTTAAAAGGAGAATGAGAAACATCCTTCAGGACAGCAGATGGACTGCTTGGCATCCAAAGAGACACAGATTTGCATTCTCTTATTATTCTAGCCTAAGGGTATGGTCCTGACTGGAAAGATACTGATCTTCTCCATTACCCATCAGAGAGACATGGATACATTTTGGGGAGACCAGAGTGGGATGAGGAAGTCAGCTGGCCCCATGGATATGTTGTTTTGGGTTGCCAGGAGGGACCCACCGGTCATCTGGCCCCATGGAAACTCTCGGAGAGGCCAGGGTGGGACCCTCGGGTCTCCTGGATTTGTAACTCGATGGAATGCTAGCTTCCTAAGCTTGCTGCTACCTTCTCTCTGTGGGGGCCTGCCAGAAGCAGGGGGCCACTGGTTGAGGTAGTCGGCCTTGGAAGTTTCCAAAGTCACAACTTTTCTATCCCAGGAGGGTGGAGAAGAAAGGATGGGACTGTGTAATGTTGTATCATCTTGGGTATTTGCTGGGACTGTTCTATATGTTTATTGTCCACTTTGTGATTCAATAAAGTATTGCCATGCTGTTTTACCCTCACCCTGTGTTGTCTAAGTAGTGTTACGCCCACGGAAGACCCCTGGTCTTCACATATTGGTGGCAACAGTGGGATACTACTCGGCTCAGAGCATCTGGGGGAGCTGCAGGGGACTGGTGTTCTTACACACCTTCCAAAGGGCTTCACAACCAGGGAGGCATATAGACAGACCCAGCAGACCATAGGTGAGGCATACACAGTGGGTTTCGGATGTTACCATGTCCAACCCCACCAGCCCGGCATTGGAAGGAGGACCGGAGAGGATATACAGCAGCAACAAGAAATGGCAACTACAGGAGTTGTTCCAGCTTCAACGGATTGAATACCAGTCCACCGACACTCATCAGATTTAATTCAGGGCCCACAAGATAAAGAGGATGGCATGGATACCAGTCTGTTTTCTTCAATTACGAGTGGAGTTTATTTGCAAGGAAGACATGGAATATGCTCTGAGGAAACTGGATGATGCAAAGTTTTGTTCTCATAAATGTGAGACTTCTTACATTCCTGTCTGTGCTTAAAGACATGCTGATGGACTGTCTCCAATAAGTGGAGAAGGATGATAGGGATCCTGGCTAATTAAGATTGGTACCCACCGGTCATCTGGCCCCATGGAAACTCTCGGAGAGGCCAGGGTGGGACCCTTGGGTCTCCTGACTTGTAACTCGATAGACTGCTAGCTTCCTAAGCTTGCCGCTACCTTCTCTCTGTGGGGGCCCGCCAGAAGCAGGGGGGCCACTGGTTGAGGTAGTCAGCCCTGGATGTTTCTAAAGTCACAGCTGTTCTATCCCAGGTGGGCAGAGAAGGAAGGGTGAGACTATGTAATGCTGTACCATTTTGGATATTTGCTGGGACCGTTCTATATGTTTATTGTCCGCGTTGTGGTTCAATAAAGTATTGCCACACTGTTTTACCCTCACCCTGTGTTGTCTGAGTAGTGTTACGCCCACAGAAGACCCCGGTATTGTCACATACAACCATGCCTGGCTTTAGGTTCAGGGGCGAGAGCCACAGATCAGTCTGGTCTGTTAGACCTTTCAACAACTCTGCGGCAGTGTGCGGTTTGTCACCTAAGCAGATTAACTTCAGCATAGCCTGTTGCCGCTTGGCCAAGGTAGTGCTACAGTGCTTCCAGCTTGCGACTGACGATGTGTCAGAGATGGAGGGTGAGAAAGGGGAGTAGGTGCAGGAACTGCTGTAGAAGGTGGGGTAAACCCTCACTTGAACCAAGGCCCGCGATCCTCGGTGTCGATAGTATGTGTTCCGTCCCATGGTCCATCTTGGTCCCGGCTTCCACAATATTCACCCAGTATGCCATCAGGTAAATGCAGTGTCCCTGGCCACAAGCACTCGTCCACATGTTCGTGGTTAAGTGGACCTTCCCAGTAACAGCGTTAGTCAGGGTACGGCTGATGTTATGGGACACGTGCTTGTGTAAGGTAGGGACAGCATACCAGGAGAAAGAGTGGCGGCTGGGGACCGTGTACCAAGGGATGGCCACTGCCATGACGTTGCAGAAAGCTTCTGTCTTCACAAGCCTAAACAGATACATTTCCAGGGCAAGCAGTCTGGAAATGTGGCCTTTTAATATTGTGACCTGTTGGTTGGTGGCTGCGTATTTAACCTCACTCTGCATATCACCTTCCCAGGTTGGGTCAGTGACTTCACTGTCCACTACCTCATCTTCCACTTCCGCACCCTGGTCCTCCTCCTCACTTAATTAACAAGTAATTGCAGTTTCCCTCCGTCGCCATCTTGTTAGCGTGGCTGCTCAAATATTTGGGAATTGCTACCTGCGATCCCCTTATGTCCAGCTTGAAATGGGCAGGGCGAGAGGCCAGAATCTATAAATGGAAATGTGAACAGCTTTTTGGAGTGTCCAAGTGTAGGATCACTTGTCTCCGGGCACTCGGTATGGTGGGAGGATGGAGGATCAGGGTGAGGATTATGTGGTCCCGAATCACGGCTACTGAGACTGGACAGTGTGGAAGACAGGGTGTTGCTGGCAAACTAACTGGAAACATTATCTGCTATGCAGCCAACAACCTTTTCACACTGGTCTGGGTTCAAGAGTGGTGTTCCTGTCCCCCCTAAAAAGGGGGACAGGAATCTAGGTCGATATGATGTGTTTTGTTGTGCTCCAGCAGCAGGTACACTATCACCTTGTCCATGGCCTCGATGCTCACCATCAGCATCATGTCCACTTCCCCGTCCCTTACCACGCGCCTTGCCCATTTTAAATTACGTATGATATGTCCCTGCTAAAAAATTTTTGCAAGATTTGTATTGCAGGAAAATTTGCCCACCTCAAATGGACTTGTTACACTGCAGTAGCAATATAGCAATGCTATTGCTGACCAACCAAGTCTGGTTGTATGTTTTTAACAAACAACTGGAGCAATTTAAATGGTGTATAATATTTTGATTTTTAAAAAACTTTTCAGGATTAGTATCGCAGGAATATTTGCCCAACTCAGATGGACTTGTTACACTGCAGTAGCAATATAGCCAACTAAACAAAGGGAAAATAAAGGACACTCCACAACAATATATAAATCCTATTGAAAACACTGGAGCAGTAAGCCATAATATAAAAATAATTTTTATTTCATCAAATGAACACACACACACACATATATATACATACAGTGTATATATATATATATATATATATATATATATATATACAGTATGTGTGTGTTCATTTGATGAAATAAAAATTCTTTTTATATTATGGCTTACTGCTCCAGTGTTTTCTGTCAGGAATGGTTGCTCTGTACCTGAGCGGGCTCCTCCGGCATCTGGCCGGGTTACCTGTCGTCCTTCACTGGCTATAGGGGGGCAGGGTATCATCACCGGGGGGGCGGAGTTTGCGAGAGTGCTCGCTCAGTCCGGATATCGCTGATCCCAGCGATTATGCTGTGTGGGGACCCCGGGTCCCCTAGTGCTAGCTACTGCCAGCGGGTTCGAGACACCGTACCTGCTGGGGCAGTCAAATGGTGGCAGGTTCCCTCCAGTCTTCTCTCCCCTGGTGTCTCTGTGTTCTGTGGGTGGAGATTGCAATTTGCCCCAGCGTGGTCAGGTGACTGGTGGGAGGCAGACTTAAACCTGCCATTTCCTCCTTTTCATTGCTGATTATTTCAATTCTGATGGGTGGTTAAGGTCAGTGGTTCATGCTTTGGTGCCTGTGCTTGGTTAATCTTTTTTCCAATTAGTTTATGCTATTGCACTGCGGTTTTTGGTTCTGGTGTGTGTGCCATGACTGCTGTTTGTGTGTCTGGTCACCAGCCGTTGTACTGCTCCCCGCCTGGGAAGGGTTCTGCTAAAATTCCCCCTTGCCAGGACCAGGAGGCGGGTGAAAAGTATACCCAGCCCTCAAGGAAGTGCAGCAGTGCGACGCCTAGCACCAAGTGTGAAAGACACACTGGTCTTGCTGGCTAGCAGTGGGTCACTTCACCATTACACAATAATAAGCCCAGATTGAATGGATCCAGCCAGTCAGCTGGTGGGGCAGATGCAGAATCTGCTTAGCATGTTTCATGATATGGCTGTTACTGAGGGGCATCATTCCCAAGCCCTGGCTCAGTTAAGTATTGAAGTGCCCTCTCATGAGGGAGCTTCTATACCCCATGTACCGGACCCTGTGGTTGGGGCCGGAAGATCCTGTGAGCCTAAAATTCCATTGCCAGATTTTTTTTTCAGGAGATTGCAAATAATTTCTTACATTTTGAGAGAAATGCAATCTCAAGCAGCTTGGATTGTGTTCCTCTCCACTCTTCTGCCAGACTCTGGGACCTTGATTTCCAAATGAAAATTGGAACTCTGAGACCTTGTGGAGTGTGTCAATGACTGCCTTCTGGACATCTGTCAAGTCAGCAGTCTTCCCCATAATTGTAGAGCCTACTGAAACAGACTAAGGGACCTTTTTAAATGCTTAGGAAGCCTTTGCAGGTGTTTTTTGTTAATTATTTTAATTTACTAAGATAATGACTTTTGTGTTTTAATTGGCTGTAAGGAAGAGAAAGGGAGAAAAAGCGCGCTATGTGAAGGACCTGATAGGTAGATGTGACGGAAACAACCTGTTGGAGTTGTGCACCCCTGCACAACTCTGGTGTTAGTGTGAAAATGGAAGGAGCAGGCACGTCTCACCGCAAGGTACAAGTAGCTTGGCACACCACGTGCCGTGTGCTGCAGACCGCCGCTCGTGCTCACCGCTTCCAGGTTCCAAAATTGCAGGCCATGTGCCGCCCACAGATCACGTGACTCAGGATCAGATGTGCATCACCACAGGTCCTGAAAGCTAGGAGAGTGCAGCCCCCAACCGCAGGTCCTGAGTTGAGCAGCCAAAGGGGAATTTTATAGTGGGGGCATTTAAGAATGATTAACTAGAAGCTGCTCCTGCCGCTAACCCTCAAAGGGGGATTGAAAGTGGTCCAAATTAAATAAAAAAGTGGTCTATAAACGAATGAACACTAGAGGGGTACCACCTGAGGAAGATAGTTTACTATCGAAACGCGTTGTAGAAAGGGCTCATTAAATTTATTTTTTAGCCCTAAAAATTTTTTTCACCTCTAGTGTTCATTTGTTTAGCGCCCTATAGACTGCTTTTTTATTTAATTTGGACCACTTTCATTGGCTGTAAGCCACAATCATCAGCATTAACAGAAATAAACACTTGAAATAGATCACTCTGTTTGTAATGACTCTATATAATATGCATTTCACTTTTTGTATTGAAGAACTGAAATAAATTAACTTTTTGATGATATTCTAATTTAGTGAGATGCACCTGTATATAAATTAAAATGCTAAACTAAACACTTATCATGCCTAAATAAACACATAGAAGGGAATAAATACCATATAATTAGCCCCCACAACCTCCAACGCCGTTTTGCTGGATAGCTTTCTCAAGGAGTATATACTTCTTCCTATATTCTTTTCTAAACTTACCAGGTTGTGGAACCCGTGAGTTTGACACCACACCGGTATTGAATGAGCCATATTTGTACTGCAGGACTCGGTAAGACTGTTTCCGTTTGTATTTGCAGTGGGAGTCCTATGCATTCTAATGTTATCTATGCTATATAGACCTTTTTGCTTTGGGACAGATACTTCAGCAGTTAAGCTCTGTATGCATTTAGCTACTGTTATGATCTGCAAACAAGTACTAAGGAAAGAAGGGGAAAGCTTTCCCTACAGTAAGACTAAGCTGAATCCCTACGATGTAGCGGGCTGCCTGTTCCTAGCGAACAGACCCGCCTTAGGCTGTGTGCCCATGATGCGTTTTTTAAGCGTTTCCGCAGCGGCAAAAACGCTGCAGAAACGCTTAAAAAGCGCATGGTAGAAGGCCTGCCATGTTCCCCAATAATAATCTGCATGTGCTGTGCACATGCTGCGGAAATTTCCGCTGCAGATTATCATTGCGGAAAAAAACGCAGCAGTAACAATTATTTTGCGGAAGCGCTGCGTTTTCGCCGCCATTGACTTGCAATGGAACGCATGGATTCCGCATTACTGTATATGTAGATGCGCATTCCATGCGTTACAATGTGCGGATGGTACCCGGGTATGGAGGACAGGAGACTCTCCTCCGGACCCGGGTACCATAGAACCTGTGAAAAAAAGAATAAAATAAAAAATAAATGTTATATTTACCTTCTGACGGCACCCGCTGAACTCATCCACCCATGCCGGCAGATCGCGGTGGACTGAAGGACCTACGCTGACGTCATAGTCATGTGACGGGTCACGCGATGCTGACGTCGGCAGGTCCTTCAGTGTACCGCAATCTGCCGGCAGCCAGGACGGAGCAAAGCAAGACTCCGGGGGTCATCGGAAGGTAAATATAGATTTATCTTTTTATTTTTAACCATTCTTTGGGGTCACACTATATAAATCCATGCCGTTTGCATGGATTTATATAGTGTGACCAAGTTGACAAGCACTTTACAAGTGATGCTAAAATCGCTTGGAAAGCGCTTGTCAACACGCATGCGGAAATGCATGTGAAGGACGCTTCACATCCGTATGTCCCTGGCAGGAAAAACGCATGTACAATCCGCATGCGTTTTTTCTGCCAGGGAAATGCAGAAACGCTTAGGAAAAATCCGGAGCGTTTCTGCATCGTGGGCACATAGCCTTAGACCTAGGCTAGTCTGAACGAAGACCTATAGAATAAAGGGAAGGGGTCCCTAAAAGAACTAAGGACTGGAAAAAAATGGGACACCTCCTGAACAGAGAAAGTTGTTGCAGAACACAAAAGATAAACTGACAAAAAGGTACTAGAGGTCCCAAAAGGACCAAGCGAACTGAGAGATATAGGCACAGAAGCACCTGGCTAGCAAAACAGTCAAATAACACTGAAGTCCAGCACAGACAAAAAGGCGGAGCTGGAATAAAGGCAAATGGTCATGTGACCGCAAAACAACAAACAGGAGGGTTCTAACAGTACCCCCTCTTTTAAGAGGATCCTCCGGATCCTCCAGGCCCAGGCCTATCCGGAAACCTCTTGTGGAAAGCTCTAACAAGCCTAGCAGCAGAGACATCATCCGTCCTTACCCAGGAGTTGTCTTCGGGACCGAAACCCTTCCAGGAGACGAGATACTGTAATGTCCCTCTATGCCATCTAGAATTCAAGATACGTGAAATTTCATATTCGCCGTCTTCCACCACAGGAGGAACTGAGACAGTGGCATCCCTATCAGATACATCTGCCTTTTTCAACAAGGAAACATGAAACACAGGATTAATCTTCCAGGAAGTAGGAACATCCAACCTAATGTAACGGGTCTGGGAGGCGGAACCTCTGAGCAACTATACAAGGGGGCGGTCCTTGTAAGGAAGCGGGTGGCTCCCAGGGAAGACGGGCAGGTAGTCACGGCAAGTGACAGGGACAGTCTCTGGGTAGAAGGGCAGGGAGTCACGGCAAGTGACAGGGACAGTCTCTGAGTAGAAGGACGGGTACTCACGGCAAGTGACAGGGACAGTCTCTGGGTAGAAGGACGGGTTCTCACGGCAAGTGACAGGGACAGTCTCTGGGTAGAAGGACAGCAGGCAGGTGGCTGGTGAGTGCTCCCAGGTGAGCGGGCGAGAGTCTTTGGACAGGCAGGTGGTCACGGCAAGTGACGGCAGAGCCTCCAGGTAGGCTAGCAGACAGGTAGCAGGTGAGCGCTCCCAGGTGAGCAGGCAAGAGTCTCTGGACAGGCAGGTGGTCACGGCAAGTGACGGCAGAGTCTCCAGGTAGGCTAGCAGACAGGTAGCAGGTGAGCGCTCCCAGGTGAGCAGGCAAGAGTCTCTGGACAGGCAGGTGGTCACGGCAAGTGACGGCGGAGCCTCCAGGTAGGCTAGCAGACAGGTAGCAGGCGAGCGCTCCCAGGTGAGCGGGCAGGCTGGTCCATAGACAGACTGACAGGTGTCGGAAGGCAGACCGTCGGACCGCAGGCTTGCAAGCAGGTAAACGGATATCAGGCAGGTATCAAGCAGGAATCTGGCAGGTAACAGGCAGGAATCTGGCAGGTGACTGGCAGGTAACTGGTAACGGGACCTGAGGGCTGAAGCAGAGTGAAGGCTTTGCAACAACATTGCTCGGGCACCTCCATTTTGGAGGAGGTGCCTTATATATGGTGAGGTCCTCCGTCCATTGGCCGGGGACTCCTTAGGACGGCGCGCGCGGCCCCTTTAAGAGAGGGGGAGCGCGCGCGCCCTAAGCACAGTGGCCGGGAAGCAGCGCGCGCTGCCAGCAGAGCGGGAGGAGGACGCCGGGCACGGAGTGGAGAGGTGAGGGGAACAGCGTCCCTGCCTAGCAGGAGGCAGGGACGCCGACGCTACACCTAACAGCAGATGGATTAACAACCTGAAGCACTTTAAATGGACCCACAAACTTAAGACCCAGTGTTTTAGAGGGAATCTTCAACCGTAGGTTCCTTGAGGACAACCAAACCATGTCACCCACAGTAAACAAAACCTCCTTTCGTTTCTTTTCAAAATACTTCTTGGACTTCTTGTTAGCCTCTTGAAGGTTGCAAAGTACATTAGTCCAAACTCTCTCCAAATCGCTGGAAAAATTCTCCTCCTCCAGCACCGCCGAGCCCAATTTGGAGAACGAACCAAAAGACGGATGTTTCCCAGTGCAACAAATAAAAGGAGAACACCCAGCTGAGGAGGATGTATGATTGTTAAGAGCAAATTCTGCGAGAGGCAGAAACTCAGACCACACCTCTTGATTGTCCGCCACAAAACATCGCAAAAACTGTTCTACATCCTGGTTCTTTCTTTCAGTCTGTCCATTAGACTCAGGATGATACCCAGACGAAAATGACAAATGGACTCCCAACCTGTCACAAAAAGCACACCAAAAGCGAGCCACAAACTGAGGTCCTCTATCAGAAACAATATCCGTGGGAACGCAATGAAGCTTTACAATCTCCTTAACAAATGCCTTAGCAAGTGTCTTGGCGCAGGGCAACTTAACGAATGGAACCAAATGACACATCTTACTAAAACGGTCCACGACCACCCAGATGACAGTAAAACCCTCGGACACGGGCAGATCAGTAATAAAATCCATTGTGAGATGCGTTCAAGGCGCACTAGGAACCTCCAGAGGGCAAAGCAACCCCACAGCAGGAGTATGTGAAGCCTTTGACCTAGCACACACCATACATTGACGCACCCACTTGATGACTTCTTTCTGCCATCCAGGCCACCAAAAACTGCGACTGATAAGTCTCTTAGTCTCAGAAACTTCTGGATGACCTGCCAACCGAGACTCATAACACTCCACAAACAAGTCTCTCCTAAAGGTTCTAGGCACGAACAACCTCCCATGGGGAGTGTTAGATGGAGCATCTGTTATGATCTGCAACATGTACTAAGGAAAGATACTGGAAAGCTGTCCCTACTGTAAGACTAAGCTGAATCCCTACGATGTAGCGGGCTGACTGTTCCTAGTGAACAGACCCGCCTTAGTCCTCGGCTAGTCTGAACAAAGACCTATAGAATTAAGGGAGGGGTCCCTAAAAGAACTAAGGACTGGAACAAAAATGTGACACCTCCTAAAAAGAAGTTGTTGCAGAACACAAAAAGACAAACTGACAAAAAGTACTAGAGGTCCCAGAGGACCAAGAGAACTGACAGAGATAGGCACTGAAGCACCAGGCTAGCAAAACAGTCAAACAACACTGAAGTCCAGCACAGCCAGAAGGGCGGAGCTGGAATATAAAGGCAGATGGTCACGTGACCGCAAAACACAAGATAGAAAAAACTAACAGGAGGGTTCTAACAGTACCCCCTCTTTTATGAGGATTCTCCCGATACTCCAGGCCCAGGCCTATCCGGAAACCTCCTGTGGAAAGATTTAACAAGTCTAGGAGCAGAGACATCATCCGTCCTTACCCAGGAGTTGTCTTCGGGACCGAAACCCTTCTAGGAGACAAGATACTGTAATCTCCCTCTATGCCATCTAGAATTCAAGATAGGTGAAATTTCAAATTCGCCGTCTTCCACCACAGGAGGAACTGTGACAGTGGCGTCCCTATCAGATACGTCAGCCTTTTTCAACAAGGAAACATGAAACACAGGATTAATCTATCAAGAAGTAGGGACATCCAATCTAACAGCAGACGGGTTAACAACCTGAAGCACTTTAAATGGACCCACAAACTTAGGACCCAGTTTTTTAGAGGGAATCCTCAACCGCAGGTTCTTCGAGGACAACCAAACCATGTCACCCACAGTAAACAAAACCTCTTTAGGTTTCCTGTCAAAATACTTCTTGGACTTCTTGTTAGCCTCTTGAAGGTTGCAAAGTACATTAATCCAAACTCTCTCCAAATCACCGGAAAAATTCTCCTCCTCCGGCACCGCCGAGCCCAATTTGGAGAACGAACCAAAAGACGGATGTCTCCCAATACAACAAAAAAAGAAGAACACCCAGCAGAGGAGGATGTATGATTGTTAAGAGCAAATTCTGCGAGAGGCAGAAACTCAGACCACACCACTTGATTGTCCGCCACAAAACAACGCAAAAACTGTTCAACATCCTGGTTCTTTCTTTCAGTCTGTCCATTCGACTCAGGATGATAACCAGACGAAAATGACAAATGGACTCCCAACCTGTCACAAAAAGCACGGCAAAAGCGAGCCACAAACTGAGGTCCTCTATCAGAAACAATATCCGTGGGAACGCCATGGAGCTTGACAATCTCCTTAACAAACAAACGCCTTAGCAAGTGTCTTGGCGCAATGCAAAAACTGTTCAACATCCTGGTTCTTTCTTTCAGTCTGTCCATTAGACTCAGGATGATAACCAGACGAAAATGACAAATGGACTCCCAACCTGTCACAAAAAGCACGCCAAAAGCGAGCCACAAACTGAGGTCCTCTATCAGAAACAATATCCGTGGGAACGCCATGGAGCTTGACAATCTCCTTAACAAACAAACGCCTTAGCAAGTGTCTTGGCGCAGGGCAACTTAATGAATGGAACGAAATGACACATCTTACTAAAACGGTCCACGACCACCCAGATGACAGTAAAACCCTCGGACACAGGAAGATCAGTTATAAAATCCATAGTGAGATGCATCCAAGGCGCACTAGGAACCTCCAGAGGGCAAAGCAACCCCGCAGCCTTTGACCTAGCACACACAGTACACTGACGCACCCACTTGATGACTTCCTTCTGCCATCCAGGCCACCATAAACAGCGAATGATAAGTCTCTTAGTCTCCGAAACTCCTGCGGCTGGTGGGACGGCTTGTATACTTTTTTTGATCAAAAATAGTTCACTAAGTACCCTATATTTATTATGCAATTTTGCTTTACATTTATATATAATTATGGTAGGGTATGAGATATATTTTTGTCTTGCTTCTTTTTTGCTAGTGTGAACATGCCTCTGTTTCTTGTATGTCTGCCATCTTAGACCTCAGTTCACATTGTCTGGTTTTTTGACTTGTTTGCATTCTGTGCAATTTAAGGGTGTGGCATGCCCTTTGTTGAGCTGATTGGTATATATGTAGCTTACCACGGGCCTAGGTGGTCTGGAGTTGGGACCCGGTCCTATTTGTCTACCCTTTTATATGCATTACTTCAACTTTGATATACAGTAAGGTTTTTAATATAGGCAGTATAGGTACCGTCCCAATTTAGGGTCACCTTGCCGCTGGTGGGACGGCTTGTATACTTTTTTTGATCAAAAATAGTTCACTAAGTACCCTATATTTATTATGCAATTTTGCTTTACATTTATATATAATTATGGTAGGGTATGAGATATATTTTTGTCTTGCTTCTTTTTTGCTAGTGTGAACATGCCTCTGTTTCTTGTATGTCTGCCATCTTAGACCTCAGTTCACATTGTCTGGTTTTTTGACTTGTTTGCATTCTGTGCAATTTAAGGGTGTGGCATGCCCTTTGTTGAGCTGATTGGTATATATGTAGCTTACCACGGGCCTAGGTGGTCTGGAGTTGGGACCCGGTCCTATTTGTCTACCCTTTTATATGCATTACTTCAACTTTGATATACAGTAAGGTTTTTAATATAGGCAGTATAGGTACCGTCCCAATTTAGGGTCACCTTGCCGCTGGTGGGACGGCTTGTATACTTTTTTTGATCAAAAATAGTTCACTAAGTACCCTATATTTATTATGCAATTTTGCTTTACATTTATATATAATTATGGTAGGGTATGAGATATATTTTTGTCTTGCTTCTTTTTTGTTAGTCCTCAGCTAGTCTGAACGAAGACCTATAGAATTAATGGAGGGGTCCCTAAAATAACTAAGGACTGGAACAAAAATGGGACACCTCCTAAACAGAAGTTGTTGCAGAACACAAAAAAGACAAACTGACAAAAAGTACTAGAGGTCCGAGAGGACCAAGCGAACTGACAGAGATAGTCACCGAAGCACCAGGCTAGCAAAACAGTCAAACAACACTGAAGTCCAGCACAGCCAGAAGGGCGGAGCTGGAATATAAAGGCAGATGTCACGTGACCGCAAAACACAAGATAGAAAAAACTAACAGGAGGGTCCTAACAGCATCATCTTGAGCTTTCAGAATCCCATTCTCCAAAACGGAGTCCAATGCCGCCACCACAACTCCTTTCTGTAAAATGTTCTCCTCCTCCTCGGCACCGACCTCAGGAGAGAAGCTGCGAGATAAAGCATTGGCTTTAACATTCTTAGTACCAGGGATATACAGTGCCTACAAGTAGTATTCAACCCCCTGCAGATTTAGCTGGTTGACACATGCGGAATTAACTTGGCATTGTGACATTTGTACTGTAGATCAGCCTGGAAGTGGGAAATGCACTGCAGCAAATTTTGTTTTTGTTTTTTTCTTTTGTTTTTTTTTTTAAAACGTTAAAAGTTAATTCAGAGTGTCATTTATTATTCAACCCCTCAAACCACAAGAATTCTGTTTGGTCCCCCTAAAGTATTAAGAAGTAGTTCAGGCACGAAGAATAATGAGCTTCACATGTGTGGATTAAAGATCTCTTTTGCCAGCCTTTTCTGACTATTTAAGACCCTCCCCAAACTTGTGAACAGCACTCAGACATGGTCAACATGGGAAAGACAAAGGAGCATTCCAAGGCCATCAGAGACAAGATCGTGGAGGGTCACAAGGCTGGCAAAGGGTACAAAACCCTTTACAAGAAGTTGAGCCTACCTGTCTCCACTGTTGGGAGCATCATCCGTAAGTGGAAGGCTTATGGAACTACTGTTAGCCTTCCACGGCCAGGACAGCCTTTGAAAGTGTCCTCCCGTGCCGAGGACAGGCTTGTCCGAAGAGTCAAGGCTAACCCAAGGACAACAAGGAAGGAGCTCCGGGAAGATATCATGGCAGTGGGGACATTGGTTTCAGTCAATACCATAAGTAACGTACTCCACCGCAATGGTCTCCGTTCCAGACGAGCCCATAAGGTACCTTTACTTTCAAAGCGTCATGTCAAGGCTCGTCTACAGTTTGCTCATGATCACTTGGAGGACTCTGAGACAGACTGGTTCAAGGTTCTATGGTCTGATGAGACCAAGATCGAGATCTTTGGTGCCAACCACACACATGACGTTTGGAGACTGGATGGCACTGCATACGACCCCAAGAATACCATCCCTACAGTCAAGCATGGTGGTGGCAGCATCATGCTGTGGGGCTGTTTCTCTGCCAAGGGGCCTGGCCATCTGGTCCGCATCCATGGGAAGATTGATAGCACAGCCTACCTGGAGATTTTGGCCAAGAACCTCCGCTCCTCCATCAAGGATCTTAAGATGGGTCGTAATTTCATCTTCCAACAAGACAACGACCCAAAGCACACAGCCAAGAAAACCAAGGCCTGGTTCAATAGGGGAAAAAGTCAAGGTGTTGGAGTGGCCTAGTCAGTCTCCTGACCTTAACCCAATTGAAAACTTGTGGAAGGAGCTCAAGAATAAAGTCCACATGAGACACCCAAAGAACCTAGATAACTTGGAGAAGATCTGCATGGAGGAGTGGGCCAAGATAACGCCACAGACCTGTGCCGGCCTGATCAGGTCTTATAAAAGACGATTATTAGCTGTAATTGCAAACAAGGGTTATTCCACAAAATATTAAACATAGGGGTTGAATAATAATTGACCCACACTTTTATGTTTAAAATTTAATAAAATTCAACTGAGCAACATAACTTTTTGGTTTGTAAGATTTATGCTTCTGTTCATAAAACCTACTCTCGTTTGCAGTTTGAAGGCTCTAACTTATTTGCATCTTATCAAACCAGCTAAATCTGCAGGGGGTTGAATACTACTTGTAGGCACTGTAGGAAACAGAAAAATGAAACCGAGAAACAAAAAGTGCCCACCTAGCTTGACGGGCATTCAAGCGCTTGGCAGCATCCAGATAGATCAAATTCTTATGATCTGTGAAAACCTGAATAGGAAATCTAGCGCCTTCCAAAAAATGACGCCAATGTTCAAACGCGAGTTTAATAGCCAGCAACTCCCGATTTCCAACATCACAATTCAATTCGGTTTCCGAATTTTTTTTCGAAAAGAAGGCACAAGGATGTACTCCATTCCTGTTCTCCTGAGACAAAACTGCTCTGACCCCCACCAATGAAGCATCGACTTCGACCAAAAAGGTTTGGTCTCATCAGGCTGCATAAGGCTAGGGGCTGAACTGAACCTCTCTTTGAGATACTTAAACGCTTCAATGGCCTCAGTAGACCATTGGACAGTATTCGCACCTTTCCTGGTGAGATTGGTTAGAGGCTTAACAATTACAGAAAAATTCTTAATGAATTTCCTGTAATAATTGGCAAAACGCAAAAATCTCTGTATAGATTTCAAACCAATAGGACTAGGCCATTCCTGCACAGCCTGAATCTTCACTGGGTCCATCTCAAAGCCATCGCTGGAGACAATGTAGCCCAAAAAACTAATTTTCTGCACAGTGAACTCACATTTCTCCAGCTTAGCAAAGAGTGAATTATCACTCAATAACTGCAAAACTTCACGTACACTCTGCTAATGGGACTCCAGATTTGGCGAATAAATCAAAATGTCATCCAAATACACAACCACATTCTTACCAATCAAAGGTCTCAAGATGTCATTAATGAGGTTCTGAAAAAATGCAGGTGCATTGGTAAGACCAAAAGGCATCACCAGATTCTCAAAATGACCTACCGGAGTGTTAAAAGCAGTTTTCCATTCGTCACCCTCCTTCACTCGTAACAAATTGTATGCCCCCCGGAGATCAATCTAGAGAACCACTTGGCCCCCACTAACTGGTTAATCAAGTCAGGAATTAACGGCAATGGGTAGGAATTGCGTACGGTAATCTTATTAATTTCACGAAAATCCAGACACTGACGCAAACCCCCGTCCTTTTTTTTAGCAAAGAAAAATCCAACTGCCACAGGCAACTTAGAAGGTCTAATGTGACCAGCAGCCAGGCTAGTCTGTATGTACTCCTCCAAGGCCTTTCTTTCAGGGATAGTTAGATTAAATAAGAGACTCTTGGGAAGAGTAGCTCCCGGAATAAACTCAATGGCGCAATCATAATCCCTATGAGGAGGTAAAACTTGCAACTCCTCCTCCAAAAAAACCCTCCAAAAATCTTGAATAGGTACAGGTAATTCTCCTTTTCCCACAGCAATTCGACCATTACAACATTTATCATAGCATTTCGGACTCCAAGACTATCATATTAATAGACCAGTCCAGCAAAGGATTGTGCAGTTTTAACCAAGGCAATCCTAGAACGACCAGAGAGGGTAAATTATCTAATACAACCAAGTCCAAAATTTCTTGGTGAAGACCATTGATAGTGAGGGGAAATGCAGCAACCTTGTTTGTAATACATTTCAAGGGAGTGTTATCAATTGTAATCACAGAAATAGGTGATGACAAAGGTTTGGATTTCAAATTAAGTTTTTCCAAAAACCCTTTATCAATCATATTAAGTGTTGAACCACAATCCACAAATACCTGAAATTCAATCAAATTTTCCTGCAAAGTAGTACTCCCTGAAAGAAATACTCCTGCAGAGCGTAAACAAGCTATACAGGAGTACCTGACCTTTTTTTTTTCTTTACTTAAACAAAGCTCACAACACTTCATCAAATGGTCAGCTTTACCACAATAAAGACACAATCCCTCGGCGAACCTCTGGTCTCTTTCCTGAGAGCAGAGCGACATCGCCCCAACCTCCATCGGTTCTCCGCCATCTGAGCAGATTTTCTGGGGACTAGGACCAGGCATTACAGGAGTCTTTACCTCACTCTGCCTAGATCTCAGCCTCCTATCCACACGAACAGCTAATTGCATGGCATCCTGCAGAGTCTCAGGTGCAGGGAATGCAATTAGCAAATCCTTAACCCTTTCACTCAGACTAGCAAGAAACAGACTTTTCAGAGCAGGATCATCCCATCTGACTTCAGAAGCCCACCTTCTAAAGTGTGTGCAATAAATATCAGCATCATCTGACCCCTGATTCAAATGCCTGAGTTCTGCCTCAGAAGATGAGATTCGATCAGGATCGTCATATAATAGACCCATAGCAGAAAAAAACTCTTCTACCGACCTCAAACATGGATCATTAGGTTGAAGAGAAAAGGCCCACCCTTGTGGTTCATTGCGCAAAAGTGACATAATAAAACCAATGCGCTGTGATTCATTCCCAGAGGACCTTGGTCTCAAACGAAAATATAACAAACAAGCATTTTTAAAGAAAAAAAATCTTGCTGTTTACCATAAAAAAACATCCGGCAGTCCTACCTTGGGTTCCACAAAATGCGCTCCGGAACAGCTATTCACGTGTTGCTGGAGCTTGAACACCTCCAGAGTCAACCCCTGCGTTGAGCCAAATCCTGGATGGAAGCCATACTGATCCCCGTATTAATATTTCTTTATTTTAGGGCTGGACTTACTGTTATGATCCGCAAAAAAGTACTTAGGTAAGAAGAGGAAAGCTTTCCCTACAGTAAGACTAAGCTGAATCCCTACAATGTAGCGGGCTGCCTGTTCCTAGTGAACAGTCCCGCCTTAGTCCTAGGCTAGTCTGAACGAAGACCTATAGAATAAAGGGAAGGGGTCCCTAAAAGAACTAAGGACTGGAACAAAAAATGGGACACCTCCTGAACAGAGAAAGTTGTTGCAGAACACAAAAGATAAACTGCCAAAAAGGTACTAGACGTCCCAAAAGGACCAAGCGAACTGAGAGAAAAAGGCATGGAAGCACCTGGCTAGCAAAACAGTCAAACAACACTGAAGTCCAGCACAGCCAAAAAGGCGGAGCTGTAATATAAAGGCAGATGGTCACGTGACCGCAAAAAACAAGATGGAAAAAACAAACAAGAGGGTTCTAACACCTGCCCTGGGCCGAGTTTTCCTATAAAAACCAAGTGAGTGAGTCGTCTGCTAAGTCTCCGTTTTTTGTGGTCTACGGTCGACACCCCTGGATTCCGTTTCCCGTCTCCTCTTCAGTGGACAACCCTGCCGCGGCGTCTCTCGTCTGTGAATTTTCTGTGATTTGGGAAGACACTAGATCTGCTCTCCTTCAGTCCTCCGAGTGGATGAAGAAGCATGCTGAGAAGAGACATCTGGATCGGCCTCAATTCCGTCCGGGAGACAAGGTCTGGCTTTCCTCCAAATATGTTCGCCTCAAGATACCATCTTACAAGTTGCGTCTGCGGTTCATTGGTCCGTTCGTGTCTCTCCTCAAACCGGTTGTCCTTAATTCTTTTTCTGACGATCCAGGTACCACTCCAGCTCCAGTCTCCGCTGAGGACGTCTTTGATGTAGAAAACATTTTGGCCATCAAGAGGGTAAGAGGAAAGACTTTCTTTCTTGTGGATTGGAAGGGGTTTGGTCCTGAGGAGAGATCTTGGGAGCCCAGGGAGAACATTCATGCCCCTCGTCTTCTAGAAAAATTTCTTGCGGGCCTAAAGGGGGGGGTACTGTAGCGCCGGCGTCTCTGACTCCTGCCGGGTAGAGACACCGCTCCCCTCACCGCCGCGGTCCTGGTTCGGCCTCCTCCAGCTCCCCTGCTGCTGTTGCGCGCATCTTCCCGGGCACTGTGCTTAGGGCGCGCTCCCTCCCTCTTAAAGGGGCCGCGCGCGCGCTCCCTCCCTGTTAAAGGGACCGTGCGTGCCGTCCTAAAGAGTTCCCGGCCAATGGCCGGAGGACCACTCCTATTTAAGGCACCTCCTCCAAAATGGAGGTGCTTGTGCAAGGTTGTTGTTTGTGTGCTAACACTCTCCTCAGCCCTCAGGTTCCAGTGCCTGCCAGTCTGTCTGTCAGCTGTGCCAGCCTGCCATCAGCCGTGTCCGCCAGCCTGTCTACCTGACGTGCCCGCCTGCTTGCCTACCCGGATCATCCATCAAGCTACCTGCCGCTAGAACTGTCAGCCTCAGCCACCTGACCCGTAGGAGTCGCCTGCTCTCACACAAGGTCGGTCCCAGTGTGGCACCTGGTTCCCCTGCCGGGACCCTCCTTGGTTTACGGAGTTGGCTAAGCCGCCATGTGGCCAGGGTTGGTCCGAGTAGGCGCTTAGTTACGCCCCTCTGGTCCCTCCTTGCATCCCAGCACAGAGGTTCCACCACCCGGACCTGTAAAACTAGCATACACCTGGTTGATCACAGACAGCTATCCACATATGACTGAGTGGACATATTATAGTTCTACTTAATTATTTATACCCTCCTATGGTTACCTTTGGAGAGACTCGTCTAGGTCTTTACTTGATCTACTATGGGTATACTCTTGTGTTAAGAAATACACTTACCTGTTGAAGATGTTTATACCCTGTGTGTGTTTTGCTCTGAGTTTATACTCATGTATGTGTAATGCAGGTGTCAGAATGCAACGCGCAGAGTCACAAAATGAGGGCAGTCAAATAGCTATAAATAACAATTTATATATGTATATATACACTGCTCAAAAAAATAAAGGGAACACTTAAACAACAGAATATAACTCCAAGTGAATCAAACTTCTGTGAAATCAAACTATCCACTTAGGAAGCAACACTGATTGACAATCAATTTCACATGCTGTTGCGCAAATGAAATAGACAATAGATGCAAATTATTGGCAATTATCAAGACACACTCAATAAAGCAGTGGTTCTGCAGGTGGGGACCACAGACCACATCTCAGTACCAATGCTTTCTGGCAGATGTTTTGGTCACTTTTGAATGTTGGTGTTGCTTTCACACTCGTGGTAGCATGAGATGGACTCTACAACCCACAGAATTTGCTCAGGTAGTGCTGCTCATCCAGGATGGCACATCAATGCGAGCTGTGGCAAGAAGGTTTGCTGTGTCTGTCAGCGTAGTGTCCAGAGGCTGGAGGCGCTACCAGGAGATAGGCCAGTACACCAGGAGACGTGGAGGGGGCTGTAGGAGGGCAACAACCCAGCAGCAGGACCGCTACCTCCACCTTTGTGCAAGGAGGAACAGGAGGAGCACTGTCAGAGCCCTGTAAAATGACCCCCAGCAGGCCACAAATGTGCATGTGTCTGCACAAATGGTTAGAAACCGACTCCATGAGGGTGGTATGAGGCCCAACTTTCACAGATGGGGTTTGTGCTCACAGCCCAACACCGTGCAGGACACTTAACATTTGCCATAGAACACCAGGATTGGCAAAGTCGCCACTAGCGCCCTGTGCTTTTCACAGATGAAAGCAGGTTCACACTGAGCACATGTGACAGACGTGACAGAGTCTGGAGACGCCGTGGAGAGCGATCTGCTGCCTGCAACATCCTTCAGCATGACCGGTTCGGCAGTGGGTCAGTAATGGTGTGGGGTGGCATTTCTTTGGAGGGCCGCACAGCCCTCCATGTGCTCACCAGAGGTAGCCTGACTGCCATTAGGTACAGAGAGGAGATCCTCAGACCCCTTGTGAGACCATATGCTGGTGCGGTTGGCCCTGGCTTCCTCCTAATGCAGGACAATGCCAGACCTCATGTGGCTGGAGTGTTTAAGCAGTTCCTGCAAGATGAAGGCGCTAAAGCTATGGACTGGCCTGCCCGTTCCCCAGACCTGAATCCGATTGAGCACATCTGTGACATCATGTCTCGCTCCATCCACCAACGTCAAGTTGCACCACAGACTGTCCAGGAGTTGGAGGATGCTTTAGTCCAGGTCTGGGAGGAGATCCCCCAGGAGACCATCCGCAACCTCATCAGGAGCATGCCCAGGCGTTGTAGGGAGGTCATACAGGCAAAGGAGGCCACACACAATACTGAGCCTTATTTTGACTTGTTTTACGGACATTATATCATGGTTGGATCAGCCTGTAGTGTGTTTTTCCACTTTAATTTTGGGGGTAACTCCAAATACAGGCCTCCATTGGTTAATAAATTTGATTTCCATTGATGATTTTTGTGTGATTTTGTTGTCAGCACATTCAACTTTGTACAGAAAAAAGTATTCAATGACAATAGTTCATTCATTCAGATCTAGGATGTGTTATTTGAGTGTACCTTTTATTTTTTTTGAGCAGTGTATATTAAACAAGCTGACAGGGATTGCAACAGGGGTTAGTAATGAGAACACTATCACAATAGCAATAACACACAATACATCACAATAGCAATAACAATAGCAATAAAATCTTTCTCTAAAATACTGTATCTAGCCCAAATATGGGATTAGCAATGAAGTACATTGGTTCTGCAAATGGCCCTAGCGGGGGTTTCTGGTTATCCTGCTAGGCCTTTAAGTCTTTTTCTGACAAAGTCAATTAGATCCTGTTTGGCTTGTTTTACCTCACCCGTCCCCATCCCAACCTGATACCCTAAAACCGATTGTTCCCGGTACCATGAGGGAGCGGTTGAAGTGACAGCCCTGTTCAGTGATGACAGGCGTCAGCTTCAGCTGACGAGATCTCTCCGGCACGACTCGTTTCTATCCTCTCTTTGTCCTGTCAATAAGGGCGGTTTACCATGTCATGGGTAGGAGGGTCTTGTACATTTCCTTAATGTTGTATCCAAGTCCCGGTTCTCCTCCGTAGCTGTGACACCCGAGGGACCGCTGTTCTGAATCCCGCACTGGTTCACCGGCAGCCACCCGTCTTGCCTTACTGGTCTCTCACCCCGGTCTCTCTCGCTGGTTCCTTCAGCGCGTCCGGCCTGCGTCACGTCTCCCTCTGTGTCTGGCGCCGAAATCACCTCAGGCACTGTGCGCTCGACTGTTAAATTTTGAAAACCTCTGCCTGAGGTCACCTGACCAGGTCCAGCGTGCAAACTTGAAATGCTCACCAGATGGCGATCTTTCTCCTTATTACATACATTTCACATTGATTCTCTGAAAGACTTTTCTCCTTCTATTATATTCCTCCCTCCTTTTTGATCGCCAGTCCCCGGGCGAGTGGATTCTTTGCGAGATCGATGCTTCCTTCGAGGCAGCGTAAGTTCAGACAAGAGTTGAGCACACTCTTCTGTTTCCTGTTGAATCTGAGACTAGATAAACTCCCCTTTAGCATATTGGTTAGGAGGGATCCCGCCATTAGCCCGTTCGGTTCTGCGGGGTTCCTCCCGCAAAGGTGATTTTGGGGTATCTGATAAATCAAGCAGTGAAGATTGTAAATCGTCTCCTGATCCATTTTTTATCTCACTCGGGACTGAAGGGCTCAATTGCATTGTAGCCCATCCTTCTTCGTCTTCCAGAGTCACCACGTGTGGCACTTCAGTTAGTTTTTCCGCAGGCTCAATTCTGTTACAGTCCTCTTCTTCGGACGAACAGGGTCGTAGCATATTACGGTGCAACACCCTAGATGTCGTGGCATCACCCCCTTTAGGCCTAATCTCGTAGACTGAATTCTTTGGATGGATCTGCTTCACCACTCGATATAGTACCGCCTCCCAACGATGGTCTAGCTTACTCCTAACCGGTTTGGTCCTTACTAACACACGATCTCCTGGTCGGAGTGGACTCACTGAAATCGGGGGCCACCCTGTATGCTCTATTTCCTGAAATTTCTGCGCAACCAGCTCTCTCACTGTATGAAGCCGAAGTCTGTAATGTAGAAAAAATATTTCAGCTCACCTGGGTCAGCCTGCTCGGTCCACTTTGTCATGAGGCACGGTGCTCAGATTGTAAAGATCCCCGTCTGGGAGACATTAGGCAGTGATGAAGAGGTAGTTTTCCAGCAACTCGTGAAAGTGACTTAAAAAATAGCCTTTATTTTGAAAAAATTAAAACCATGAGACCATGGTGCTATGAATAAGGATCTACGTATCCGAAACGCGTAAGCCTCTGTACGCTTTTATTTGCACCATGGTCTCATGGTTTTAATTTTTTCAAAATAAAGGCTATTTTTTAAGTCACTTTCATGAAGCCAAAGTCTGTGTTCTCAAATCCAGGACTGTTGTACGGACCGGAATCTTCTGAATCTAGCTCCAGCTCAGTAATCTCTCGTGCATTCCTTCCAAACAGCAGCATATAGGGTGTGTAACCAGTAGTCGCATGAACACGATTATTATACACCCACACCAACTCGGACACGAACTTGGGCCATTTCATTTTCTTGTCCTCTTCCAACGTCCGTAACATCTGCAACAAGGTTCAGTTGAATCGCTCACATTCCCCATTTCCCTGGGGGTGATAGGGCGTTGTTAGAGATCTGTTGATCCCATAGATATAATATAACTCATCCATGACTCGCCCTTGGAAGCAGGCCCCTTGGTCAGAATGTATCTGCTTCGGACACCCATAGATCCAAATGAAATCTTGACAAATGGCCTCGGCTGTGGTTTTTGCCGTCTGATCCCTAGTAGGTGTCACCACTGAAAACTTGGTGAAGTGATCGGTCATTACCAAACAATGCCCGTAGGCTTTGTATGATGCTCCGATTGTCAGATGATCGATCATCAGAACCTCTAATGGTGCAGAAGTTCGGATGGTCTGAATGGGAGCTCTTTGTTCAGGAGGCTTGCTCAACTCACATTGCCGACGTTTTCGGCAAACTTCTTCGATTTTTTGCAGCAGTTGGGGCCAATATACCAGTCGTAACCACCGGAAGGTCTTCTCCACGCCGAAATGGGCACCTCTTCCATGAGCCTCCTGGGCTAATTGTGTTACTAGTGTTCCTGGGACTAATACCTGCCAGGTCACGTCAAACTCTCGAGGTAGTTGGATTTTCTGGCATAGCAAGCCATCCTTCAAGAAGAGTCTTTCCCACTGACCTAAGATTTGTAGGGTAGTTGGGAGTGAAGCAGCTCTAGCCTCCTGGTCGGGTCTCTGACCTAAAGCGACCCATTCCCTAAGCTTTGCCAACTCAGGGTCGAATTGTTGCAACTGTATCCACTCGTCTCTTGAGCGACCCAGGATTTGAGTGGGCCTTGCCTTTTCTTTGGAGTTATGAGCATCGATTACAGCGGCAGCGAATTGACGAAAATCCGGAGTCTCGACACCTTCCAGCTCTTCATCTATAGCTCTCTTCGGCCCCATCTGAGTGACCCGGGACAGAGCATCTGCATGGGTGTTCAGGGCCTTAGACCGATAAGCGATTTTGTACTGATATTTAGACATCCTTGCAACCCACCGTTGTTCCAATGCACCGAACTTTGCGTTTTCCAAATGAGCCAAAGGATTATTGTCCGTCCGCACTTGTACTTCTGAACCTGAAAAGTACTCTGCAAATTTCTCAGTCATGGCCCATACCAGTGCCAGTAGCTCCAGTTTGAACGAACTGTAGTTATCTGGATTCTTCTCAGTGTCCTGAAGTGACCGACTGGCATACGCGATCACCCGCTCTTTTCCTTCTTGCACTTGAGCCAACACTGCTCCCAGTCCATGTAGACTTCCATCAGTGTACAATACAAAAGGCTGTGAGAAATCAGCATAGGCCAGTATTGGGGCGTTCGTTAACGACATTTTTAATGCTTGAAACGCCTCTTCTTGTCATGGTCCCCACTGAATAGGTTGCCACTTTGCTTCTCCAGCCGTTCCCCTCAGTAATTCATTGAGCGGGACCGATATCTTAGCAAAGTCTTTTATGAATCTGCGGTAGTATCCAGCGAGTCCTAGAAATGCTCTCAACTCCCTTAAGTTGACTGGTGTGGGCCACTTCTGCACTGCAGCTACTTTCTCAGCAGTGGGATACACTCCCGCACTGGACACAGTGTGCCCCAAATATTCAATTTCTCGTTTGAAGAGATGACACTTACGAGGCTTGATTTTCAATCCATGCCTCTGAAGTCGTTCTAGCACTTGTTCCAGTCGGCGGAGGTGATCTTCAAATGTGGCTGAATAAATAATTATATCATCCAGATAAATTAAAGTAGCTTCGAAGTTGAGGTCCCCCAAGCATCTCTCCATCAATCTTTGGAATGTTCCTGGTGCATTTGTCAGCCCGAACGGCATCCGGTTAAACTCAAACAAACCCATAGGAAGAACAAAGGCAGTTTTAGGACAATCTTTCTCAGCTACTGGGACCTGCCAATAGCCACTGGCCAGGTCAAGAGAAGAGAAGAATTTAGCATTTCCTAATGCGGATAGAGATTCTTCTATTCGGGGAAATGGGTAAGAGTCTCGCACAGTACATGCATTCAATTTCCGATAATCTATGCAAAATCTCAGAGTACCGTCTTTTTTTCAAACTAGCACAATAGGAGCTGCCCAAGGACTCTGACTTTCACAAATTACACCATTCCGCAGCATATGGGCTAAAAGTTCTTTCACCTCCTGGTACATTTGAGGTGGGATCTGCCGATACTTTTCCCGAATGGGAGCCGTATTTCCCGTGGGTATTTCGTGTTGAATATCTCGAGTGCACCCGAAATCATCTTCATGTTGTGCAAACATCCCCTGGTAACGCTGTAAAAGTTGCTCGATTGGCTTACCTTGGCCAACCGAGAACTCAGTGAGATTAGCCTCCATTTGCTCTAAGAGGCGCCGCCCAGCCAAAGTTTCCCTTTTGACTTCTTGCTTGTGAAGGGACACCTCTAGGGTCCATGGTTCTCCGTCCACGGGCTCCAACTCTATAGCATCCGCTCTGGTTAGGTCCTTTGGCATTATGCAAACCTGCGCTATGTCTTGGCGGGGCAACAACTGTAGGCTTGTGCCACTTAGGTTGATACAGCGTATGGGTACTTGACCCTGACGCACAGTAGCCTGTGTGCAAGCAACCAGAAGTCCAGCAGGCGCTTCTTCCCCTTCTATTGGTTTTATCTGAATGTCCATACCCTCTAATGATACATGTGCCAGCACTGGCAGAGTGAGCACAGTCTGTCCTACTGGCAATGTCACTGTAGCTTCAGACGGCACAGACACTCTGCCAAGATACTGAGAAGCAACAGGCAATTTTTAAATTTGACTGACTCATACGAGGTCTTGGGCCCGTCACCTCCAGATCCTGTGGTCAGTATTATCCCCTTTCGGCCGAGGTTCTTTCCACATGCCCGGACCGACATCCATACTACCCCTGCCACCAGGATAGGTAATTGGTTAGCCGCTACCAATTTGACGGTAGGATACTTCCAGGAACGAGCAACCTCTGGAAAATGACTTTGAAAATACGCTTCAGGCATAGTGGTCACATGAGACCCAGTGTCCATTAAACAATGAATCCACTGTCCATTGAATTCAGCGCAAATAAGCCTCTCGGAGACAATGTCTTCAGAGGTTCTCCTTACACGCCCTGAAGTTTGAAACCCCACGGTATGCTCCACGACGGTGGGGCGTCTTAGTTTAACGGCTGCCCTCATCTCTTTTCTTTATTCGGACAATCTCTGGAGATATGACCTCTACCGCCACAGGTCCAACATTCCGGTCCCCGCTCTACCGGTGGACTGAGTGCACGACTCGTTGGAACCTGATAGGAATGTGTTCCTCGCTCTTGTCTCAGTCAACGTGAGGCAGAGCGGTCCATTAACAAGGGGGCTGCAGGGGTCTCTCTAGTAGAGCTCAGTTCATTTCGAAGGTCTCGAATCTCTTGACGTACCTCTTGTGCCCAATCGGGCAACTGACTGAAAGCAGCGTGCTGAGTATTGGGTGGAAGAGGGGTTATTGCCTCATGACTTCTGACATTGGCCTTGAGAACAGGAAATTCTTCCTCCAAGATTCTAGCTTCCACCCCAATCTCTAAGAAACCTAGGCCGGGCCTCAGGTGTAGCCACTCCTTTAAGATCTGTCTCAGGGAGGGGTCTTTTAAGCCAGCAATCAATTGGTAGCGCAATATTTCATCTTATGATCCCAGTCCTCGATTCCCATCTCGAGCCTTCTTAATGATATGGGCTGTCACTTCCTGCAATGCATTAATATATGTAACGGGTCTGGGAGGTGGAACCTCTGAGCAACGATACAAAGGGGCAGTCCTTGTAAGGAAGTGGGTGGCTCCCAGGGTAAGCGTGCAGGTAGTCACGACAAGTGACGGGGACAGTCTCTGGGTAGAAGGGCAGGAGGTCACGGCAAGTGACGGGGACAGTCTCTGGGTAGAAGGGCAGGAGGTCACGGCAAGTGACGGGGACAGTCTCTGGGTAGAAGGGCAGGAGGTCACTGCAAGTGACGGGACAGTCTCTTGACAGGCGGGTGGTCACGGCAAGTGACGGCTAAGCCTCCAGATAGGCTAGCTGGCGGGTAGCAGGTGGACGCTCCCAGGTGAGCGGGCAAGAGTCTCTGGACAGGCAGGTGGTCACAGCAAGTGATGGCTAAGCCTCCAGGTAGGCTAGCAGGCAGGTAGCAGGTGGACGCTCCCAGGTGAGCGGGCAAGAGTCTCTGGACAGGCAGGTGGTCACAGCAGGTGACGGCAGAGCCTCCAGGTAGGTTAGCAGGCGGGTAGCAGGTGGACGCTCCCAGGTGAGCGGGCAAGAGTCTCTGGACAGGCAGGTGGTCACAGCAAGTGATGGCTAAGCCTCCTTGTAGGCTAGCAGGCAGGTAGCAGGTGGACGCTCCCAGGTGAGCGGGCAAGAGTCTCTGGACAGGCAGGTGGTCACAGCAGGTGACGGCAGAGCCTCCAGGTAGGCTAGCAGGCAGGTAGCAGGCGGACGCTCCCAGGTGAGCGGGTAAGAGTCTCTGGACAGGCAGGTGGTCACAGCACGTGACGGCAGAGCCTCCAGGTAGGCTAGCAGGCAGGAAGCAGATGAGCGCTCCCAGGTGAGCGGGCAATCAGATCCATAGACAGACTGGCAGGGCTGGTAGGCAGACTGTCGGACCGCAGGAATGCAAGTAGATAGACAAGTATCAGGCAGGTATCAAGCAGGAATCTGGCAGGTAACTGGCAGGTATCTGGTAACGGGACCTGAGGGCTGAAGCAGAGTGATAGGCTATGCAACAACATTGCTCGGGCATCTCCATTTTGGAGGAGGTGCCTTATATATGGTGAGGTCCTCCGGCCATTTGCCGGGGACTCCTTAGGACGGCGCGCGCGGCCCCTTTAAGAGAGCGGGAGCGCGCGCGCCCTAAGCACAGTGGCCGGGAAGCAGCGCGCGCTGCCAGCAGAGCGGGAGGAGGACGCCGGGCACGGAGCGGAGAGGTGAGGAGAACAGCGTCTCTGCCTAGCAGGAGGCAGGGACGCCGACGCTACAATATATTAATAGTCTCAGTTTACTTTTGAACTCTCTGAAAAATCACAACCGTAAATGCCCCAGATCCGTAGTATCACCGTGCATGTCTTCCAGAATTTTGATCACTTTGTCTACAGTGTCATGGTCCCTGGGTGGGCGGTACATTACAGACTGTCGGGCTTCCCCATCAAGGGTTAAAAGGGCCAACTCAGCCTGGGCTAGGGGATTAAGGGGATACATGCGTAGCATACTTTTCAGTCTCTCTACCCAGTCCCACAGTGATGTATCATCCTCCGTAAATTTGGGAAGGTGACTGAGCATACCCCCCAAGGGTATATGTTCACTGACAGACCCGGTCACAGACTGATCCCCCATCTCTGCGTCTGAATGTTGCATCCTGCAGACTACGCCAAATGTAATGCAGGTGTCAGAATGCAATGCGCAGTCACAAAATGAGGGCAGTCAAATCGCTATAAATAACAATTTATATATGTATATAGATATATATTAAACAAGCTGACAGGGAGGGCAACAGGGTTTAGTAATGAGAACACTATCACAATAGCAATAACACACAATACATCACAATAGCAATAACAATAAAATCCTTCTCTAAAATACTGTATCTAGCCCAAATATGGGATTAGCAATGAAGTGCATTGGTTCTGCAAATGGCCCTAGCGGGGGTCTCCGGTTATTCCTGCTAGGCCTTTAAGTCTTTTTCTGACAAAGTCAATTAGATCCTGTTTGGCTTGTTTTACCTCACCCGTCCCCATCCCAACCTGATACCCTAAAACCGATTGTTCCCGGTACCATGAGGGAGCGGTTGAAGTGACAGCCCTGTTCAGTGATGACACTCGTCGGCTTCTGCTGACGAAATCTCTCCGGCACGACTCGTTTCTATCCTTTCTTTGTCCTGTTAATCGGGGCGGTTTACCACGTCGTGGGTAGGAGGTCTTGTACATTTCCTTAATGTTGTATCCAAGTCCCGGTCCTCTTCCGTACCCGTGATACCAGAGGGATCGCTGCGCTGAATACCGCACTCGTTCACCGGCAGCCACCTGTCTTGCCTTACGGGTCTCTCACCCCAGTCTCTGTCGCTGGATCCTTCAGAGCGTCCGGCCTGCGTCACGTCTCTCTCTGTGTCTGGCGCCGAAATCACCTCAGGCACTGCGCACTCGACCGTTAAATTTTGAAATCCTCTGCTGGAGGTCACCTGACCAGGTCCAGTGTGCAAACTTGAACTGCTCACCAGATGGTGCTCTTTCTCCTTATTACATACATCTCGCATTGATTCTCTGAAAGACTTTATTTATTTACTCTATTACATATGTATACGTATTCTTGGTCTAGTATACGGTCATGAGGACCAAAAATGTATTGGTACACATTTGTGTCTGAGTAGGTGGTCCTTTTTAATTTTACACCATTTGGTATTATTTTAACCATCTTACATTATATTTTAACATTACCACTTTTTGCTTCTTAGAGTTAATATATAGTGGTTACATCATTACCCCATATTGCTTCTTTTCTTCTCATTTGAACCAGATAGAGCCACTTTTGCTGAACCTAACCTCAGAGCACTCGTTTAGGGTAGCCTCCTGGGAGGGGATTATTTTTCTTAATTCAGACGGTGGTCTGTTGAGGTGGAATGATGCCGCCTTACGGAGCATGTTCGCGGGTTTTGTAAAGGACATGATGGTGCACCACTCACCACCTCAAACTCTGGAGGCCACCATGACTCTGGTCATGCATGTGGACAGAAGTAAACGAGATCGGTTAAGGGATAAAGCCTCTGGTAGGAAATTAGTTCCATCTCTGCAACTACCTTCATGTCCCGTCCCGGGGAGGAGCCAATGCAACTGGGAAAGGTGGCCCCAATCATATGAGCAAATACGCCACCGCTGGGAACATAGATTGTGCCTCCTCTGAAGGGTTGGCTAAACATCTGGTGCGAGACTGCCCTCGTCTGGAGCATCTGGGAAACTACTGCGCCTATATTGATCAGGGCCCCCCCCAACTAAGCGCACAGATAACCATTTTAAAAAAAGTGTTTTTTTTCCTATTATATTGGCTTATCGGGAAAGGGAGACTAAATGTCGTACTTTTGTCAATTGTGGGGCACAGGTGAATATTTTGGATATCTTCATGGATAACGCTTTGGCGATTCCTCTCTGGGCTTTGGAACCAATCATTAAATTTACCTCACTGGATAACTCCCTTCTTACTCAGTGTGTAGAAACTTGTACTTATCTTGTTCAGTCTCCCTGCAGTTGGATTGACTCCATAAAGATATAATATTCTTGGTCCTTCAAACCCTCCCAGCTCCCATGGTACTGGGTCTTCCTTGGCTCAGAAAACATAATCCTCATATTGACTTGGTTACTGGGGATGTCATTGGGTAGGAGGAGGAGTGTAGGGGGCAAATGTTTTCATGAAATTTCTCACATTGAGTGCTCTACCACCCAAACTCCTTGGTATTTGGAGGAGTTTCCAGACGAATTCTCTGAAAAGGGGAGCTGTTTTGCCTCCCTATCGACCCTACGATTGTGATACAGCTGATGGCCGATGCCCCACTACCCAAGGGTATAATCTTTAATCTGTCTGAACCTGAGAGGATAGCTATGAGGGACTATGTCAGAGAGCATGTCTCTAAGGGGGTTCATCTTCCCTTCTAAATCCCCTAAGAGAACTGTGTTCTTTTTTGTGGCTAAAAAAGATGGAGGTTTAAGACCAGGCATTGATTACTAGGAGTTTAATAAGACTACTGTTAAAAATAAGTACCATCTTCGTCTTATCCCTGACTTGTTTAACCAACTCATAAGGGCTAAGATATATCCCCTGGATCTTAAGGGGGCCTATAATCTTGTTTGCATCAAGTCAGGAGATGAGTGGAAGATCGCTTTTAATACTCCCAAGGGGCATTATGAATATTTGGTTATGACATTCAGTCTCTGCAATGCCCCAGCAGTATTTCAGGCTTTGGTTAGTGACATCTTTAGAGAAATTCTGGGGAGTTTTCCATCATTGTCTATATTGATATTATTTTTTCTAGGAATGAGTCGTCCCATAGGGATCATGTTTTATTGTCCTTAATAGACTCAAGGATAATTTTTTATATGTAAATCTGCCCCAATGCTCTTTTGAGGTGATGAATGAATTTCTTGAGGTAATTTTGTCCTCCACTGGCTTCTGCATGAACCCAGCTAAGGTATAGGCCATATAGGACTGGGTGCAACCCAAGAACCTCAATGTTCTTCAAAGGTTTTTGGGTTTGGCCAACTATTGCAGAAGGTTCATCATGGGATTTTCCAAAATTGTGAAAGCCCTTTCGGACTTTACTTGCAAGAAGGCCAAAGTAGCAGGTGGGGGTTTGAGGCTGATAGGGCATTTTCTAGCCTCCTTTTCATTGCGGATTATTTCAGTTTTGGTGGGTAGTTAAGGTCAGTGTTGCTGTGCTTCTGAGGTGGTTCATGCTTTGGTATCTGTGCTTGGTTAATCTTTGTTCCCATTAGTTTATGCTATTGCACTGCGGTTTTTGGTTTTGGAGTGTGTGCCCTGACTGCTGTTTGTGTGTCCGGTCACCAGCCGCCGTACTGCTCCCCAACTGGGAAGGGCTCTGCTAAAGTTCCCCCGTTGCCAGGACCTGGAGGTGGGTGAAGAGTAAACCTCAAGAGCGAGTGGCAGTGAGACGGCTAGCGCCAAGTATGACCAACACACTGCTCTTGCTGGCTACCAGTGGGTCACTTCACCATCACCCAGCATTACACTAACCAACCAAGTCTGCCTGTATGTTTTAAACGCACAACTGGAGCCGTTTAAATGACGTATAATATTTCGATGCTTAAAAAACTTTGCAGGATTAGTATCGCAGGAATATTTGCCCACCTCAGATGGACTTGTTACATTGCAGTAGCTATATAGTGATGCTATTGCTAACCAACCAAATCTAGTTGTATGCTTTTAACGCACAAATGGACCAGTGTATAAATGACGTAGAACATTTCAATGCTGAGAAAACTTTGCAGGATTTGTATCACACAAAATGTAGTCCTCAGATGGACTTTTTCTCACTGCTTGCACTATACATCGATGCTATTGCAACCAGACAAGTCTGCCTATTAAATGCTGCTTTCAGTGATTGACCAAGGTATTTAAATTGTTAAAGGGAATCTGTTAGCAGGTTTTTGCTATGTAATCTGTGAGCGGCATGAGGTAGAGGTTGAAATACTAAGTTCAGCGATATGTCACTTATTAGACTGTGTGATGTTTCAATAAGTGTTTTATCAGCAGTAGATAAAGTGTTTTTAATACTTGTCACACTATCTTAGGCTCCCTTCACACGTCCGTTTTTCATGTCTGTACGCGGTCCGTTTTATGAGGACCGCAAATACGGACACACGCACACTCATATTCAATGGTGGTGCGCACGGACCATGTGAAAAACCCGCAGACATGTCTTTTTTTTCCACGCACAATGGACAAAATGCGTTCTGCACACTGACACACGGATGACATCCATGTGTCATCAGTGTGACATGTACTGGCGCCTGTTCCCAGGCCCTGGGTGCTGAAGGCAGCTCTTATCATTGTCGCCTGGTCTTCCCACGGTCAGTTCAGTGTGAGCGGTGGTAATCTTAATGAAGTCACCACTCACACCTTGAGAAATTTCTCATCGGTCGCATCATGCCACCGCTCAGCAATGCATCCACATGTAGCTGAGTTGGGCTCTTCGTGGGAAAAATGGATTATTGGCAGACAGGTGAGGAATACTGTGATTTTTTATATTTCATTTTACATTAATAAATAGGTAAAATAGGGTGGGGAGTGTTTATTTCAAATAAAGGACTTTTTTCTGTGTGTTTTGTTCAATTAAAGGACTTTTTTCTGTGTCTTGTTCAATTAATGAACTTTTTCCGTGTGTATTTTTAATTTTCCCTATAGGGTTAGTAATGGGGGTGTCTTATATCTCCATTACTAACCCCTGGGCTTAGAAAACTAACATCAACCTCACAAATATTACTCCTCTTGCCACTGTACCAGGACAAGTGGGAAGGGCGAGGCAAACAGCCAGATTTGTCGCATCTTATGGATGCGCCATTTTCGGGGCTGCTGAGAGCTGATGTTTTAGTCTGGGAAGGGGCCAATATCCTGGGCCCCTTTCCGGGGTATTGATTTCAGCCCACAGTTGTCTGTTTAGCCTTTGCTGGTTAGTAATTATAGGGGAACGCCCTTAACTAATTAGTAAAGGCTAAGTAAACAGTTGTGAGTTGTTATTAATAGCCTGGGAACCTTTAGGGCAATTGGCCCCTTTCCTAGAGTATTAATATCAGCTTCCAGCTGTTGGATTTCCCCCAACTGGCTATGAATATTACAGGGGATCCCACGCCATTTTTTTTAAATTAATTAATTTAAACAATAAATACAAGTACAAGAAAAAAGCACACAAACCACTGGTTATATAGCACACTGACATATTTCTATCTATCAGTTCCTCATCGCTATGTGTCTCTATCTTTGAACGTCTTTATTACCTACCTAACGCTCTTTAATTTCTATAAAGCATTCCATTCCATATGTGTCACGCTGACAGCACACGGACGTCACATACGTACACACGGAAGGCACACTGACACGGATCTCACCAGTACTGTTTTTTTCAGTACTGGAATCACAAGGACGTGTGAATCAGGGCTGTGGAGTCGGTAAGCCAAACCACCAACTCTTACTCCTCAATTTCCCTGACTTCTGACTCCACAGCACGGCCTCACTACTGATTATGTACATAAAGTGCAGCACAGATTCATCTCAACTAAAAGCCTAAATCCTTAGATCAGGAATAGAACAGACATTTATGGGACATTTCACAACTTTCCCAAATTCTTATGAAAAAATTTACAGCACATCCTGCATTGTACTGATGAACCCAATTTACTATATATTTTAGAAGTCAGTCCATTTTATACTGAGTTCCCAGCCCTGGTGTGATGGAGGCCTTAGGGCATGCTTCCTGGTCCAACCACGGCCCCAGTACTGATCAGCAGGGTACTACAGCTGGCATCTTCCGGGTATGATGCAGGCTGAGCTCCTAAGCTTGCTCATCCTAACTATGACGTACAGTTATGTCAGGGTGCGCAAAGGGGTTAATGCAGCAGATCTTCTTTACACAAAAATGTTATTTGTTTCTTTAAATGGAATAGAAAATTGGAATGTTAATACTTCATCTTGGCCTCCTTCCCTGCAGCATATTCAGAACACAATAACAAATGCCTGAATGCACGTCAATATTCAGTGTGTCCTGAGTTTACTCCCAGATTACATATATTCCCACTGATTCCCTTTGTGTGCCCTGAGAATAGTGCCCACAGTTCCATTCAAAATGGTCTACAATCTTCACTCTTTGGTCCCGATTCATGTGTTGTCTGGTCCTCTGATAACAGTCTGCAGTCCCTGTTATAGAATCATAGAATGGTAGAGTTGGAGAGGACCTCCTGGGTCATCTGGTCCAACCCCCTGCTCAAAGCAGAACTGTTTGTGACTGCAGACTTCTCAATCCTGACATTGCATGGTAGTCACAGCGATTTGCATACTCCTGGCCACATTCCGACTAGACGTGCCTGGCTTCTCTCAATGCAAGTGATCTGAGAAAAGCTTAGCACGTCTAGTCAGCATGTGACCACCTTGCTCACTGGCAATACCAGTGAATATTGCTGACATATGCAGTCACAAGAGGGCACATAGAGGGACTGCAGGCTCCCATCCCTTTAATGCACATCTCTTAATGAATGTGGCGCATCTTCGCCAGAAATCTTACTTTACCCAGAGGTTGCTGTACATTTCTGGCATAACATGTTACTTTTTGTGGTGCACATTTCCATGGATTAGAAGATCGGGCTTAGCTATGCCCTGTTTTGCACCAGCTTTTCCCAGGTTGGCAGAGCTGTTTATTACTCTGAATGATGCTAGGGCAAATTTTGGAGCCTCCTCAGAATTTGGCGGCCAAGGCCCCCAAGCAATTCAGCACTTGATCTCTAGGGGCATAAGGTCTTTCCCAATGATCGAAAATAGTGGGGACTTTCTCAGCACGGGTCACACTGGCAATAGCCGCAATGCAGACTGCTGCTTCGATGGCCCTTTCAGCAGGAAGATAACCTAAATGTCATCTTTCTGGATAGCCAAGTGTCTTGAGATCGCTCTTCACAATGTCCCCCTGCGCTTTCCGTACGGGACAGCAGGAAGTAGTTCTCTATGACCCGGAAATAGAAAGCTTTGTCTAGATGAGCGGGCGATGCTTCGTGGAGCTGTGACGGGAAGGAGCTGTGATTGAGAGGCTCTGTGATGGAGTGCTGAGGCCACGGCAGCCGTGTGTTATCGTCGCCATTCATTTTGACGAGACTGTATTCTGTTTTAGTTCTGCCATGGGGAATAAAAGAAAACGGCAGGAGGATTTTCAGAAAGTAAAACTGAAGGTTGGAAAGAAAAGACCCCGAGCGGATAATGTCACCGACACCAATTGTAGGATCAAGTCCATTCGCCTTAGCGAGCAGCTGAGAGAAGACTCGCTGCTGCCCAGCAGTAAGAGGAAGCTCACCATAACGGTACCAGCCACCACTATACATACACACACACACACTATATATATATATATATATATATATCTATATCGGATGCCACCATTGTTCTCTCATCATGGCCTTGCTCCTTTGTAGCATTTCAGGGTGGGCACATGGCAGGCAGGGGCGGACTGCGGGGGCTGCAGGCTGTGCTACCACCTGGCCTTGTGGCTCGGGCTTCCAGTTCTTGCTTGTGTCCTGGTGTTTGCCCTGAGACGGACACGGCTGATGAGCTCCTGTCTGCCATTCATGGTATTCCTCTCCAAGACTAATACAGCACAACATGTTTCTGTGGAAATCTATGGGATCAGTTTGTGCACCACACTAAAGGGGGTTAAAAAGCTGGTGCACTGCATGTATGGTATGGAGGCAGGAGTATAATGACACATCAGACAACACACTGTATCCATTTATCGCCCCTCAGCTCTGTCTTTAGCCATGGTGACTTGATGGATGAACGCTCTGTAGGAAGATTGATCTTGTGCAAGCCCAGATAGGTCCATCAGGGACTACTCACTGTATCTTCCAAGTCTGTAATTCGGGAGACTCTATAGATCCAAATAGGAGTTAGGATTTGGACTTTATTTTTTAACTTCATATTTTTGCAGAAATGACTTTTGTAAACGTATAATTTATGTAATCCATTGGGGTTCAAGTAAAAATGAAGCAATACCATTAAAGCAGGTATATCCTCCAACTATACTGTTTTATGTAAGTGGAAATTAAGACAGGGACCTCTCCTGTTAACAAAAATAAAACAAACATGGTACTGTTTGGTCAATAGGAGCAGATAAATAGTACACCAGGCACCTAATCCTGACTACTCTATTCCATAGCACTTTCCTTGCCCTCCAACTATGACTGACAGTCTGCTTTTTAGCCCGTCAATCACTGGCTGCAAGGCATGGAGTCTTCCCTCAGGAATAAAAGTGTAAACTTTCGTCAGTCCAGTCAGCTTAATGACACAATGTGCTGTGAATTTAACTTCATGTCATGAACAAAAAGCAGAAAACCCCTTCTTAACTGTTCTTTTAGGTCCGGTTCATACAGACATAACTCAGTCTGTATAAGGACCACGATACCCTGAGGCTGCGTGCACACGATGCGTTTTTCATGCATTTATGCTGCGGAATATCTGCAGCGGAAACGGATCAAAAACGCATGGTAATCCGCACCCCATGGTCCCCAATGGCATTCCTCAATGTCAATGCACATTCTGCGGATTTTTCCGCAGCGTTTCTGCAGCGCAAATAAATCTGCAGCATGTTTATTAATTTTGCGGAAGCGCCGCCATTGACTTGCATTGAGACGCATAGAATGCGCGTCTGTACATTTGTACAAGCGGATAACATGCATCTCAATGTGCGGATGGTACCCAGTTCTGGAGGAGAGAAGACTCTCATCCAGACCTGGGTACCATTGTACCTGTGAAAAAAAGAATAAAATAATAAATAATTTATATTCACCTGTCCGGCGCCCCCTGCAGCGCTTACCTTCCAGGACCTGAGATGACGTCGCGGTCATGTGACCGCAGGCTGTCTTGCGAGATGCCGGCAATCCGGAAGAAGCCAGGACGAGCGCGACAGCACACGCGGCGGGGGATCGGAGGTAAGTATAGCTTTATTTTTTTATTTTTACGGTCACACTATATAAATCCATGCCGGTTGCATGGATTTATACAGTGTGACCTAGTTGTCAAGCACTTTCCAAGTGATGCTATCGCCTGGAAAGTGCTTGTCAGTCCGCATGCGGAAACACATGCGTTAACGCATGTGGGTACGCATGTGAATCCGCTTGTATTCCGCATGTATTCTGCTGGAAAAACGCATGCACAATCTGCATGCATTTTTTCTGCCAGGGAGATGCAGAAATTTTCTGCTTCATTTCTGCATCGTGGGCACATAGCCTGACTGTCCGCAGGTCTCTAGCTTCGAACTTAAAGCTTTATAAGGTTGAAAGTTTGGATCTAAACGTGGCCTTAGGCTGTGTAGGGAAGCCACGTCTGGCTAGAACTCCTTTCTCCAGCCACCATTTATCTCTTTTGTCCACAATGCAGAAATGCTGCATATTTTTTCCGCTTCTCCCTGGCAGTAAAAACGCATGCGGATTTTACATGCCGTTTTACCGCCAGGTAGAAGCGTTTGTCAAGCTTTTTTGCATGCATTTCTGCATGCGGGTTATCAAGCGCTTTCCAAGCGATTTTAGCATCACTTGGAAAGTGCTTGACAACTTGTTCACACTATATAAATCCATGCAACCGGCATGAATTTATAGTAGTGTGACCAAGTTAGTTTAAAAAAAAAAAGAATGGTAAAAAAACCCCAAAAAGATTATACTTACCTTCCGATGTCCTCCCAGTGTTTTCTCCACTGCATCCTGTGTCTTGGACGGCTCGTGGTGGTGTGAAGGACCTGCGGTGACGTCATTGAGTCATGTGACAGGTCACATGACTCAATGACGTCATGGCAGGTCCTTCACAACACCGTGACCCATACAGAGGACCAGACAGAGGGGAGAAAACACCGGGAGGACATCGGAAGGTAAGTATAATCTTTTTTTTTTTTAAACAATTTTTTTAACAGGTTCTATGGTACCCAGGTCTTAATGAGAGTCTTCTCCAAACCTGGGTACCATCCGCACATTGAACCGTGTGATATCTGCATGTACAGATGCAGTGATGCGGATGTCACGTGGTCCAATGCAAGTCAATGGCGGCGATTACGCTGGGTGCCCTCAAAATTAATGGACATGCTGCGTATTTTTCCGCAATGATAATCCGCAGCGGAAACTTCCGCAGCATGAGCACAGCACATGCAGATTATCATTGGGGACCATGGGGCATGTATTACCAAGCGTTTTTTAAGCGTTTTCTCTGCGGAAATTCCGCGGCAAAAACTCTTGAAAAACGCATAGTGGGCACGCAGCCTTAGTGTAGTCCTGAGAGCCAGGACATGGTGAATTGGGTCCTTACACAGTTTACATTGGCTTATCAGATCTTTTGTGTGGGCAGTTGAGATGTGGTGGAAGCCGTGGGGTAATGGATGTGCACATGAGAATTACATACAGAAACTGTTGAATGTGAACGAGTAACTTTGATCATAAGTGACAGCTTGTATTAAATGTTTGTTTAATTTGCAGGATATCCTGTCTCAGATGCACCATTACAACGCTGGTATTAAACATGATGCTCTAGTTGGCCTCCGAGAAATCCTATCAACACATCCCTCAGTGATTGACACACACATTTCTGTTATCATGAGTGAGGTTGCTGCTGTATTCACAGATAAAGATCCAATGGTTCGATCTGCTGCCATTTCTGTGTTAGAGCATTTAGCACCCATGGTCTCCCAAGAAAAACTCACTCCTTTTTTTCCTCTTGTAAGTGCGCATCTCTCCACTGCTATGACTCATATTATGATAGGTATCCAGGAGGACTCCTTAAAGATCTTGGACATCCTTTTGGAAGCTTACCCAGATCTACTGATTGATCGTAGTAACATGCTGGTGAACAATTTCTTGGAACTTATATCTCATCAGAAGAGATCTAAAGAATTAAAAAATTCTGAAAAACCATCTGTGTGGACATTGTCTGTCAATCCTAATCGGAAGATCACCTCCCAGAAGTGGAGAATAAATGTACTAAGCAGATTAAAAAAATTCTTGCAAGCATTAATGAAGCAAGCTGCAAAAAGGTTTCCCAATAAAGAAGTACTTCAGGGCAACATGGATAAGCCTTTTACTTTTCATACAAATGTTGATGTCTCTTGGACAGATCATGCAAATGGTGAACAGCACATCAACCTGTTCAGTTCAGGAGAGACGCATTCAAGTATGAGCTCATTTTGTTTAAGGTAAGTCATGTTTTCTCTCTCTCTGTTAGATTTTACAGACAGTAAATAATTTAAAATTGTGTTCCGGAAAATCTTACATGGAATAATTATAGGCTATGCTGTATATGTGTGGTCATATGTCCCTGTTTGCTGCCTTTGAGGACGTAAAAAGTAGTACTAGAATGCCAACCTCTCCATGCCCTGTGTATGAAAGCCTCTTCAGAAAGTGGTTTTATTTCAAAATCTGTAGAAATTCGTATTAGCAGTATGCTTAAAGGGACTCTGTCAGCACAGAATGACTGCTCAAGCGAAGTCCCACTGCTCACTGCTTCATGACGGGGCCAATCATTTATATACACCTTCCCACCTGCTTGTTTTCCCTCCATTTCCATCACCCCCTTTTGATTGACAGTTTCATATAGGCAGAGATAGCAAGAAAACAAGCAGGTGGAAAGGTGTATAGAAATGATTGGCCCCTGCCATCATGCACGAAGCGCTTGTACGTTGAAAAGTCTTTCTGTGCTCAGTCCCTTTAAAAAATTAAATAAAAATGTTTTGATGGCTTCAAAAGTCCATAGTTATCTATTTTTAGTTATCCATGCGCCATGCAATTGCCATTGTTTTAATCATAGTTTGTTAGCATGATCCAACTTCAGGGACAGAATTTACAGTAGGTTGCTACTTTTTTTTTTTAAATGGGGCTCAGTTGCAATACCAGTCACAGCCCTTGCATAGTAGTTAACCCCTTCATGACCGGAGCATTTTTCGTTTTTGAGTTTTCGTTTTTTGCTCCCCTTCTTCCCAGAGCCATAGCCTTTATTTTTCGGTCAATATGGCCGTGTGAGGGCTTAAGTTTTGCGGGACGAGTTGTCCTTTTAAACGCCATTACTAGATTTACCATATAGTGTACTGGAAAATGGGAAAAAAATTCCAAGTGTGGTGAAATTGCAAAAAAAAAAAATGCAATTCCACAGTTTTTTTTTTTTTTCTTTTCACGTTCACTGAATGCTAAAACTGACCTGCCATTATTATTCTCCAGGTCATTACGAGTTCGTAGACACCAAACATGTATAGGTTCTTTTTTATTTAAGTGGTGAAAAAAAATTCCAAAGTTTGCTAAAAAAAAATGGTGCCATTTTCCGAGACCCGTAGCGTCTCCATTTTTCGGGATCTGGGGCTGTGTGAGGGCTTATTTTTTGCGCGTAGGGCTGAAGTTTTTATTGATACCATTTTGGGGTAGATCCGATGTTCTGATCGCCCGTTAGTGCATTTTATTGTAATGTTGCGGCGACCAAAAAACTTTATTCTGGCTTTTGGAATTTTTTTCTCATTACGCCGTTTGCGATCAGATTTTTTTTTTTTATGTTGATAGATCGGGCGATTCTGAACGCGGTGATACCAAATATGTGTATGTGGGGTTTATTTTTTATTTTATTTTGAATGGGGCAAAAAGGGGGTGATTAAAACTTTTATATTTTTTTAAAAGATATATATAAATATATATATATAATTTTACACTTTTTGCTTGCTTCTATAGTCCCCATAGGAGACTAAAAGCAGCAACTGTCCGATCGCCTCTGCTACATAGAGGCGATGAGCAGATCACCTCTATGTAGAAGAAATTCTCCTGTGCTATGAGTGCCGACCACTAGTTGGCATTCGTAGCAATCTTTACATGACAACCACTAGGGTCTGCTGCAGACCCAGGGTTGTCATGCCCGACCCATCAGTGACCCGCGATCACGTGACAAGGTCACCGATGGGCGGGGTAAGTGACACTCTTCCAGCGCGGTGCTGTTAAATGCCGTTGTCAGAGATTGACAGCGGCATTTAACTATTCAACAGCCGCTGGTGGATCAGGATTCCACACGCTGTAATAATCAGCTGACATGTGCTCGGTTCAGTGTGGACTCAGCGCCGGAGCCCCCGCTGAACCGGCCTTTCCGCCGTGGTGCGTACTATTACTGACCACGTCGGAAAGGGGTTAAAGGGAGCCTGTCACTAGAAAAAAACGCTGTTAATCTGCAGGTTAATAGCGTTATTAACCTGCCCAGCGCCCGCACTTAGCTGAATACTGTGGGGAGAAAATAATCCATACCTCTCCTCCCCCTTCACATACCCGTAGCGTTCGGGTCTCAGTTACAGGGGTCATTATGGCTCTAATTAAGTCACCCTCTCTGAGTAGAGAGAGCTGCGGCTCTAACGGTGCACCCGCCCTGACAAACAGCCGGCCCCAATGCAGAGCCAGTGTCTGTCAAGGCCGAGGACGGGATTATGGCTGCCACACTCTGTACTCAGAGCTGTGACTGAGACTGGAACACTGTGGAGGGAATAAAGTTAGTTTTCTCCTCGCAGGGTTCGGCTAAGTGCGGGCACTGTGCAGGTTAGTGACGCAATTAACCTGTAGATTAACCCCCTTTCTACAGGTTAATAGTGTTTTTTTTTGCCTGTAGGTTCCCTTGAAACTATTTTTGGATAGAAAATAAAGTTTATAAGGCCTCATTCATTTACTTCTCATACGCATGTTGTATCCAGGATTTTCACAGAGAGAACATGTGCTCAATCTAATCTCTGGTGTTTTTCTCATGTCCCTGATTTTTTGCAGACTGTTTGTCCGCAAATCATTCATGGAGAAAATTTTTTTTTGTTTAATTCACGGTTCAAAATTAAAGTGCTGCTCCCCATTATTGGCACCCTTTTATTTTTTTTATAGACTGTACAATATCTTTAGAAATAAATGGAAATGTGCCAAAGTTATAACCTCAGGGTTATTTAATTAGTGGTCCAAAGTAATACAACAATAAAACATTGTTTTTCAACTTCCATGTTGCATTTTCAAAGAAAATTAAAGAATATACAGCATGATCTGCAATAAAAAGCTACCCCTTATTAATACTTGCTTGCACACCCTTTTGCATTGCTGACAGCCTTCAAACGTTTCTTGTAGCCATCTATAAGCTTCTTGCACTTCTCAGCTGGAATTTTCTCCCAACTCTTCCTTTGCAGTTTGTTCAAGTTCTTGAATGTTTGCAGGGTTCCCAATGGCAGATTTCAGCTCACCTCAAAGATTTTCACTGTGATCGAGGTCAGGACTCATTGGTGACCATTTTTAAAACAGTCCATTATTTCTTTTTCAAGCATTCATGTGTACTTTTGGATGTGTGTTTTGGGTCATTGTCTTGTTGGAGGACCCATGATCTTAAATTCAAACCAAGTTTTCTTACACTGTATAGGACGTTTCGCTCTAAAATCTCTTGATAATTCTCTGATTTCATGATTCCTGTGATACGGTAAAGGTCTCCAGTACCAGACGCAGCAAAGCAACCCCACAGCATTATGCATCCTCCCACCATGCTTAACTGTTGGTAAGGTGTTCTTTTCCTTATAAGCTTCATTGCGCCGTCTGTAAGCAAACTATTGCTTTGCTTTGTCATAAAGCTCTATTTTTGTTACATCTGTCCACAGAACATTTTACCTGAATGATTGTGATTTGTCAAGGTACTCTTTGGCTAAGATTTGTCATTCCTTTTTATGTCTTTTCTACAGCAATGGTTTCTTCCTTGGCCTTCACCCATAAAGCTCTGCTGGGTTTAGTGTGCAACGTATGGTACTTGTTGAAACCATGACCCCAGGTTAGCCTTCAGGTTTTTGGATGTTTGATGTGGTGTTTTTTTCCACCGACCTTCGAAGACCTCTCTTGTCAATTTTCCTCTCTCCCTCACGTCCAGGGAGGTTCTTGACTGTTCCATTCTTGGCAAACTTACTAATAACATTGCGCGCTGTTGAAACTGGGATACCAAGTTCTTTGGAGATGGCCTTATACCCTTTGGAAGTTTTTTTTGTTAATAATAGCAGTTCTGATGTCCTCATACAGCTCCTTTGTCTTCACCATTGTGACAAAGGAACAGGGCCTACCTTGTGGCTTTTTAAAACACTAAAGCCATCATTCATTGGCTAATTCATGTTACTTGGGCACTGACAATTAATCACAGGTGAATCTCATGTGATTTACCACAGGCGAGTCAAAATGTGTTTCCATACTAAATTAATGTAAAGGGTGCCAATACCAGTGACACAGCAAGCTTTAGGTTTATCAATTTTTTTTTTTTCCCTTTGATTGTTTTTTGCATTAAATTATTTATCTTTTGCTTTTTTGTATTTAATATAAGTGCTCTATAAAAAAAAAAACTGTTTCATTGAGTTATTTTTTTCAGGAGATATTCCACATTATGTACTTAAACTTCATGGGTGCCAATAACGATGAGCAGGATTGTACTTGCACAAATCAATGGGTCCGTGAGAAATTGCTGACGGCACACTTTCGAGTGCAATTCCTTTTATAATATTGTGGATAGGAGGAACTAGGCTTTTTTTTTTTTTTTAACACCTCCCTTTCTTATCTTTATTCCCTTGTCGAGTAGCGTGTTTAAATGGCATGTGACAGGACAGGCATACTGTCCAAAACACGGGTATCATGAATCTGACAAACTTAATCGCTGCACCTACAGTACAGACCAAAAGTTTGGACACACCTTCTCATTTAAAGATTTTTCTGTGTTTTCATGACTATGAAAATTGTACATTCACACTGAAGGCATCAAAACTATGAATTAACACATGTGGAATTATATACTTAACAAAAAAGTGTGAAACAACTGAAAATATGTCTTATATTCTAGGTTCTTCAAAGTAGCCACCTTTTGCTTTGATGACTGCTTTGCACACTCTTGGCATTCTCTTGATGAGCTTCAAGAGGTAGTCACCGGAAATGGTTTTCACTTCACAGGTGTGCCCTGTCAGGTTTAATAAGTGGGATTTCTTGCCTTATAAATGGGGTTGGGACCATCAGTTGTGTTGTGCAGAAGTCTGGTGGATACACAGCTGATAGTCCTACTGAATAGACTGTTAGCTGCCTTTTTGTTGCCATAATACAAATTCTAAGTAAAGAAAAACGAGTGGCCATCATTACTTTAAGAAATGAAGGTCAGTCAGTCCGAAAAATTGGGCAAACTTTGAAAGTGTCCCCAAGTGCAGTTGCAAAAACCATCAAGCGCTACAAAGAAACTGGCTCACATGAGGACCGCCTCAGGAAGGGAAGACCAAGAGTCACCTCTGCTTCTGAGGATAAGTTTATCCGACTCACCAGCCTCAGAAATCGCAGGTTAACAGCAGCTCAGATTAGAGACCAGGTCAATGCCACACAGAGTTCTAGCAGCAGACACATCTCTACAACAACTGTTAATGAGAAGACTTTGTGCAGCAGGCCTTCATGGTAAAATAGCTGCTAGGAAACCACTGCTAAGGACAGGCAACAAGCAGAAGAGACTTTTTTGGGTTAAAGAACACAAGGAATGGACATTAGACCAGTGGAAATCTGTGCTTTGGTCTGATGAGTCCAAATTTGAAATCTTTGGTTCCAACCACCATGTCATTGTGCGACGCAGAAAAGGTGAACAGATGGACTCTACATGCCTGGTTCCCACCGTGAAGCATGGAGGAGGAGGTGTGATGGTGTGGGGGTGTTTTTCTGGTGACACTGTTGGGGATTTATTCAAAATTGAAGGCATACTGAACCAGCACGGCTACCACAGCATCTTGCAGTGGCATGCTATTCCATCCAGTTTGCGTTTAGTTGGACCATCATTTATTTTTCAACAGGACAATGAGCCCAAACACACCTCCAGGCTGTGTAAGGGCTATTTGACCAAGAGGGAGAGTGATGGGTGCTACGCCAGATGACCTGGCCTCTACAGTCACCAGACCTGAACCCAATCGAGATGGGATATAATTTATTATGCACACACACACACACACACACACACACACACACACACACACACACACACACACACACACACACACACACACACACACACACACACACACAATCTGCTCATAAAAAAAAGGGAACACTTAAACGGAATATAACTCTACAACCCACAGAATTTGCTCAGGTAGTGCAGCTCATCCAGGATGGCACATCAATGCGATCTGTGGCAAGAAGGTTTGCTGTGTCTGTCAGCGCAGTGTCCAGAGGCTGGAGGCGCTTCCAGGAGACAGGCCAGTACACCAGAAGATGTGGAGGGGGCCGTAGGAGGGCAACAACCCAGCAGCAGGACCGCTACCTCCACCTTTGTGCAAGGAGTAACAGGACGAGCACTGCCAGAGCCCTGCAAAATGACCCCCAGCAGGCCACAAATGTGCATGAGTCTGCACAAACGGTTAGAAACCGACTCCATGAGGGTGGTATGAGTGCCCGACGTCCACAGATGGGGGTTGTGCTCACAGCCCAACACCTTGCAGGATGCTTGGCATTTGCCACAGAACACCAGGATTGGCCAAGTCGTCACTTGTGCCCTGTGCTCTTCACAGATGAAAGTAGGTTCACACTGAGCACATGTGACAGACGTGACAGAGTCTGGAGACGCCGTGGAGAGCGATCTGCTGCCTGCAACATCCTTCAGCATGACCGTTTCGGCAGTGGGTCAGTAATTGTGTGGGGTGGCATTTCTTTGGAGGGCCGCACAACCCTCCATGTGCTTGCCAGAGGTAGCCTGACTGGCATTAGGTACCGAGATGAGATCCTCAGACCCCTTGTGAGACCATATGCTGGTGCGTTGGTCCTGGGTTCCTCCTAATGCAGGACAATGCCAGACCTCATGTGGCTGGAGTGTGTCAGCAGTTCGTGCAAAATGAAGGCATTGAACATATGGACTGGCCCGCCCTTTCCGCAGACCTGAATCCGATTGAGCACATCTGGGACATCATGTCTCGCTCCATCCACAGACTGTCCAGGAGTTGGCGGATGCTTTAGTCTAGGTCTGGGAGGAGATCCCACAGGAGACCATCCGCAACCTCATCAGGAGCATGCCCAGGCATTGTAGGGAGGTCATACAGGCACGTGGAGGCCACACACAATACTGAGCCTCATTTTGACTTGTTTTAAGGACATTACATCAAAGTTGGATCAGCCTGTAGTGTGCTTTTCCACTTTGATTTTGGGGGTGACTCCAAATCGAGGCCTCCATTGGTTAATAAATTAGATTTTCATTGATTTTTGTGTGATTTTGTTGTCAGCACATTCAACTTTGTACAGAACAAAGTATTCAATGAGAATATTTCATTCATTCAGATCTAGGATATGTTATTTGAGTGTTCCCTTTATTTTTCTGAGCAGTGTGTGTGTGTGTGTGTGTGTGTGTGTGTGTGTATACGTGCACACACACACACACACACACACACACACACACACACACACACACACACAATTACATATGCATGCATGCCAAGTGGACACCCGTCAGTAGTAATGTAGGGCCTCACGAGGTTTCAGAGGTGAAACAATGAGGGTATTAGTTTTTATTCCCAAAAATTAGGCAGTGTTTATAAAAATAAACAAAAGGATACAAAGGGCACAAGACAACACCGTATATATACGGTTATGCAACTATATATTCTGTACAATACAGTACACATAGTTGCATAAAAAAGCGATAAAAATTACTTGACCTGTTGTCATAGGAATGCAACAGATCTTGCAAAGGGGAGCACTCATGATTTTAGCTTTCTATAGATGTGAAACATGGAATATACAACGTTATCCACCTGGCCGATATTAATTCTGGACTGATGCTCAGACCGCAGGGCGATGAAAGTAAATGCATTGTGCTCGTCCACGATTCAGAAAATATGTCTCCCATATCTATAGGATCCACACCGCTCATAAAAAATTCAATATTCATATCCGGTATCTGGGGCCGTCACGGCTGCTTGTAGTTCTTTGAAAAAATGAAGACTTTCTTTTCTCTCCTGCGTAAATATCACCACACCACTTTGTTTTATTATTGTGTACATACTCCATGTCTACTCTCCGTTAGATAACCTACTTCAATTAACTTCATTTACCTGTTCACAGCAGGAGGTCGTAGAACAAGGGGGTCATTGAAGTGTTATCTATTTTGTAATTTAAAATTGATACTGAAGCCATGCTTCTATGCTGATTATGAGAGTGACATGTAAGAAATATGTTTTTCTTATCTTCTGCTATCTAAAACTGAAGTGCTTCTTATAGTCTGAAAAGTACGTCATTTACTCTGAAAAGTTGGAGAATTTGAGAAAACTTAGATGGATGGAATAAAGTGGCCAGTGTCTGATTTATGCAGCCCATGATTTGGGCATATGAATCTATTGTCAGGTACTCTATAAAGCCAATAATAAATGTGGTGCAATGCATGTAAGATAGTGTTTTGGCACAAATTAAGCCACAATTTTGGTGCAGATAACTTAGTAAATTAGTCCTATTGTGTTTTAAGAATTATCGAAGATCAGACAAAATTAGCTGAAAAGGTTGGTAATGCTGTAGAATAACTAAGATTTATTTGGCTGCTGAAGCCCCTGCTGCTTCCTTTGGGCCTTATATTACGGGACAGCAGTGTGACCATTGAAGCTAATCTCTGGCATCTTTCTCAGTGGTCAACCCCTAGTGCAGCGGGCATAATACATTTTTCTTATTTATTTTTTATAGTTCAAGTTGTATTTTTTTCCATTACTGACAGTTAAAAGGGTTGTCGAAGGCTACGATATTGATGGCTTATTCGAAGGATAGATCATGAATATCAGATCCGGCACCCCCACCGATCAACTGTTAGCTGGTCTCAAAACTGCCTGAAGTTCAGTGTATAAAGCCTGAACACCAAAACTCTATACACTATGTAAGAACCATTGTCTTGTAAAGCTGCTCAGCTTCTACACTGGTAAACGAGAGCAGTGCTGCAGTACTTACGACCAGCGACTACACGGTTAACGGAGCTGTGGTGTTCAGTCTCTGAACACTTTACTTCTGGCAGATGTGGGACCTGCTAACATCTAGTTGATTGGGTTACTGAGTGTTGTATCCCCCCCCCCCCCCTCCAACCTGATATTAATGAATTACCGTATCTTAGAAAGGTATTTAAAATCCTAGTGATGTGGAACCCCTTGACTTATGCTATATAATGTACTCAAAAATGAAGGAAAATATTTGTGGGGTGGATTAGATGTCAGCAATGCGTGATGGGTATGTTAGTTTCCTACCCACGTAGGCTTCTGCTGAATCAGTCTATGTATCTGTGTATTTTTTGTGTTTTTTTTACCCTTGTGCTACAAGAATGAAGCAGTGCCGATGATTTTACATTTGTTTTGAGTTGTGTTAAATTCTCTTCTTCTATTAAGGATGATTGCCGGCGTAGCTACAAGCAAAGATGAATGTTTCTCCTCTTCATACAACTTGAAAGAGTTTATTCAAGCTGTTGTTCCAATATTGATTGAATGTTGGGTTGAGGAGGCCCCTGAAAAGACCATGGGGGATGCTTGTGAAAAATCTCTCGAGCCCATAGCACATCATCTTCTACAACAGGTGCTGAGCATAATTTCTCTTCTCTGGAAGCTTAGTGAACACCAGGATGCACCACATGAATTGGTAACTTATTTTTTCTACCTTATTTACACGTTTTCCTTGTATTGCATATCAATGGGCCATTATCTGTGGTCTCTACACAAGTTAGGCTGGATCACCTCTCCTGGTTGAGGCCCCATTCAGTCGTCCGTGTGTAACATACATGTGATTATATGTTACACCTGCTGTATGTTTATAAAGCTCTGCTTTCAGGCTCTGAGGTATGCCGCTGCATTGCAAAGCCTGTCCAAACCATGTCTTGTCTGGTGACCGGTGGCCTATTGCTATAGTTGTAGTATGTGCTGTGATACCAGAATGTGGTGTTGAAACAAAACGTAACCAGAAATTTACCTGAATATCTTGTATTTGTTTAGGTAATACATATTGGGTTACATTCACACATCCATGTGAATTTTATAGTAGGTAAAAGCAGACCGCTTTTCTCTCGTCGCCTCTATTGCCTCCATGTGTCACGTTTTCACTGAAAGATTGTGTGTAAAGTCCAATTAAAAAGACCCCTGAAAGGTCAAATGTTTTTATTCAGATTTATTAAGCAACAGATTCAATACGGAATCTGTCTGATTTGCATTTGTGCTCCAGAGATCCTCATAGACTTAATTAAAAAAAATTCTGACCTGCAAACCTGGTTCAGTATAGGTTGTTCTCAGTCTCACAGATCTTACACTTGGATCCAGAATTTTCATGGATGTATAAATCTATTCAACTCTTTAAGTCTGTATTGTCCAAGAAACCATTGGAGAGCACATTAACGTGTCACATGGATGTGTGAGTGCAGTGAATTAGATGTTCTGCTCTTTGTTTTCATGGTATTTGTAGATAGAAAGAATGCAGGTGTTTTTACTTCTGTAGTTGGCTGCGCAATAATGCATTGTTCACTGACGTTTGCATGTGTTTTCTTCCATAGAATGACTGGCTTAGGAAGAATTATCTTAAAGATTTCAAGCATCATTTTATGAAGCATTTTCCATACACCGTACATGATCCTTTACAACAGAGGAAAATCAAGAAAGGGTAATTTAATTTGAATTATACTAATTGTGATCTTAAAGATATTGAGGACAGTTACCTATTAGTGATGTTATGTGCTGTTTATTGAATTGCAGGGTTATGGAATTGCATTGTTTTATGACAGTTACAAACAACGTATCCTTCAAACTACGACACGTTTTATCAGAACCCTTCTATAAAATTTCAATCTTTAATAATTCTCTATTTTTAAAATACTAAAAACCCCAGTGTGCATAAATAATGCTTCCCACAGGTGGCGCTATAGAGTTCAAGTCCTCTTCCTCTCAGAAGAGGTAATTTGAATATTAAATAAATGAAATTATTCAATGAGAGTATCTGGCCTACACAGTGCAGCACTTCAATGGCAAATAAATCCAAGAAGAAAGAAGTCAAAGCTGCTTTAAATTCAAAACCAATATATCTTTATTAAATACAATAGTAAAAATATTAAAATAAGAAGTAGCAAAGAGGCCCCACACATCCAGGTCTACAGATCAGAAATACATTTATACAGTTATGAAACAAATGCAGACTGAGAAAGACTAACATTCATATTACAGGGGTTGTATTCCCAAATGGGAGGCATGGGAGCATCTTATGGAGCTCACATAATTCATATAGACTAAACATCGGCTAAAAGTGTCACATAAAGCATCAAGTATGGATTCAGCAGCCTCAAGATCAATCACACATGGGTAAGACAGATTGGATAATTCTTTTTTTCACGCTGTAAGTATATTCTCTGAGTAATAAGACCACATTGGGAGACACTGTTCAAAAAAACAAATGCATACTTATCAGTACAACTTGGGTAGGGTGGGGGCTGGAACCCCAAAGCGCGGTTAGCGTCTGCTTGGGGTGGGGGCGGGGGTACAAGTTGCCCCTACCCTACCCAGGTTGTACTGATAAGTATGTATTTGTTTTTTAGAACTGTGTCTCCCAATTCGGTCTTATTACTCTGAGATCATATACTGACAGTGTGAAAAAAGACCCCTCCAATATTTCTTACCTATTTGTGATTAACCTTGAGGCTGCTGAATCAATACTTCATGCTTTATATGGCACTTTTTGCCGATGTTTTTGCTATGTGAGTTACGTCAGCTCCATAAGCTGCTCCCATGCCTCCCATTTGGCAATACAACCCCTATAATATGAATGTTATTCTTTTCTTTGTCTGTATTTGTTTTATAATTGTATATGTGCATTTCTGATCTGTAGACCTGGATGTGTGGGATCTCATTTCTACTTCTCTTTATTTTAATATTTTTACTATTGTATTTAATAAAGCTATATTGGTTTTGAATTTAAAGAAGCTTTGACTTCTTTCTTCTTGGATTTATTAAATAATGATCTAAATGAACCAAAAAGGAGAGTACCACTGCTAGTAAGTAATCTGTCAAAAAAAAAAATCCCAATATACTGGATTTCTCCCCAGAGAAGAACAAGCCATTAACTCAATAAGTAGATAGGGCAATTCTAATGATAAGGACAGTCGGTAAAGGAAAAACCTGTGGAACAATACCTATAAGACTTAATTTGCCCCTCAAACAATTCTGCAGAGATTGTTAGGGTATGTGCACACGATGCAGAAATGCTCAGGATTTTTTCCTGAGCGTTTCTGCATCTCTCTGGCAGGAAAAAACGCATGCGGATTGTACATGCGGTTCCCTGCCAGGGACATGCGGAAATGAAGCGGTCTTCACTTTCATTTCCGCATGCGGGTTGACAAGCGCTTCCCAAGCGATTTTAGCATCACTTGGAAAGTGCTTGTCAACTTCACACTATATAAATCCATGCAGCTGGCATGGATTTATATAGTGTGTGATGTCAAAAAATAAAAAATAAATCTATACGTTACCATCTGATGGCCCCCGGTGTCCTGCTTCATCGGTCCCGGCTGCCGGCAGTGAAGACTGTAGGACCTTCCGACGTCAGCGTCACGTGACCCGTCACATGACTCTGACGTCAGCGAAGGTCCTTCATTCAACCGCGAAGTGCGCGGGAAGCCGGCAGGACGCAGCGCGGGCCGTCAGAAGGTGAGAATATGTATATTTTTTATTTTATTCTTTTTTTTTTAATGGTACCTGGGTCTGGATGAGAGTCCTCTCATCCACACCCGGGTACCATCCGCACATTAGACCGCATGAAAAGCGCATCAACATATACAGTGATGCGGATTCCATGCGGTCTAATGCAAGTCAATGGCGGCAAAAGAGCAGCGTTTCCGCAAAATTAATTGACATGCTGCGGATTTTTGACCGCAGCGTTTACGCTGCGGAAAAATCCGCATCATGGGCACAGCACATGCGGATTTCCATTGGGGAACATTGCTGCCCTTCTACCATGCGTTTTTCATGCGTTTCCGCGGCGTTTACGCAACTGCAAAAACGCCGCGGAAATGCATGAAAAACGCATCGTGTGAACTCAGCCTTACCCTAGTATGTGAAATGGCACCCCCACTCAGGCGGCTGTCCTTAATAAAATCCCTAGGTATAGCCTTCTAATTTATAAAAATACAGAATGCTTATAAATAAGGATGGTACGTAACTTGTACTTCAAACGTCCCCTTGTGTTTAATGGAGACAGGTATCCCCATCAACAGAACCTCAGTCCATCCATCACCGAGGTTCCAAAGTCAGTCTCAATGCTTTTGCCCATAGATATTTAGGGTTTATCAGGAGACACAGATCTTCATTCAGGCACAATCGCCCATAATAGCAAACAAAAAAAAGACGATTTACAACCCAGTCTATGGTAACCATGCAAAAATTGAAAATTTGGCTTATATAACCCCTTTACTCCCGAAGGCCAATTTTTACTATTCTGACCACTGTCACTTTGAGGCAATAACTCTGGAACCCTTCAATGGATCCCCTTGATTCTGAGAATGTTTGTTTTTTTTCGTGACATATTGTACTTCATGATAGTGATAACATTTCTTCGATATGACTTGCGTTACTTTGTGAAAAAATCGGAAATTTGGCAATTTTCAAACTTTGACTTTTCTTGCCCTTAAATCAGAGAGAGATGTCGCACAAAATAGTTAATAAATAACAATTCCCACATGTCTACTTTACATCAGCACAATCTTTTTTGGTTAGGAAGTTATAAGGGTTACAGGTTAACCAGCGATTTCTAATTCTTCCAACAAAATTTACAAAACCATATTTTTAGGGACCGCATCACATTTGAAGAGACTTTTGGGTATTTTCTGTCATAAAGGCCCCTTAAAGTGGCACCATTCTAAAAACTGAACTCCCCAAGGTGCTCAAAACCACACTCAAGAAGTTTATTAACCCTTCAGGTGCTTCACAGGAATTTTTGGAATGTGGAAGAAAACAATGAACATTTAACTCTTTCACAAGAATGTTACTCTATACCCAAATTGTATTTTTCGTATCACCCATGAAAGTACCACAACGAGAGAGGGGATCCGCCCCTTCCTGGACAGGAAACCTACAGAATAAAAGGGCGGCGCCTCTCCACCACCTCCTCAGTTGGTTTCCTGTCCTTGAGGGGTAACCTTGTTAAAACGGCAGCAGAAGAAAGAAGAGAAGATTATTCCCAGACCTGGGCCGGTCGGTTTCCAACATGGCACAGTCTCTGCTGCGGCCGGTGCCAGGAACCTGGAAGCGCTATGGTGGGTCCAAGGGGGCCTGTACCATCGGACAGGCGTGAGCAGCAGCCACGCATCCCGGTTGTGGAGGACGCTATCCAGGAAATCGCGCTCTAAGATGCACGCCGGTGAAAAAAGTAGTGTAGACCCATGTCTTCTAACATGTTTCTGGCTACTGTTTTGTACCAGCCTGCGGCCCTGATGGTAGCGTACCGGAGGGTCCTTGATGGGAGAACCTTAGACAGGCTTACCCGTTGAAGATCTGGATAGAACTGAGCGGCGGCTGGGGTCGGCAGCTCCGTGCATCAGTGGAGAAGCTGCTGTGAAACTGCGCCCCTGTCTGGGGTCGGCAGCTTCAACGCTGCACGTCAGTGAGAGAGCATCTGTGGAACTGTGCCCCTGTCTGGGGTCTCCAGCTCCAGCTCCGTGCATCAGTGAAGAAGCTGCTGTGGAACTGCGCCCCTGTCTGGGGTCGGCAGCTCCGGCTCTGTGCATCAATGGGGGCACCTGTTGAGCTGCAGCCCTACCTGGGGTCAGCAGCTCCAGCGTTGATCGGCTCCCTATTGGAGGCGCCCCTGCCTGGGGTTCGCCACCCCAGTATTGCTCAGGCACGGTCGGATGGAGAGGAGCAGGCCTGTGATGTGGTCCAGCCTCCGAATCCGTACAGCTGGTGGTGAGTGATCTTTGTTAATGTATACCTTGTTTATGGGGCCCTTTCCTTGTTATGGTTACTAGGAAAGGCTGAAGGAAGTTAGCGCAGAACTCAAAAATGTGTGTGTGTGCGCGCGCTCTGTAAGACCCCATCTGGGCCAAGGGCCTCGTGCTTAAATTTGGCTTCAGAACGGAAGCTGGAATTTAGACCTCTAGCCTAAAGTTAGCTACATGTCTGGGCCGCACAGAGCCTCTTTATTGGGCTTCAGAATTTACCACAAAAATGAGCCTCAATCTGCTCAGTAAATGTTAAAGTAACACTCAGAGGTTTTTACTGTTGTCCTCCAGTCTGTTTACTCCATCCATGGGACGGCACATGGTGTTAATACAGCACATGGTCTCTGTGAAAGTCTGCTGTCCAGCTGCGTCTCATCAGTTGGCTCCTTCGGGTGGGGCTAGTCTGACAATTGAGATTTACCACCCAAAGGAAAGGTTTATCCTTCATTCAGATGATTACTCTTTTAAATAAAAATCTTAGCGCAGTACCTCATAAAGCCTCTTTGCGCTTCACAAAGAGCACATCATAGTGCTTCATAGCATAGCGCTTTATAGCACATCATAGTGCCTCACAGTGCCTCTTGGCACATCATAGTGCCAAATAGCACATCATAGTGCCACATAGCATAGCTCTTTATAGCACAGCATAGTGCCTCATAGCGCCTCATGGCACATCATAGCATAGCTCTTCATAGCACATCATAGTGCCTCATAGCACATCTTAGTACCTCATAGCATAGTGCCTCATGGCACATAATAGTGCCTCATAGCATAGCGCTTCATAGCACATAGTGCCTCATGGCGCTTCATAGCACATAGTGCTGCTAAGTGCAGTCCTTTCACCTGAGGATGGAATGTAGGACCTTGAGCAAGAAAGTCGGGGATCTCTGGAAGAATCCAGGAGTCTGTGATTGACATGCTTCTCAGCCAAAAGAACCATGCCCTCTTGGGCCAGTAGGGGACTATAAGACTCACCTGTGCCCGATCCTCCCTGACCTTCCCCAATACTGCTGGAATTAGACATGTTGGGGAAGGAAAGTATAAGCCAGCCTGAAATCCCCTTGGGACTGGAAGGTGTCTACCACCAGGGGATTTTCCGTGGGATTCAGAGAACAGAACTTTTTTAATTTGCTGTTCTGACGGGTCGCAAATAGGTCGACCTCCGGAGACCCCCCGCATGGCATCTAGTTGACGGAAGACTGAAGTATTTAGAGCCCATTCTCCCTGCAATAATGGTTTGCGATTCAGAAAGTCTGCTTTTTGTGTTGTCCTCTCCGCTGATATGAAGAACGATTAACGAGAGGACTTTCCCTTCCACAAGAGAAAATATCCTCCCTGCTATCCGCATAAGGGATCTTGAGCGAGTTTCCTGGTATGTAAATCTGGTGATTTACATACGCTACAGTGACGTGGTTGTCGTATAGTACTTTTACATGGTGACCTTGTAAGAGGGGTAAAAAGCTAATTAGTGCATTCTCTACTGCCTGTCGTTCCCACATGTTTGAGGACCCCAGACTCTCCATCTCTGACCAAGTCTTCTGTATCAGGTGGTTGTCTCGATTACTACTCTGGTAAAAAGGGGAACCCAGGGGACGCCCGCCTGGACCGTATCCACCCTCAACCACCAATGTAGTGAACGGATTACATTGTGAGGGAGTGTCAATCTGCCCTCCAGATGCCCTTGGAGGATGACTTTTTGTTTTTTAGGACGTCCCATTGTAACTCCCTTGCATGAAATTGGGCCTAGCTTACTGCTGGAATGCAGGAGGTGAGAGAGCCTAGCAAAGACATTGTCCCCCAGAGAGTCATTACTGGATTTCTTATTGCCGCTGAAACCAGGTTCTTTATTTTTTCTTTTTTCTGGTCGGGCAGGTGGCATTCTTGCCGAACTGAACTGAATCCAGGGTGAGGCCTAAAAAGATTTGAGTTGTCCGTGGAATCAATTTTGATTTTTTTCCAGGTTTAAACACCATCCTAAGCTTCTTAAGATGGTGCACGCCCGATCCACTTGAGCTAGGCAATGATTGTAAGTTTTTCCCACTATTAGGAAATCGTCCAATTATGGGATGATCAATCTGTCTTCCTCCCTGAGATGAGCTGTAACCTCCGCTATAAGCTTTGTGAAATTGCGGGGTGCCACTGCCAGGCTGAAGGGAAGGTCTCTGTATTTAAAGTACCTGATGATTCCCTGTACAGTTATAGCCACTCTCAGGTATCTGTGAAAGTCGCGATGGACTGGCACATGATAATATACATCTCTGAGGTCCAGTACAGCCATCTAGCAACCGGGAAACAATAAATTTATTGTTAATCTTATTGTCTCCATCTTGAATGATGGAATGTTGAAGGACTTGTTTAGGCCCTTCAGGTTGATTATGAGCCTGTATGTGTCGTCCATTTTTTTTCATAAGAAACAAGGGGGAATAGAAACCTCTGCTCTCCTCTTGTGGTGACACTTCCTGTAACATGTTCTTTCTTAGGAGGTTTAACACCTCTTCCTCCAATGCTTGTTGTACTGGCGGAGAGGATTTTGTGGCAGTCATGATGAATCTCTCTGGCAGATTCCTCAGGAATTCCAGCTTCCTTAGCTAGACCCTGTTGACACAGGGCGCACACCCTGTATTTGGACTTCCCTGTACTCTTTCTAGGGACATCCTTACACAGAGGAAGGAGCGAGATATAAAAAGTCTACATTAATACTTCGACATTCACATAGCTCACTCGCCACTCAGCAGATAAAAGCGGGGTACCGGAACGGGAGGCAGGACGGTATCCAACAATTCATCTTGGGAGACCGTGGAATCCTCAATCCTGCTTGAGCTATGCCGGCTTCTTGAATCCTTGTTGCTGCGTGTCCCAGAACGCCCACCGCTCCTACCCTGGGGTGGAAGCTGCTCCTGGGTGCGCTTCTGGTGTCGAGGCTGCACCTGCGGCTGCTTTGTCTCCTCATGCTGCTGCAGCATGGTTTGCTACTCTTGCTGCTGCTGATGCGTTGAGGAGGGCTTCTGTGACGCCATTCTGTCGTGCACTGTGCCCCTGCCTAGCCGGTGATCTACCCTTAAGTACCATTGTGCCATCGAGATCACCCGCTTGCGTCCCCGCAGCTACCTCCCCCAAATTTTACATCCGAAGCTCAGGGGTCATCGGGGAGCGTCTTCCGGATTTGTCACTTCCGGTCGCGCCCAGTGAAGCCCCATCCGTGACGCGGGGTTGCCGGCCATCATGCTATGTAGGTGCCGCAAACCCCTGCCCGCACACGAGGAGATCCAGATCGGGCACTCTCCGCGGCGCTCCCAGCACACACAGGGCCAGCCGCAGCAGAGACTGTGCCCTGCCAAAACCGACAGGCCCCGGCTTGGGTAAGTTCATGATCTTAAACACGCATGCCGCTGTTGCCGCCGATGAGCTAGAAGGTCCCCCATCAAGGACAGGAAACCACTGAGGGCAGATCCCCTCTCTCGTTGTGCCGTCATGGGTGATAGAAAAATGTTGTTTGTTTTCTTTTGTATTAGTCACTTCCTGTGTTTAACGCCCTTAGTGAATATAGTCAATAATGTCCTTAACTACCAAGCCAAATTTACTATTCTGACCACTGTCACTTTATGAAGTAATAACTCTGGAACACTTCAACGAATCCCACTGATTCAGAGATTGTTTCTCGTGACATATTGTACTTCACGATAGTGGTAAAATTTATTTAATGTGACTTGCGTTGGGGGGCCTGGCCTAGCAGGGCTTGAGAGGATGTGTTGGAGCTCTCCTGTTACACATAACGAATACAGGGCTGAGCGGAGGCGCCGCCGAATGCCTGAGATAGCTGCTCCGGTGCCCGAGATTGCGGTGAGCGTGGGGAACCCGCCGGAGGCTACATCAGAGGTCCAGATAACACGCAGGAGGCAGAAAGAGCTGGGGACAGAGAGGAGTACCCGGACCCAAGATGGAGCTGGATCAGCAGAGGAGAAGGCGTCCAAGGCAAGTGCTGCATACAGGAGGAAGATGGAAGTGATCTCCAGGCTGGAGAAGTTTGCTAGAGTGAAGGGAGCAGAGAGGCAGCAGCAGGGAGCTGGAGGTGTAGAGGACACAGGGAATTGAACTGAGAGCAGTCCCAGGCACAGTACAGCCCCATTACTCAGCGGACCCCTATGCGTTCTGATAAGTCACAGGATAAGTGTGGCACATCCCCCACTGCAGCAACCTCACAAGCCCCTGCACAAGGGTAAACAGCCTGTAGACTCATGTGAAGCAGCTGTGAATGAACCAACACTGAAGGATGTCTTCTCAGTAGTGACATTTTGCAAATCTGCACTCACAGCCCTGACCCTGCAGGTGATGACTTAAAGGGTGAAATGGCTAATTTCCTTACTGCCATACAGAAAGCTGAGGAGAGGACTGAGGCAGTGGATGAGCGTGAAGGCTGTGCTGAAGATCAGATTGCTGAACTGTTAAAAAGGGAGAAAAAATATGTCCAGCGCATTTCGGAGCTGGAATTTAAAACAGACTATCTTGAAAACCGTTCCTGTAGGAACAATCTAAGACTAATTGGAGTGCCTGAAAATGTTGAAGGGAACAACCCCACAGATTATATCGAATCATGGCTGAAAACCAAACTGGGAAGAGACAGCCTTACAAAATTGTTCGCAGTGGAGAGGGCTAATCGAGTACCATAAAGACCCTTACCCCTAGGGTCGGCCCCGAGATCTATCCTGGCAAAAATCCTAAACTACCGGGACTGCGATATCCTACTTAGAAGAGCCAGAGACATAGTAGACTTAACTATTGATGACAACCGGATATCTATGCACCCGGACTATACCGCGGCAGTTCAAAAGCTCAGAATGAAATTCGGAGAGGTCAGGAGGAGACTGTGGGGACTGGGTTTCGCTTACTCAATGCTATATCCGGCCAAATTAAGGGTGGTGGCTCTGGGAGGGGTACACTTTTTTTCAGACCCCTGAGGAGGCAACAATTTAGCTGAATCAGAATGGCAAACATATTGGAGCAGATAGGGCCCGCTGAAAAAAGACTCTGGTTGTTCGAGGGTTAATTGTGTTAAGATTGTAAAATTTGATTGGTTATAGGATAATTCTCCTTTTTGGTTCTGCGGGACAAAAATGTTAATAATGGTTGTGTTCTGCGCAACAGGCATTTTATTCTGTCATCGGTGGGCAGGAGAGACGAAGAGGTGGAAAGTTAACTAGAAAAGTAGTAAAGTAGGGGGCGGAGCCTGCAGGGTATGTGAGCGTCTGCATCTGGACATCGCTTGTGAGACCCCGGAGCTTCCTGGACTCTGGGTGCTGAAGCATGAAGAAGGGGAAGACCACGAGGAGATCAGAGAGGGAGGCACAAGATGGCAAGCATGACTTGAAAAGCAGGCCGTGCAGAGGACCTACAGAGAGAAGCTGCAACACGGCTGTAAAGGTTTGCAAGGATGGAGGGGGGGAGTGGAAAAGCAGTGAGGGTCATTCATCCAGACCCTAATCCTTTCTCTCCCCTGCAAGAAATGAATCAGTCTGAGCCAGAGACTGAGGAGGCGCCATGCCAAAATAGCCAGACACAACTAAATTACTTCCCTGCAGAAAGCAGCAGTAATAATGAGCCAACACTTAGGCTGTGTGCCCACTATGTGTTTTTTAAGCGTTTCCGCAGCGGCAATTCTGCTACAGAAACGCTTAAACGCTTGGTAGAAGGTCTGCAATGTTCCCCAATGATAATCCGCATGTACTGTGCACATGCTGCGGAAATTTCCGCTGCAGATTATCATTGCAGAAAAATCTGCAGCACTACCAATTATTTTGCGTAATCGCGGCATTTTCGCCGCCATCGACTTGCATTGAATCGCTTAATATCCGCATGACTACATGTGCACATGCGGATATTAAGCGATTCAATGTGCAGATGGTACCCGGGTCTGGAGAACAGGAGACTCTCCTCCAGACCAGGGTACCATAGTACCTGTAAAAAAAAAAAAAAAAAAAAAGAATTAAAATAAATATGCATTTTACTCACCTTCTGATGGCCCCCGGTCTCCATAGTGATGTGTCCTGGCTGCCCGGCAGCTCGCGATGGTCTAAAAGGACCTGCCATGACGTCATTTAGTCATGTGACGGGTCACGCGACTGCTGACAGTGGTCGCATGACCTGTCGCATGACTAAATGACGTCCTGGAAGGTTCTTTTACACAACCACGAGACATCGGGGAGACCGGACGCATTGGATAAGGAGGCGGGGGGCCATCGGAAGGGGAGCATATGTTGTGTTTTTTTTATTTTTTTTTTATACCATTTTTATTATTTTTTTTAACTAACTTGGTAACACTACATAAAATCCATTCCTGTTGCATGGATTTATATAGTGTGACCAAGTTGTAAAACACTTTCCAAGTGATGCTAAAATCGCTCGGAAAGCGCTTGACAACCCGCATGCGAAATCGCATGATCAAAACGCTTCACTTACGCTTGTCCCTGGCAGGTAAAACGCATGTAAAATCCGCATACGTTTTTTTCTGCCAGGGAGATGCAGAAACGCTCAGGAAAAATCCGGAGCATTTCTGCATTGTGGGCACTTAGCCTGAAGGACATGATGCAGGCTATTAGGGGATGCAGTAGCTCCCTCTCTTCATTAATGCTACAGGTTGGAGAGATTAAAAAGGACATTCGCGGTATCTCAGAGAGAACAGCAGCCCTGGAGGAAAGAGTCAGTGCAATAGAGGACACTTTAATCCCTATGAAGAAAGATATGTATCAACAGGGAAAGCTTCTGGAAGCACTAAAACTCAAACAAGATGATATAGAGAACCGCCTCCGCATAAATAATATACTTATTGTGGGGGCCCTGGAAAAAACTGAAGGAGCTAAAGCTACGGAATTTTTTTGAAGCCTGGCTGCTCAAAGTATATGGAAAAGAGATCCTGAGCCCCCTTTTTGCAGTTGAAAGGGCACACAGTGTCCCTACCAGGCCATTATCACAAGGGAGCCCTCCATGCACAGTCCTTGCTAAAATACTCCTCTATAGAGACCGAGATGCAATACTACGCAATGCTAGGGACAATCCTGACCTCTGCATTAATGGTCAAAAGATATCGGTCTATCCAGACTACTCTGCAGAAATACAAAAAAAAAATAATAAAAAAAAATGTTCAATTTCTGGATATTAAAAAAAACGTCTTGCGAACTACGGGGACTGCTTGCTCTATGCTATACCCTGCCGCCTTAGGATTGCAGCTATGAATTCAACGATCTTCTTTGATTAACCTAAAGACGATCTCCTGTAGCTGGACCAAAACGAGAAAAAACTACGGTAAGAAAAGAAATGAAACTGCAGAGACTGTCCTGAGATGTCAACAGATTTGCACACACCTCTGGGGCCAGAGTTTATCCTTCCTTAAACGATCAGACTCCTTTTTTGTTTTTTTTGCCTCCCCTTCCCCCAACTCTCCCTTTTTTTGGTGGGGGAGGGGGGGGGGTTATGGGTTAAATATGCAAATGTGAGAAATCACTTACAACTGTTAAATATATGGTAGCTGTTAAAGAAGTTTGAACAAACTGTGAGACTGGGGACGTTTTGTCCTTCTCACCCCCCCCACTGCGAACGTTTGGTGTGGTTACGGCACATTACTATACCCTAGTCCCTACGGGAGGAAATATTGGGGTACGGTCGCAGTGACCCAATTGTTAAAGGTTAATTTTAGGATATGTTTAGAGTTAATTAGATTAAAGCCGGCTCTTAGTTGAGTAGCTAAAAAGTCAATAGAAAGTGTTCAATGTGTATTACAATATCTTTACAGTTTACTATCACTAACAGAAAATGGCTGGGAAATTTAGCATAATATGGAATGTTAGAGGAATGAATGACGCAAGTAAGAGGAAGGCAGTGCTTGATGATGTCAAAAAACGCAACCCTCAATAATATGCCTTCAAGAAACTCATTCAGTAACACAAACCACCAAATTGTTAACCGCCTCCTGGATATGATCAAGTTATCACTCAGTGTACTCTAGATATTCTAGAGGGGTCAGTATCTTGTTTCATCACTCCACTCCTTTTCAATGTACCGATAAAGAGATAGACAAAGAGGGGAGATATATATGCCTGTTTAGGAAGTTACTTAATACTCTGGTCATTATAACTACGATGTATATTCCTCCACCGTATACGGGATCTGTTCTCCAAAACGTCCTAATATTTGCTAGTAAATACCCCAGTTGCCCCTTAATGATTGTGGGTGACTTTAATAATACAGTACAATACATGATGGATAGACTCTCGGGGGGTGCAGCTGGATCAAGGGATGGGAAAACCCCTTTCGGAAGAGTACTAGAATCTTCCAGAGCATTGGAGAAGTACCTAATGGAGGGAGTGCAAAGGGCTGAAACTCAGCATGTGCAGAACCCCTCCACTTTAACAAATGAAAACTTACAAAGACTCTCAAGGTCAACTGAAACAACAATTAATCACAAAAGCGACTAATAAGAGGTTCTTTATGAAGCAGACATTTTATGAAGATGAGGAGGGAGCAGGGCATATGTTGGCTATGGTTGTTAAGGCACAACAAAAATCATCATATATTGAGACTATCAAGAGAGCTCTGCTCTCCCCCGGATATACTTTGGGTGTTTAGAGATCTCTAGGCTTCATTGTATGCCTCAACGGTGCAACCCACGACGGAAGACCTAGAGGACTTCCTTTCCCCTCTCTCTCTCTCTCCCTACACTGACAAACAAAGCATCCCAACTCTTAGACGAACCACTTTCACTTGGGGAATTAGAAGAAGCCTTGGGCTCCTTAACAAATAATAAGGCACCAGGAAAGGCTGGTATCCCGGTAGAGGTTTACCAAAAGTATAGCAAATATATACTTCCACAATTGATGGAGGTTTACAATGAGGCATTATAGAGTGGGAAACTTCCACCGTCCATGAACGAGGCCATAATTGTTGTGATTCCAAAGGAGGGAAGGAATATGCTGTTCCCAGAATCTTATCGCTCTTTTTCATTACTTACGGTGGACATTAAGATACTGGCAAAGTTACTAGCCAATAAGCTTATCAAAGTAATAACGTCCATAATCCACCAAGACCAGGCTGGCTTTTTGCCAAACATGTCAACAGCGATTAATAAATGCAGACTGTACTTAAACCTTCAGCTTCCCAACAATTCTAGGTCCTTTCCTATTCAAAATAACAGCTACAGGGCTACAGTATCTTTGGATGCAGCCAAAGCCTTTGACAGTATAGAGTGGGCCTTTCTGTGGAGTACACTGTCACACATGGGATTTGTGAATACATTTATCTCTTGGATTAAGCTTCTTTATTCTGCCCCCCAAGCCAAAATTCAGGTTAACAGCCTTAAATCAGATATGTTTTCCTTGCAAAGGGGCACAAGGCAGGGATGCCCACTTTCTCCACTGTTGTTCGCCATTCCTATAGAGCCCGTTCGCTGCAGCAATTCGCCTCTCCCCGAGGGTTAAGGGGTTCCCTTATGGGGACGATCAAGAAAAAATCGCATTATATGCAGACGATGTACTTCTTTTTCTAGATAACTGGCCGGAATCATTGAGGGAAGCCATGGCAATTATTAACAACTACTGCTTTGTCAGGCCTCTCTATTGATTGGGGTAAATCAGCGCTTATGACTGTGGGAAATAAACTCTCAAATGAAGCGATGGAAGTGGGACAACTTAAAATTGTCCACTCATATAAGTATTTTGGGATTAAAATAAGCGAGAATATGGAGAAGTATGTATCTCTAAATATTGACCCCCTTTGAAGTAAATTCCAAAACAAAATTGCAGCTTGCTATAAGTTGCCCCTGTCGGTGATAGGGAGAACCAATCTAAATAAGATGATCCTCATGCCACAGTTAACCACTTCGCGCCAGAGCCTATTTTTGCCTTCGTGACCGGGCCAATTTTTTAAATTCTGACCACTGTCCGTTTATGAAGTAATTACTCTGGAACGCTTCAACGTATTCCCCTGATTCTGAGACTGTTTTTTCATTACATATTGTACTTCATGATAGTGGTAAAATTTCTTCGATATAACTTGCGTTTATTTGTGAAAAAATCAGAAATTTGGTGAAAATTTTGAAAATTTTGCAATTTTCAAACTTTGAATTTTCATGCCCTTAAATCAGAGAGATATGTCACACAAAATAGTTAATAAATAACATTTCCCACATGTCTACTTTACATCAGCACAATTTTGGAACCAAAATTTTTTTTTGTTAGGGAGCTATAAGGGTTAAAAGTTGACCAGCGATTTCTCATTTTTCCAACAAAATTTACAAAAACTTTTTTTTAGGGACCACATCATATTTGAAGTCACTTTGAGGGGTCTTTATGACAGAAAATACCCAAAAGTGACACCATTCTAAAAACTGCACCCCTCAAGGTGCTCAAAACCACATTCAAGAACTTTATTAACCCTTCAGGTGCTTCACAGGAATTTTTGGAATGTGGAAGAAAAAAATTAACATTTAACTTTTTTCACAAAAATGTTACTTTAGACCCAATTTTTTTTATTTTCACAGGGGTAACAGGAAAAAATGGACCCCAATTTTTTTTGTGCAATTTCTCTTGAGCGTGCTGATACCCCATATGTGAGGGAAAACCACTGTTTGGGCTCACTGCAGGGTTCGGAAGGGAAGGAGCGCCATTAGACTTTTTGAATGTAAAATTTGTCTGAATAATTAGCAGACGCCATGTTGCGTTTGGAGAGCTCCTGATGTGCCTAAACAGTGGAAACCCCCCACAAGTGACACCATTTTGGAAACTAGACCCCTTAGGGAACTTATCTAGATGTGTGGTGAGCACCTTGAACCCCAAGGTGCTTCACAGAAGTTTATAATATTGAGCTGTAAAAATAAAATTTTCACATTTTTCCCACAAAACCGTTTTTCATCCCTTAATTTTGCATTATCATAAGGGTAATAGGATAAATTGCACCATGAAATTTGTTGTGCAATTTCTCCTGAACACGCCGATACCCCATATGTGGAGGCAATTTACTGTTTGGGCACATGGCAGGGTTTGAAAGGGAAGGAGCGCCATTTGACTTTTTGAATGTAAAATTTGTCGGAATAATTAGCAGACGCCATGTTGCGTTTGGAGAGCTCCTGATGTGCCTAAACAGTGGAAACCCCCCACAAGTGACACCATTTTGGAAACTAGACCCCTTAGGGAACTTATCTAGATGTGTGGTGAGCACCTTGAACCCCAAGGTGCTTCACAGAAGTTTATAATATTGAGCTGTAAAAATAAAATTTTCACATTTTTCCCACAAAACCGTTTTTCATCCCTTAATTTTGCATTATCATAAGGGTAATAGGATAAATTGCACCATGAAATTTGTTGTGCAATTTCTCCTGAACACGCCGATACCCCATATGTGGAGGCAATTTACTGTTTGGGCACATGGCAGGGTTTGAAAGGGAAGGAGCGCCATTTGACTTTTTGAATGTAAAATTTGTCGGAATAATTAGCAGACGCCATGTTGCGTTTGGAGAGCTCCTGATGTGCCTAAACAGTGGAAACCCCCCACAAGTGACACCATTTTGGAAACTAGACCCCTTAGGGAACTTATCTAGATGTGTGGTGAGCACCTTGAACCCCAAGGTGCTTCACAGAAGTTTATAATATTGAGCTGTAAAAATAAAATTTTCACATTTTTCCCACAAAACCGTTTTTCATCCCTTAATTTTGCATTATCATAAGGGTAATAGGATAAATTGCACCATGAAATTTGTTGTGCAATTTCTCCTGAACACGCCGATACCCCATATGTGGAGGAAAATTACTGTTTGGGCACATGGCAGGGTTTGAAAGGGAAGGAGCGCCATTTGACTTTTTGAATGTAAAATTTGTCGGAATAATTAGCAGACGCCATGTTGCGTTTGGAGAGCTCCTGATGTGCCTAAACAGTGGAAACCACCCACAAGTGACACCATTTTGGAAACTAGACCCCTTAGGGAACTTATCTAGATGTGTGATGAGCACCTTGAACCCCAAGGTGCTTCACAGAAGTTTATAATATTGAGCCGTAAAAATAAAATTTTCACATTTTTCCCATAAAAAATGTTTTTCATTCCCTAATTTTGCATTATCATAAGGGTAACAGGATAAATTGCACCATGAAATTTGTTGTGCAATTTCTCCTGAGTACGCCGATACCCCATATGTGGGGGAAAACCACTGCTTTGGTGTACGGCAGGGTTCGGAAGAGAAAGGAGCGCTATGTTGGCTGGGATAGGCAGCAGACACCATGTCACATTTGAAGAGTCGCTGACATGCCAAAACAGCAGAAACCCCCACAAGTGACCCCATTTTGTAAACTACACCTCTCAAGGAATTCATCAAGGGAAGTAGTGAGTATTTTTTAATTTTTAAATTTATACCATTGGGCAGTGAAAAAAGCATAATTATATTTTTACCACAAAAAAATGTTTTACCCTCAGATTTTACATTTTCACACAGGGCAATGGGTAAAAATGGTGCCGAAATGTGTCACACAATTTCTTCTAAAAGTGGCAATACCCCATATGTGGCTGTATCGTACCGCTCAGCCGTACGGCGAGATCTGGGAGGGACGGAGCGCTATTTGACAATTGGAGAACAAATTATTGTAGAATAGGCATTTGGATTTGGGAGCACGAAATTTTCTGAATTTCTTTAGGGGGGCAAGGGTCATTTTGCTTTTCCAGAGCCTTTCTGCTACCAGTAATTTGGAAGTCCCTTATATTTTTAACAGATGACGGACCTGAGTGGGGACTAGCTTTTTTTGAGGACTGAGTTGAAGCTTTTATTGGGAACATTTTACGTAACATTTATCCGGCGCTCTAGGCTGAGCACTTACATCGGGGTTTCCATCTAAATTTCCAAGTGATGTAATTCAGATGAAACCCCTGCAGGATCCATTCACTATAATGAGGCAGCAGAGTTACTCTGGACTCCGTCTGGCCTCTGTTTAGCGGTGTCCTTTTTTTCAGAAGTGCACAAAACTGTGGCCAACCGCACTTTTATGCACGCCTAAAACAAATGACACCGTGGGATCCCAGGCTAGACGGCGTCCACAGTGGCCTATATCTGCCTCATTACAGGGAATCTTCCATCATGGGTTCCGGCTGAATCACGTATTTCAGAGATTTACACGGAAACTCTGGTGTAAGTGCTCAGCGCAGAGCACAGGATAAATGTGAGCAGAGCCTTACTGGGATCTTTGGGAGACATAATAAACAAATCAGTAGCAGGTGAAGAATTGGTTTTATTTATTTTTTACGCCGTTCCTCGTGCGGTATAAGTGATGAGATTACTTTATTCTTTGGGTCGGTGCGATTACAGAGATACCAGATTTATATCGGGTTTTTATGACTGACAGCTGTCACACACTAAAATACGCTTTTTTTGCAAAATCTAGTTTTTGCATCACCATATTTTGAGAGCTATAATTTTTCCATATTTCGGCCGACAGAGTCATGTGACGGCTTGTTTTTTGCGGGACGAGTTGACATTTTTATTGGTACCATTTTTGGAAACGTGACATTTTTGGATCGCTTTCTATTCCGTTTTTTGGGAGGTAAAATTAACAAAAACAAACAATTCAGGAATAGTTTTTTGAGGTTTTTTTTTATGCCGTTCTGCGTGTGGTAAAAGTGATCAGGTAGCGTTATTCTTGGGGTAAGTACGTTTATAGCGATACTACACTTACTGTATTTTTTTATGTTTTGGCGCTTTTACACAATAAAACAATTTTATAGAAAAAAATATTTTTTTTGCATTGCTTTATTCTGAGCGCTATAACTTTTTTATTTTTTGGCTGATGGAGCTGTATGGCAGCTTTTTTTTTGTGGAACAAGATGACGTTTTCAGCGGTACCATTTTTATTTCTATTTTGTTTTTTGATCGCATTTTTTTCCACTTTTTGTTTGGCGATATGATGAAAAAGCATATTTTTTTGCTCCGTTTTTTATTTATTTTTATTATGGTGTGCACAGAAGGAGTTAATTAGTGAGACAGTTTTATAGCTCGGGTTGTTTCGGACGCGGCGATACCAAATATGTGTACTTTTTTTTGGTTTTGTAAAAATATACGGATTTATTGGTTTAATATTTTATTTATTTTTATTTATTTTGTGATTTTTTTTTTTTAATAGTTTAAAAACTTTTTTTTTACTTTTTTTTACATTTTTACTTAGTCCCTGTATGGGACATTAATTTTTATTTTTCTGATCACTGATCTCATGTAATGTAATAGACATATATTACATTACATGAGATCTTCCCTGACTGTTTCAGTCAGTCTCCTTTCTGGCTCAGCTTGCAGGCTGAGCCAGACAGGACACCATATATGGCAGAGCTGGAGGCGGTCATGTGACCTCCAGCTGCCATAGCAACCCCAGGTCCTGGAAGGAAACGGAGGTCTTCGGAGAGGTAAGACGACCCCCTCTCCTCCTGCTGTCTCCTATATGCCGCGATCACTATAGATCACAGCATATAGAAGACAGCAAGGGGTTAACATCACTGGGACCTGATCTAATCAGGTCCCGATGATGTACCCTGTCAGAGCTAACGCTCTGCACCGGAATCGCAGCGCTTGCAGGACCCTGGGGGTCCTGAGCGCTGCGAGACCACCCACCGTTTTTAAACGTCGGCGCTGCACAGAGCCCAGCAAGCGCCGACGTTTATCTACAGTGGGCGGTCGGGAACCGGTTAATGTACCTGCACCAATATGGCTTCCTATGGGATAAAAAAGGTGCCAAGGTTAAAACTTGAGACCCTGCAGAGACCAAAGGGGGATTGAGGACTTGAGTTTCCTGACCCACTGTTGTATTATCTTTCCTCACAATTGCAACATTTGAGGGGGTGGGAGAGCCCGGAACTCCCATCCTCATCGGCTAGAATGATTAGGCAGGTACTAGGAGAAAGCAACCTAGTGGATGCTCTGGAAGGAGGAAGATTAAGGAATTACGAGCTAGTGGGAGGAACAATTAGAGGGATTCATAAAATATGGTCTAAAGTTAAAAAGATGATGGGCATGGTGGGATACTCAAAATACTCACCCATATGGAATAATTCTAACTATCCAGAATTCGATAGACTGGAGGGGTTTGGTCAATAGCAAAGACTGGGACTTTATAAGATCGTACAATTAGTCAAGGGTGGTAGGTTTAAGTCTTTTCAGGAGTTCCAGAATGAGTTTGGGGTCTCCAGCAAGGGATTTTATAAAAACCTGCAGCTGAGACACGCCTTCATGACACAAAATGGTCGGGAGCCTATTATTCAAAGTAGAGGAACAGCTTTCTTGGACACAGTGGTGGGGAAGGGGTCAACGAGAGGGGTAATCTCGTTCCATTATAAATGTCTAATGGAACAGGTCCTCAAAAAATGAGGTAGTAATCTTAAAACTAAATGGGAGCGAGACCTGGGCCCAATAGAGGAAGACACAGGGGAAGATATTTTACAGTCCACACCACTAGTGTCGACAAGCAAGGGGAAAAAAACTTTCGCAATACTATCTGATTCATACAGTATATAATACCCCTTTTGCGCTTACAAAATTTTGGTTACAAAAACGACTCAAATTGTTATAGGTGTGGTAATCCTGATGTAGATCTATGTCATGTAATGTGGAACTGCCCTAAACTTAGGGGATTCTGGAGAGAGATTCTAGATCTTGTGTCCAAGGTGTTTGAATGTGAGATTCCCCATGATCCTATTGTGTGTCTGTTGGGATATGTAAATGGCTTACCAACTGAAGAGGCCCATCAGATAGCTATCCTCCGTCTACTATACCAGGCCAGGAAGCTGATAGCTTCACACTGGAAAGATAATGAACCTCCAAACATAAAAGAATATATCCCTAAAATCAACAATATACTTAGACTAGAGAGATATGTGTACCAGAGAAGGGGGAACCCTCTTAAATTTGAAAAATTGTGGGCACCTTGGTTGGATACTCCAGGCCTGGCCCCTATGACATTGACATGGTCAAGAATTTTAGCGACTGCATTGATTAGATCAGTTTTGATTGTAATATGAATGTAATGACTCCTGCTAATTAATTGTTAGTAGATTGATAACAAGTAGCTAAATGAACTGTGCATGTTAATAAATAAGGGAGAGCTAGAAAGTGACCAACACATCTGATATGTAATAAAATACATCCTTTTATTACTTGAGAACCAAGTTTTACAATGTGAAGAAATTGGCAATGTCTATAAACTGTTTCTCCCCTTTTAAGGTTGAAAGAGCCGGCGGGAAGGGGTGGGAGCTGGGGGAAAATTTGAAAGGATGTGATTGTCAACTTAACTGTTCATGTTGAAAATGTTAAAATATAAATTATTTGATTTAAAAAAAAACAAGAAGAGTAGTAAAGTGTCCGAAATCTCAGACCCTAATAATTTCTAGGTTGTGGAAAGGCTTTTTCCTTTCTCGTATATAGAGTGCAGTATACGTATTAAAACAAAAGGTGGGGAAAGGGTTGGGGAAGTTCGAGGGGTAGTTTAAGTTGAGTTTTAAAATGGGGAATCGGGGGGCGGTAGGTGTTACAGAAGGGAGGGTACTGGGGGGAGGTGGGGAATACTGATATCGCTGACTATGATGCGAGGAATTGTTAAAATTTTGAGCTGGAATGTCAGAGGCCTCTCTAACAGGAGTCGAACTGCAATGTATTATGCAAGAGAGGCCCTCGGTGATATGCCTTCAGGAAAGGCACCTGGTTAGTGAAAAAATAGCTGTGCTACAGAAGAGATGGGTGAGGAAGGTTTATCACTCGACATTCTCAACCTTCGCTAGAGTGGTGTCAATACTGGTACACTCAAGCACGTAGTTTGTAGAGGTGTCGATAGACAAAGATGGTCAATATATATTTGTAGTGTGTAAGATTTTCAATAGACTTTTATGCATTGTGTCTGTATATATCGCTCCGCCATACTCGGGGTTGGGGGGGTGGAGGAGGGTGGAGATGCAGGAAATTCTAGCAATATCGGGTAGATGGGTAGGGGTTCCTATACTTATAGTGGGTGATGTAAACAATGTTGTCAATGACCACTCGGATAAGGGAAGACATGCCTTGTTGAGGAGTGAAGGGAATGAGACAGCATTTGGTAACTATTTAAAGGAAGTAGCCTTGACAGATCTATGGCGGGTACAAAATTTGGATAAGTACTGCTACTCCTGCTATTCTGCCATATATGGCTCTTTGTCCCGTATAGACGTAGCCCTGGGAAATGAATGGATGGATAATTTGGTACAGGAGGTAGAGTATTTACCAAGAGTGGTGTCAGACCACAGTCCGCTAGTGGTGCTTCTACAAATTGAGGACCAGGGGAGTAAATCGGGATTGGGATGGAAGATTCATCCTTTTTGGCTGCAACTCCTAGACATGGGGGAGATTTGGTGATGAGCTCGTTGAATTTTTTAGGCTTAACGAGAGTAGTGCAGAGCAACCCATTGTTTGGGACACTATGAAGGCATATTTAAGTGGGATTTTGTGCAGAGACCTATCAAGGCATAAGACTACATCCAGAAACAAGGATATAGCGGTAATGGAAGAATTGAGGGCAGCGGAGGGAGCGCTGAGTAACCAGCATTCAAAGCACACCGCTTGAAGGCTGCTCAGGAAGAGGTAAATAAACTACATTTGCACAAGGCAAAAAGGTTGATTGCATTTCAAAAAGAAGCTTTCTATGCAGAGGGTGAAAAAGTAGGACATCTGCTCTCAGTGGTGGCTTCAGCGCAGCGGGACTCGACACATGTATATGCATTAAAGCAAGAGAATGACAGTGTAGTTACACAGGGGGAGCAAATTTTGAAAGTCTTTAGGGTATTTTACAGGAAGTTATACTTCTCGCAGTCGCAGCTGGTGGAAAGCGAGATTGATTCTTTACTAGGGGAGGCTCACCTACCTAAGTTAAGCAACGAAGACTGAGATCGGCTAGACAATCCTCTTCCATCGGAGGAATTGAGAGGCTTTGGCGTCCATGGCGGTTGACAGGGCACTGGGGGCATTAGGCATCCCTGCTGAAGTATATAAAAATCTCATTGAGGAAATAACTAAATTGTTAGGGGTATTTGATGAGGCGTTGGAGAGGGGACTGTTACCTGCATCTTTGAAAAAGTCTTTTTCTGTGAGGCCGGTACTGTCAAACTTGATTCCTCCTTCCACCACAAAATCAGGAAACAGTGGCTCATAAATGAAGTCCATACAGGGTCAGTAGTAGAGGGGCGCTGGTTCATCTTCTATCCTGGTTCGACTGCGTGGTGGTTCAGCAGCATCGGAGGAGGAAGACGACGACTACAAGTCAGAAAAATAAAGAAAGGTGGGATCCTCTTCCTCACTGTCTGTCGGAGGTAAGAAAAGCATATGCCTCCTCCGCTGAATAGCGAGTTTGGGATGAGCAAGACATTTTTTTTTTTTGTGTGTGTGTCAGTACTTAATTCAGTGTTTGTGTCAGTGTGCTTGTTGTAAACTTCTTTTTTTTTTCTGAATGATGGGGAAAAAAAAAATGAACAGCCGGAGATGGTGCAAACAGCGAGCACAAGTGCGGATCAGCGCTCGGCTGCTTCAGGAAGCAAGGAGGAAAAAAAAACCTTCTAAAAATCGAGCGATCAAGTACTGATCAGCGCTCTGAGGTATAAAGGTGGATGAAGAGGCGGGTAAAAAGAGAGGAGGGAGAGGGGGTTGAGGTGAATGTGGAGGGATCAAAAAATTTACTTACAGTTGTGTTGTCTTGTCTTCATTTGTCTGATGTCTTCTGTCACAGCAGGAGCAGAGATTGTGGTGTCACAGGTATCTCTGGGACCAAAAGGCCCAGCACGGCGCATGACCTGACAGTGTGACCGCCCTGTACAAAAAAAAGTCTAAAACAGTGATTTGCGTCACCTATCAACGCTTAGCGGCTGCTGGATGCACGCACGGAGGTGGTACAAAGTGGGGGCTGGGGGGTGGTGAACAGGGACAAAAAAAAAAAAAAGTCCTGGAAAACAGCACGGACATTGATCAGTGATGTAGTCACTGATCAGCGCTTGGCCGCTGCAGGACACACAAAAAAAATAAAAAATTAAAAAAAGCCAAAATCTGATTGTAACAGTTACGAATGCTGTGATTGGCTGTTCAGAATCACAGCGACTTTGACACCCCCCAGGATGACAACGCCATCTACCCTGAGGTAAGATGGCGCCGTTCCGCATAAAAGCTAGGGCATAATAATATGTATCTGGTCCAATAGGCCCAGGGCGCAAATACGTTTTACGCCCGACATCAGAAAATCTCAGGTTAAATAAGTATTCCCATCTCCAAGATGATGTCCCAATATGTAAAAGGTGTAATAATGTCACTTACCCCATGTGCAGGGCATTGCAGTAGCTTGGGTATTTATGGTTACGATCCCTCATAGTGACAGCTGTTAGTGGTTGTAGCCATGAATATCTGAGCTACTGCAATGCAGTAACTGCAGTGACACAGCGAACCAGAAGAACTACACGTTTCTAATTTGAGGTAAACAAATTACTGAGCGCCTGCAACTATCTGATGCGAATTGTAATTATATTTTAGTAAAAAATACTGTAGTATGAGCGATTTATTACAGTACCATATTTTTCAAAGTAGAACACTCACTTTTTTCCTCCAACATTTGGGGGGTGCGTCTTATAGTCTGACTGTACTGTACTTGTTGCTGTGGCTGGTGGGGAGGGGCAGCAGCGGAGGAGCGGGGCATAGGAGGCAGGAGCCGCCTTCTTCAGCCAGCACTGTGCCCACTGCTAAAGTGACATTACTCCTAGAAGTGTCAGCATCAGACCCACCTCTCCCATAACAGTGAATCATGACCACATTTTTTGCTTCAATCTTTTTTTGTATTTTCCTCCTTTCAGACCTTGGTGGGTCTTATGATCCGGTACGTATTATAGTCCGAAAAATACGATATATTTTTATTGTGGATTACACAGTCCTTAACCCCTTTCTGACGTCGAGCGTAATACTATGTACCAGGTAATTATTATTATTCCCTTGCAATCGCGCCCTCACAGAGGCTGTGCGGGCCCTATCGCCACCGGGTGTCAGCTGATTCTCACAGCTGACACTTGGTACTACATGCCAGAGGCGATGCCGCACTGCTCCTGGCACATTAACCCCTGAAATGCTGTGATCAAAGTCTGTCAAAGCATTTCCGGGGCAAGCAAAGGTAAGAGCACCCCTCTTACCTTGTATCGGCGACCCCGTGCTTTGAGCGAGGGGGCCCTATTGTAGCCATGGTGACCTGATGTAGTCAAGAAGACATCCGGGTCACCGGACATCAGGAAGTTAACTTGTGTCTGCAGGGCTGACAGCCTGCAAAGCATAGGAAATGCTGCTGCGTCCTTATGCTTTTGCAAGCGATCAGCATACAAAAAATGAAATTCCCATAGTGGGACCAAGTATAAAGTTGCAAAAAAAGTGTCAAAGTTTAAAAAAGAAAAATCCCAAAAACCCCTCCAAAAAACAATTACTGAATTGTTGTTTTTTGTTTATTCTGCCTCCGAAAAATCTGAATAGAAAGCGATCAAAAAATGTCATGTGCTCTAAAATGGTAGCAAGAAAAACGTCAACTTGTCCAGCAAAACAAGCCCTTACATGACTATCGACCGAAATATGAAAAATTATAGCTCTCAAAATATGGTGATGCAAAAACTAGTCTTTGAAAAAAAATGGGCTTTTTAGTGTGTGACAGCTGTCAATCATAAAAACCCGATATAAAACCCGACCCAAAGAATAAAGTCATCTAATTAATTATACAGCACGAGGAGCAGAGTAAAAAATAAACTTTAGGGTTAGGGTTTTGCCAGGGTTGGGGCCATGTTTTTTTTTCAAAAGTAAAGAAAAAAAAAAATGATGACGATATGGCGACTAGTGTTGAGCGGAAGTGCTCGCTAAATGAGTGTGCATCGGGTGCTCGGGTATGCACCGAGTATCGCGGGTGCTCGAGTGACATGATAGTCTCTGCCCGATATGTTTCGCGGCTGTTGAACGGCCAGAAGAAAAAACACGTGGGGATTGTCTGCCATTCACGAGTGATCCCCGCATGTTTTTTTTTGGGTGTTTTAACAACCGTGAAGCATGCGGGACGGGGACTCAAGCATGTCACTCAAGCACCCGCGATACTTGGTGCATACCCGAGTACCCGATGCAAACTCAAGTAGCGAGCACTTGCGCTTAAGATTAATGATGACTTATTCAATATAATGGCCTAATGTTATCAAATTTTGTGTCGTACCTCTGGGTTCAAAATGCTCACTATACCCCTTGATAAAATCCTTGAGGGGTCTAGTTTCCAAAATGGGGTCACTTGTCGGTGGTTTCCACTATTTATGCGCATCAGGGGCTCTCCAAACGCGACATTGCGTCCGCTCTCAATTACAGCCAATTTTGTGTTCAAAAAGTCACACAGTGCTCCTTCCCTTCTGAACCCTGCTGTGCGCCCAAACAGTGGTTTTCCCCCACATAACGGGGTATTGATGTACTCAGGAGAAATTGCATAACAAGTTTTGGGGTCAGTTTTTAGAATGTCACTTTTGGGTATTTTCTGTCATAAAGGCACCTCAAAGTTACTTCAAATGTGATGTAGTCCCTAAAAAAATGTTTATCTCAATTTTGTTGGAAAAATGAGAAATCGCTGGTCAAATTTTAATCCTTATTTCCTAACAAAAATTTTTTTTTTGTCCAAAATTGTGGTGATGTAAAGTAGACATGTGGGAAATGTTATTTATTAACTATTTTGTGTGACATATCTCTGTTTTAAGGGGCATAAAAAATTCAAATTTTGAAAATTGCGAAATGTTCTAAATTTTCGCCAAATTTCCGAATTTTTTTCACAACCAAATGCAAGCTTTATCAAAGAAATGTTATCGCTATCATGAAGTATAATATGCCACGAAAAAATAATCTCAAAATCCTTGGGATCCGTTGAAGCGTTTCAGAGTTATTAACTCATAAAGTGACTGGTCAGAATTGTAAAAATTGGCCTGGTGCAAACCACTTTCGGGGGTAAAGGGGTTAATCTAGTTCTTTCAACTAATCTAAATGATTTTATCTTCTTTTTTTTAATACACTTTACTGACACTAATCCTGATTGCTGCGGTCTAGTTTGCTGTCCCTAATCTAGACCTATCAACCAATCAAATTTATTTATTTTTTTTAATTTGATTTTGATTTTTTTTGCATGTGTGAAAAAAGAAACATCAACCCGATGCCGATAAGTTATGTGCGTCACTGACCAGTGTTCAAGGGCTGTAGGACAAACGCATAAGAAAAAAAAATGTCATTGGCTGAACAGCCAATCATAAGGATCGTAGCTGCAGGTTTCACCGTGGCTACAAGTCCCGGTGCCCTGCTGTCAGAAACAGCGCCTATGCGATCACTGTGCGTTTAGTCACGGTGAACGCATGAATGACTTGACGTATAAATACTTAATTGGTCGGGAATTCCTTCCCTTCCATGACATGTATATTTACTGAAAATGTTGTGAAGGGGTTAACAGACGCCTTAGGTAACTTGAAGCTGCGATCATCCAATTGCTTGTACTATACATAGCCGTGCATCGGCACTGCTATTTATAGAGAAAATTCCGATGTATGAACACCAGCTAAACGCTGACTTTCTACATCAGACCTCGGCTGTCTTGGCAACCCATCGGCACCCAGTGATCACATCATGGCCGTGTGGAATGATGCTCCCAATGTGCTGACATGTGTTAAATGTCACTGTTGGAGATTGACAGCAGCATTTAACAGCTTGACAGCCTTCAGCCATACTTCAGTATACTTTAGCCATCATTTGCTAGGAAAGATGCTTGCTCAGCTTGTGTGCCCACATCAAAGGCCGGGTCATGACATATGACGAAAGTTTGTCATATGTTGTGAAGGGGTTAATGAATAGGGAGCTTCTGACTCTAGCGCGCCTCCTTCTCAAGACTTGTCTCTTTGCCATGTATAGATACTAGCTATTGAACCAGTTCTACGCCCGGGTGGCGAGCATTTTTATTGGTATATGGTCTCCCATCCTGGTATTTGTGTTGCCCAATCCTGTTCCCCCATCCTGTTATGTGCTTCCCTTATCCCTATCCTGGTATGGATGGCACCCCTCACCCCCAATCCTGGTATGGATGGCACCCCTCACCCCCAATCCTAGTATGCATGGCACCCCTCACCCCCAATCCTGGCATGCATGGCGCCCCTCATCCCCAATCCTGGTATGCATGGCACCCCTCGTCCCAAATCCTGGTATGCATGGCACCCCTCACCCCCAATCCTGGCATGCATGGCGCCCCTCATCCCCAATCCTGGTATGCATGGCGCCCCTCATCCCCAATCCTGGTATGCATGGCACCCCTCGTCCCAAATCCTGGTATGCATGGCACCCCTCGTCCCAAATCCTGGTATGCATGGCACCCCTCATCCCCAATCCTGGTATGCATGGCGCCCCTTTTCCCCAATCCTGGTATGCATGGCGCCCCTTTTCCCCAATCCTGGTATGCATGGCGCCCCTTTTCCCCAATCCTGGTATGCATGGTGCCCCTTTTCCCCAATCCTGGTATGCATGGCGCCACTTTTCCCCAATCCTGGTATGCATGGCGCCCCTTTTCCCCAATCCTGGTATGCATGGCGCCCCTCATCCCCCATCCTGGTATGCATGGTACCCCTCATCCCCCAATCCTGGTATGCATGGTGCCCCTCATCCCCCAATCCTGGTATGCATGGTGCCCCTCATCCCCCAATCCTGGTATGCATGGTACCCCTCATCCCCCAATCCTGGTATGCATGGTACCCCTCATTCCTATCCTGGTATGCATGGCCTCCCCAGATCCCTATCCTGGTATGTATTGTAGCCCTCATCCAGGTATACATGGCACCCCTCATCCAAATTCTGCTATGTATGGCACCTCTCATCCCCCAATCCCTAGTATGTATGGCCTTCTCATCCCCCAGTTCTGATATGCATGGCACCCAAACACTCATCCTGGTATGCATGGCAATCCTTATCCCTATCCTGGTATGGATGGTACCCCGCATCCCTATCCTAGTATGTATAGTACCCCTCATCCTGGTATGCATAGCACCCTATCCCTCATCCTGGTATACATGGCACCTCTCATCCCAATTCTGGTATGTATGGGCCTCCTCATCCCTCAATCCTGGTATGCATGGTACCCCGCATTCCTATCCTGGTGTGCATGGTACCCCTCATCCTGGTATGCATGGCACCCCATCCCTCATCCTGGTATGCATGACACCCCATCCCTCATCCTGGTATGCATGACACCCCATCCCTCATCCTGGTATGCATGGCAGCCCATCCCTCATCCTGGTATGTATGGCACCCCACATCCCTATTCTGGTATGTATGGTACCCCTCATCATGGTATACTTGGCACCCTATCCCTCATCCTGGTATACATGGCACCCCTCATCCCAATTCTGGTATGTATGGGCCTCCTTATCCCTCAATCCTGGTATGCATGGCACTCCATCCCTCATCCTGGTATGCATGGTACCCCGCATTCCTATCCTGGTATGCATGGTACCCCTCATCCCTATTCTGGTGTGCAAGGTACCCCTCATCCTGGTATGCATGGCACCCCATCCCTCATCCTAGTATGCATGGCACCCCATCCCTCATCCTAGTATGTATGGTACCCCACATCCCTATTCTGGTATGTATGGCACCCCTCATCCCCCAATCCTGGTATGTATGGCATCCTCATCCCCCAATCCTGATATGCATGGCACCCAACCACTCATCCTGGTATGCATGGCAATCCTTATACCTATCCTGGTAGGTATGGTACCCCGCATCCCTATCCTGGTATGTATAGTACCCCTCATCCTGGTATGCATGGCACCCCATCCCTCATCCTGGTATGCATGGCACCCCATCCCTCATCCTGGTATGCATGGTACCTCCGCATCCCTATCCTGGTATGTATAGTACCCCTCATCCTGGTATGCATGGCACTCCATCCCTCATCCTGGTATGCATGGTACCTCGCATTCCTATCCTGGTATGCATGGTACCCCTGTACCCCTCATCCCTATTCTGGTATGCATGGTACCCCTCATCCTGGTATGCGTGGCACCCCATCCCTCATCCTGGTATGCATGGCACCCCATCCCTCATCCTGGTATGCATGGCACCCCATCCCTCATCCTGGTATGCATGGCACCCCATCCCTCATCCTGGTATGCATGGCACCTCATCCTGGTATGCATGGCACCCCATCCCTCATCCTGGTATGCATGGCACCCCATCCCTCATCCTGGTATGCATGGCACCCCATCCCTCATCCTGGTATGCGTGGCACCCCATCCCTCATTCTGGTATGTATGGTACCCCACATCCCTATTCTGGTATGTATGGTACCCCTCATCCTGGTATACATGGCACCCCTTATCCCAATTCTGGTATGTATGGGCCTCCTTATCCCTCAATCCTGGTATGCATGACACTCCATCCCTCATCCTGGTATGTATGGTACCCCGCATTCCTCTTCTGGTGTGCATGGTACCCCTCATCCTGGTATGCATGGCACCCCATCCCTCATCCTGGTATGCATGGCACCCCATCCCTCATCCTGGTATGCATGGCACCCCATCCCTCATCCTGGTATGTGTGGCACCCCATCCCACATCCTGGTATGCGTGGCACCCCATCCCTCATCTTGGTGTGCATGGCACCCCATCCCACATCCTGGTATGCGTGGCACCCAATCCCTCATCCTGGTATGCATGGTACCCCGCATCCCTATCCTGGTATGTATAGTACCCCTCATCCTGGTATGCATGGCACCCCATCCCTCATCCTGGTATGCATGGTACCCCCGCATCCCTATTCTGGTATGCATGGCACCCCATCCCTCATCCTGGTATGCATGGCACCCCATCCCTCATCCTGGTATGCATGGCGCCCCATCCCTCATCCTGGTATGCATGGCGCCCCATCCCTCATCCTGGTATGCATGGCACCCCATCCCTCATCCTGGTATGCATGGCACCCCATCCCTCATCCTGGTATGCGTGGCACCCCATCCCTCATCCTGGTATGCGTGGCACCCCATCCCTCATCCTGGTATGCGTGGCACCCCATCCTTCATCCTGGTATGCATGGCACCCCATCCCTATTCTGGTATGTATGGTACCCCTCATCCTGGTATACATGGCACCCCTTATCCCAATTCTGGTATGTATGGGCCTCCTTATCCCTCAATCCTGGTATGCATGGCGCCCCATCCCTCATCCTGGTATGCATGGCGCCCCATCCCTCATCCTGGTATGCATGGCACCCCATCCCTCATCCTGGTATGCATGGCACCCCATCCCTCATCCTGGTATGCGTGGCACCCCATCCCTCATCCTGGTATGCGTGGCACCCCATCCCTCATCCTGGTATGCGTGGCACCCCATCCTTCATCCTGGTATGCATGGCACCCCATCCCTATTCTGGTATGTATGGTACCCCTCATCCTGGTATACATGGCACCCCTTATCCCAATTCTGGTATGTATGGGCCTCCTTATCCCTCAATCCTGGTATGCATGGCACTCCATCCCTCATCCTGGTATGCATGGTACCCCACATTCCTATTCTGGTGTGCATGGTACCCCTCATCCTGGTATGCATGGCACCCCATCCCTCATCCTGGTATGCATGGCACCCCATCCCTCATCCTGGTATGCATGGCACCCCATCCCTCATCCTGGTATGCATGGCACCCCATCCCTCATCCTGGTATGCATGGCACCCCATCCCTCATCCTGGTATGCATGGCACCCCATCCCTCATCCTGGTATGCATGGCACCCCATCCCTCATCCTGGTATGCATGGCACCCCATCCCTCATCCTGGTATGCATGGCACCCCATCCCTCATCCTGGTATGCATGGCACCCCATCCCTCATCCTGGTATGCATGGCACCCCATCCCTCATCCTGGTATGCATGGCACCCCATCCCTCATCCTGGTATGCATGGCACCCCATCCCTCATCCTGGTATGCATGGCACCCCATCCCTCATCCTGGTATGCATGGCACCCCATCCCTCATCCCGGTATGCGTGGCACCCCATCCCACATCCTGGTATGCGTGGCACCCCACCCCTCATCTTGGTGTGCGTGGCACCCCATCCCACATCCTGGTATGCGTGGCACCCCATCCCTCATCCTGGTATGTATGGTACCCCGCATCCCTATCCTGGTATGTATAGTACCCCTCATCCTGGTATGCATGGCACTCCATCCCTCATCCTGGTATGCATGACCTCGCATTCCTATCCTGGTTTGCATGGTACCCCTCATCCCTATTCTGGTATGTATGGTACCCCTCATCCTGGTATACATGGCACCCCTTATCCCAATTCTGGTATGTATGGGCCTCCTTATCCCGTAATCCTGGTATGCATGGCACTCCATCCCTCATCCTGGTATGAATGGTACCCCGCATTCCTATTCTGGTGTGCATGGTACCCCTCATCCTGGTATGCATGGCACCCCATCCCTCATCCTGGTATGCATGGCACCCCATCCCTCATCCTGGTATGCATGGCACCCCATCTCTCATCCTGGTATGCTTGGCACCCCATCCCTCATCCTGGTATGTGTGGCACCCCATCCCTCATCCTGGTATGCGTGGCACCCCATCCCTCATCCTGGTATGCGTGGCACCCCATCCCTCATCCTGGTATGCGTGGCACCCCATCCCTCATCTTGGTATGCGTGGCACCCCATCCCTCATCTTGGTATGCGTGGCACCCCATCCCTCATCTTGGTATGCGTGGCACCCCATCCCTCATCTTGGTATGCGTGGCACCCCATCCCTCATCTTGGTATGCGTGGCACCCCATCCCTCATCTTGGTATGCGTGGCACCCCATCCCTCATCTTGGTATGCGTGGCACCCCATCCCTCATCTTGGTATGCGTGGCACCCCATCCCTCATCTTGGTATGCGTGGCACCCCATCCCTCATCTTGGTATGCGTGGCACCCCATTCCACATCCTGGTATGCGTGGCACCCCATCCCTCATCTTGGTGTGCATGGCACACCATCCCACATCCTGGTATGCGTGGCACCCAATCCTTCATCCTGGTATGTATGGTACCCTACATCCCAATTCTGATATGTATGGCACCCCTCATCCCCCAATCATAATATGCATGGCACCCAACCCCTCATCCTGGTATGCATGGCTGCCTCATCCTCAATCCTGGTATGTATGGCCCCCTCATCCCTATCCTAGTATACATGGCACTCCTCATGCCCCAATCCTGGTATGCATTGCAGCACATATTCCTATTCTGGTATGCTTGGTACCCCTAATCCCTATTCTGGTATGCATGGCACCCCATCCATCATCCTGGTAGGCATGGTACCCCGCATTCCTATCCTGGTATGCATGGCACCCATCATCCCCAATGCTGGTATGCATGGCACCCCTCATCCCCCATTCCTGGTATGCACGGTACCCCTCACCCCCCCCCCCCAATCCTGGTATGCACGGTACCCCTCATCACCCCAATCCTGGTATGCACTGTACCCCTCATCCCCCCCAATCTTGGTATGCGTGGCCCCCGCATCTCTTTCACGCTGCACACATACAAAAAAAAAAAAGCACTTATACTCACCTCTCTTCCCTGTGCTCCAGCGCTGCTATGTCCTGTTCTGCCGGAGGCCGGGGGAGGAGTGTGGTGCCGAAGTACGCACGTTCCCATACCGCGCTGTCCGGCGCCATTTTGCTGAAGACACTGCAAATGTGTCTTCAGTAAAACGGCGCCGGATAGCGCTATGCGCCGATTCCGACGCATTCACTCCTGCCCCGGTCTCCGGCGAGAAGAGAGGCGCCGCGGCAATGCTCCTCCCGGTCAGGTAAGTATGTAAGTATGGCGCTGGAGATCGCGGTATGCGTTCAGTGTCCACACATACCGTGATCTCCGGCGCCATACACTCCTCTTACCTGTAACAGCTTCATGCGTTCTTCTGTCTGGAGCCAGACTGTGCAGGCGTGTCGCGCTTGTGCAGTCTATAGAGGCTTCAGACAGAGGGACGCATCTACGATTATATTATAGATTTTCCATCAGACACTTTCTCATTTCTATACTGTGTTGTTTTTTTTTTTTAACAGTAATGCAGATGGCTCTCTTTCCCATAACGGTTTGGATCATCTTTTAGTAAATGTGACATTATGTGACATAATGGTATTTTTGGCAAATTCCTCAACACTTCAAGAGGATTCAGGATGGCTGGCTAGGATAAGAATATTTGTGACTGAAAACTTAATGAGCGGATGGCTGAACAGCAAGCAGTTAAAAAGGCTGCTGGAAGTTACCAACAGACTGTTGTATATTCAGAGAAACAGAGGTGAGAATTGTGAACAGGCATAATTATAATCATTTATTGGACCCTTCCCCTAGAACATTTCAATATCCATAATATACCATTTCATAGACTTCAATATCTGGTGGACAACAGGCCAAGATAAGCCCAATCTTATGGGACATCTTGTTTCAAGTTGTTTTAGTTAAATTCTGTTAATACTTGTGTATTTTAGTGTCTACAGAAAAGATGATTCAGGCTGTGTACATGATGTATCAACAAAGAGACCTCCCATTTTCTGTACGTTCCATGCTTCTAACCTTTTTCAGCAAGGTTTACTTAAAAGAAGATGATGTGTTTCTCAATCAGGCAAGGTAAGATTGACTACAGTGAATATGGTGTTTTTTTCCCTTTGCTGTATAAATGTCACAGAATTGACTACTCGCCTTCCGACTGCATATGCAGTGAAAATCCACGACATTGTATGCTACCAGATAAATTTGATTACATTTCATCAAAGCCCATCTACAAAGTGCAGAGATTTTCTATGCAGATGTTTCCCTTTTGCAGAATGCACATCGTATATATTTGGATTAATCAGTTGGTTTATTGCGGAACACAAGAACCATTGGTGAGTCTGCTGCCACCTGGAGGCTGACACTAAGACTACATCTTAACAAAAAAGTTGGCTATTTCCCAGCAGACTTTACCTTGTCTGCTAGCACCAAGCCTCTTTACTTTACCTTAACTCCTTCACGATCTTCCCATCTTTTTCGGCACATGACAGCTGATTTGATCAACTGTCTTGTAACCCCTAACCTATGTTATCACCACGTATTGTAGGATGTTTTGAGACGGTTTCTGCTCCAAATTATATTGTAAAATCCTAGTACGTGTACTAAGAGAGAGGACCATACTAAAATATTCTGGCACTAGCATATGTACTTCTAGTTGGCTAAAATTGACACTTTGTTTTGGTCTAGGCGTCACTCTACTCCTTAATTTTGTTTTTATTTCCTAAACCCCCTTTAACATAGACTCTATTCCAGAAGGAAAGAGATGCCTGCAGGCACAAAGAAACTAAGATGAAGTCAGGGTGAATAAATATAAATTCTGCTCTCACACTTGTCGTGATTCCAATCTCTGAAAGCGGCATTTCACATGATCACACATCACAAACCCTGGCCACCTGCCCTCCTGCCACATGATTGCGGGGCGCCGATGGGTTGGCATGACAGCCGGTGATCTGCAGAAGACCCCTGTGCTTTTCATTGGTGATCTGAAGATTATGATTTTTGCTACATAAAGCATGTGTAGTTCAAGCGATCAGACGATCACAGTTTCAAGTCTCCTAAGGAGACCATTGAATTAAGTAAAAAGTAGAAAAAAAAGCTTTTAAAACTATAAAAATTCAAATCTCTCCCCTTTTCCCCATTCAAAATAAAACAATAATAAAAATAAAAAATGCGCATGTTTGGTATCTCTACATTCCTTTTAAAAACTCCCAATCTATCAAATTAAAAAAAAAAAACATAGTTTCTACCCCAAAATGTTAGCAATAAAAATGTCAGCTCAGCGCACAAAAAAAAGCACTCACCCAGGCCCAAATCCGGAAAAATGGAGATGCTATGGGTCTCGGAAAATGGCAGTGTTTTCTATTATACAAACTTTGGATTATTTTTTCACCACTTAAATAATAGAAATAAAAATGTAAATGTTTGGAATCTACGAACTCTTAACCTGGAAAATCATCATGGCTGGTCAGTTATAGCATTAAGTGAACATGGTAAAAAAACAAACAAAACAATTGTGGAATTGCACTTTATTTTGCTCTTTCACTGTACTTGGAATTTTTTACCGTTTTCCAGTATGCTATATGGTAAAATCAAAGTTGTGTCTGGGAAGAAGAGGAGCAAAAGCTGAAAACCCAAGGTTGCGAAGAGGAGATGGGAATACCCCTTTAACCCCCAAGGTGGATTGCATGTTAATAACCAGGCTAATTTTTACAATTCTGACCACTGTCACTTTGTGGTAATAACTGTGGAACGCATGGGACTCAAGTAACGAGCACTTGCGCTGAAGACTAATGTCAACTTCTTCAAGTGCTCGCTACTTGAGTTTGCATCGGGTACCATGTATCGCGGGTGCTCGAGTGACATGCTCGAGCCCACGTCCCGCATGTTTCACGGTTATTAGACACCCCCAAAAAAACATGTGGGGATTGCTCATGTATGGCAGGCAATCCCCACGAGTTTTTTTTGGGTTGTATAACAACCAAGAAACATGCGGGATGGGGACTCGAGCATGTCACTCGAGCACCCGCGATACTCTGTGCATACCTGAGCACCTGATGCAAATTCAAGTAGCGAGCACTTGCGCTCAACATCAGTCGCCATATTGTCATCGTTTTTTTTTCTTTACTCTTGAAAAAAATCACAACGCTAAGCCAACCCTAATCGTAATCCTAGTCCTAGCACAGCCCTAGCCCGAGGGATTCATTCACTATAGTGAGGCAGCAGAGTTACTCTGGACTCCGTCTGGCCTCTATTTAGCGGTGTCCTTGTATCAGAGGTTCACAAAACTCTGGCCGACAGCACTTTTATGCATGCCTAATAAAAAAAAACGGACGCCGTGGGATCACAGGCCAGGTTGAGTCCACGGTGCCTCCATCTGCCTCATTATAGGGAGTATGGCTGTGGAGTCGTAGTCAGTGTCCATTTTGGTGGAGTCGGAATCGGGAGTCTGTATAAAATGGACCGACTCCAACTCCTAAAATATATAATAAATTGGGTACAGTAGTTCAATGCAGTTTGTGGGGAACATTTATTTTTCATAAGAATCTGTGAAAGTTATGAAATGTCCTATTCCTGATTTAACGGTATAGACTTTTAGCTGAGGTGAAACTGTGCTACAGTAAATTTATTACTTAAACGTGAGCCATGTATGAGGGAGTCAGAGTTGAAGTCAGTGTCATAGAAATTGAGGAGTTGGAGAGGCTTACCTACTCCACAGCCCTGATAGGGAATCTTCTGCCGGAGGTTCCGTCTGAATCACGCATTTCAGAGATTTACTTGGAAACCCCGATGTAAGCGCTCAGCGCCGAATAGATGTGAGCCGAGCTTTACTGCGATCTTTGGGGCACAGAATGAACAAATCCGCAGCAGGTGAAGAATTGGTCTTATTTATTTTTTTATGCCTTCCTCATGCAGTGTATGTGATTAGACGACTTTATTCTTTGGGTCGGTGCGATTACATCGATACCAGATTTAAATTGGGTTTTTATGATTGACAGCTGTCACACACTAAAAAACCCTTTATTTTTGTTGTTGCAAAGGCTAGATTTTGCAGCGCCATATTTTGAGAGATGTAATTTTTCCATATTTCGGCCAACAAAGTAATGTAGGTCTTGTTTTTTACTAGACAAGTTGACGTTTTTATTGGTACCATTTTTGGACAAGTGACATTTTTCGATCGCTTTCTATTCCGATTTTTGGGAGGCAGAATAAACAAAAACCAACAATTCAGGATTTTTTTTTTTGTTTTTTTTTTTTGCCCGAAAATGGTACCAATAAAAACGTCTCCTTGTCCCGCAAAAATACAATCCCTGACATGGGTGTCGGCCGAAATATGGAAAGATTATAGCACTCAAAAGATGTCAACGTAAAAACTAGTTTTTGCAAAAAGTTTTTGCGTTTTTTAGTGTGTGACAGCAGCCAAACATAAAAACCCAATATAAATCAGGTATCGCTCTAATGGCACCGACCCGAAGGGTAAAGTAGTCTAATCACTTAGCACGAGGAACAGCGTAAAATATAAATAAAACCAATTTTTCACCTGCTGCTGATTTGTTCATTCTGCCTCCCAAAGATCGGCTGACATTTATCCTGCTCTCTGCGCTGAGCGCTTACAACGGGGTTTCTGTGTAAATCTCTGACATACGTTATTTAGACGGAATCCCCGGTGGAAGATTCCCTATAATGATGCAGATGGAGGCACCGTGTACGCGGTCTGGCCTGTAATCTGACGGTGTCCGTCTTTTTATTTTGCGTGCATAAAAGTGCTGTCGGCAACAGTTTAGTAAACCTCTGAAAATAAGGATACCGCTAAGCAGAGGCCAGACTGAGTCCAGAGTACCTCTGCTGCCTCATTATAGTGAATGGATCCCTCTGGGATGCATCTGAATTATGTCACTTGGAGATTTAAATGGAAACCCTGATATCAGTGCTCAGCGTAGAGCACAGGATTAATGGGAACATTTTATATAACATTTTAGATCACAATAAAAGCTTCGACTCAATCCACAAAAAAAGCCCCCACTCAGGTCCGTCATCTGTTAACGGAAATATAGGCGGCTTCCATGTTACTAGTAACACACAGGCTCTGGAAAAGCAAAATGACCCTTGCCCCCCCCCCCCCCCCCCCCCCCCCCCCAAAGAAACTCAGCAAATTCTATGCTCCCAAATACAAATGCCCACCTCTTTTGCCCACGGTGTGCCTAAACCGCAGTTAGCGTCCACATTTTTGGCATTTCTGTAGCGATGAGAGCCCCCCTAATTTACGGGTGCATGTCTCCAGAAGCACGATTCGGTCTTTACATACTGGTCGCTACAACGGCAATTTTCACTCGGCAACATCCACTGCTTCTTGTTTCTGAAAAACACCCATGTAGTTAAAATCCTCACCCCACCTGTAGCTAAATTCCCAAAAAGGTATAATTTCTAAAATGGGTTCACTTGAGGGGTGTTTCTGTTCTTCTAGCACTTAAGAGCTGTGTATATGGAGTCTACGTACTATTCTAGGAAAATCTGCGCTCCAGGAGGCAAATAGCTCTCATTTCCTCCCGAGTCTCACTGTGTGGCTAAGCAGTACTGTACAGCCACTCATTCAGCAAAAATTTTGTGACAAGTTTTGGTGTCATTTTTACCCATTTCCCAGTGTGAAAATGTAAAATCTGGTGTTAAACAAAACTTTGGTGGTACGATGGTGTAAAATTCTGAGAGGAACATGTGGTGTCAACATGCTCACTGCACCCCTAGATTAATTTATTGAGAAGTGTAGTTTGTAAAAACAGGTCTCTTATGGGGGTGGTTCTGCTGTTCTGGCACCTTGGGGACTCTGCCAATGTGACATGGCACCTTCAAACCAGCCCAGCAAATATGAACTCTAATATGTTGCTTCTTTCCTTCTGAGCTTTGCACTCTGCCTCAGAAGTAGTGTTCTTGAGGGGTCTAGTTTCTAAAATGGGGTCACTTGTGGGAGTTTCCGCTGTTTAGGCACATGAGGGGCTCTCCAAACGCGGCATGGGTCCGCTAATTATTCAAGCAAATTTTACATTTAAAAAATAAAATAGCGCTCCTTCCCTTATGAACCATTCTGTGTGCCCAAACAGTGGTTTTACCCCACACATGGGGTACCTGCATCATTGGGAGAAATTGCACAACAAATTTTGGGGTCCATTTTTTTCCTGTTACCCTTGCGAAAATAAAAAAAATTGGGTCTAAAGTAACATTTTTGTGAAAAAAGTTAAATGTTCATTGTTCTCTTCCACAAAATTACTGTGAAGCACCTGAAGGGTTAATAAACTTCTTGAATGTGGTTTTCAGCACATGGAGGGGTGCAGATTTTAGAACGGTGTCACTTTTGAGTATTTTCTGTCATAAAGGCCCCTTAAAGTCACTTCAAATGTGACTTGCTCCCTAAAAAAAAAAATGGTTTTGTAAATTTTGTGGAAAAAAACTAGAAATCGCTGGTCAACTTTTGATCCTTATAACTTCCTAATACAAAAAATTTTGTTCCAAAATTGTGCTGATGTAGACATGTGGGAAATGTTGTTTACTAATTTTGTGTGATATATCTCTCTGATTTAAGGGCATGAAAATTCAAAGTTTGAAAATTGCAAAATGTTCAAAATTTGCCAAATTTCCATTTTTTTCACAAACTAACACCAGTTGTATCAAATACATTTTACCACTATCATGAAGTACGGTATGTTACGAAAAAACAATCTCAGAATCAGGGGGATCCTTTGAAGCGTTCCAGAGTAATTACCTCATAAAGTGACAGTGGTCAGAATTGTAAAAATTGGCCTGGTCATTAACGTGCAAACAGTCTTCGTGGGTGAAGAGGTTAATGGCGAGGCCAAATTTTTAAAATTTGGCCAGTGTCACTTTGAGGTAATTACTCTGGAACGCTTCAACGGATCCCACTGATTCTGAGAATGTTTTTTCGTGACATATTGTACTTCATGATTGTGGTGAAATTTATTTGTTACGACTTGGGTTCATTTGTGAAAATGGTGGAAATTTATAGAAAATTTTGCAATTTTCAAACTTTGAATTTTCATGCCCTTAAATTAGAGAGATATGTCACACAAAATAGTTAATAAGTAACATTTCCTACATGTCTACTTTACAAATGCGTCAGTTTTGAAACATATTTTTTTTTTGTTAGAATGGTTAAAAGTTGATCAGCAATTTCTCATTTTTCCAACAAAATTTCCAAAACTATTTTTTTAGGACCCAATCACATTTCAAATGACTTTGGGAGAGTCTATAGGACAGAAAATACCCATAAGTGACACCATTCTAAAAACTGCACCCCTCTAAGTGCTCAAAACCACATTCAAGAAGTTTATTAACCCTTCAGTTGCTTCATTAGACCCAAAGCAGTGTGGAAGGAAAAAATTAACATTTTATTTTTTTTCCACAAGAATTTTACTTTAGCCCTAAATGTAACAAAAGAAAATCAACCCCAAAATTTGTTGTGCAATTACCCCTGAGTATGCTTATACCCCATATGCGGGGTAAAACTACCGAGCTCATGGCAGGGCTCAGAAGGCAAGGAGTACCTTTTGACTTTTTGAATGCAGAAATCGCTGGAATCGAGAGCGGACGCCTTGTCTCGTTTGGAGAGCCCCTGATGTGGCTAATAATAATAATATTAATAATATTATTAATCCATGGTGCTGTACATAAGAGGATTACATACAAAATACAGATATCACTTACAGTAAATGAACTAACAATGATAGATTGGTACAAAAGGAAGAGGACCCTGCTTTTGCGGGCTAACATTCTACTGGATAATGGGGAAGGAGACAGTTGGTGGGTGGCTGCAGCAGCTCTGGTGGTGGTGATGCGGCAGCGTTGTCATTGCAGGTTGTAAGCTTTCTTTGAAGACATGGGTTTTCAGTTTCCGTCTGAAGGATCCAAATGTGGCACATAATCGGACGTGTTGTCACAGAATTCCAGAGGATGGGGAATATCCGGGAGAAGTCTTGGAGGCAATTGGATGAGGAACGAATAAGTGTGGAGAAGAGGAGGTGGTCTTGGGAGGACTGGAGAGTACGTGAGGGAATATATAGGGAGACTAGTTCAGATATGTTTTGAGGAGACCGGTTATGGATGGCTTTTTAGGTCAGTGTTAGTAGTTTGAACTGCATACTCTGGGCAATTGGGAGTCAGTGAAGATATTTGCAAAGGTGGGTAGCAGAGGAGTAGCGAGGAGAGCGATGAACTAGTCGGGCAGCAGAGTTCAGGACAGACTGTAGAGGTGCGAGTGTGTTAGTAGGTAGACCACACAGGAAGATGTTGCAGTAGTCGAGGCAGGTGATGATGAGGGCATGCACAAGCAGTTTAGTAGATTGAGGGTTGAGGAAAGGACAGATTCTGGAAATGTTTTTGAGCTGGAGGCGACAGGAGGTGGCGAGGGCTTGGATGTCTGGTTTGAAGGACAGAGCAGAGTCGAGGGTTACACGGAGGCAGCGGATTTCTGGTACAGGGGAAAGAGTGATGTCATTTATTGTGATAGATAGATCAGATGGGTAAGATAGGCGAGATGGAGGAAAGATGATGAGTTCAGATTTGTCCACATTGAGTTTGAGGAAGCGAGAGGAGAAGGAGGATGTGGCTGATGGACACTCTGGGATTCTGGACAGCATAGAGGTGACGTTTGAGCCAGAGAGGTAGATTTGGGTGTCATCGGCAGGTGGTACTGGAAACCGTAGGACTTGATGAGCTAAGGGTATAGATGGAGAAGAGTAGGGGTCCTAGGACAGAGTCTTGAGGGACTCTACCAGAGAGAGGGCCGGATGACGAAGTAGTGTGTGAGAGGGAGATGCTAAAAGTGCGGTTGGAACGGTATGAGGAGATCCAGGATTGTGCAAGGTCAGAATGAACAAATAGACAGCAGTACAAGAATATATATATTTTTTTTTTCTGCGCAGTTCACCGTGCGGTATAACTGATGAGGTGGATTTATTCTTCGGATCAGAGCGATTACAGCAATACCAGATTTATGTTTTTTTTTTTTTTAATGTTTTACTGCTTTTACACTGCAAAAATTATTTGTCGCCGTATTTTGACAGCTTTAACTTGTATGTTCTTTGGCAAACAGCGCTGTATGAGGGCTTATTGTTTGTGGGACGAGTTGCAGATTTTATTGGTACCATTTTGGATCACACAAATTTTTATCTTTTTATTCAGATTTTTCAGACAGAGTGAACAAAAAAACAGCAATTCTGTCATTTTTAGTGATTTGTGTGCACTTTTTTTTTTTTTTTTACTTTTTACAAAGTCCCACTTTGTATAATTTTTGTTTTGATCACTGTTTTCGTACACTGCAGTACTCGTGTACTGCAGTGCATGAGACCTGTCAGTGCTTCTGACTCAGCCTGTGAGACCCAGCTGGATATAGCTGGATTTCACAGGCCACCATACCATGAGGCCATCACATGAGCTCAAAGTACCATGATAACCATCGGGACCCGCGATTCTCATCGCGGGGATCCGATTATTACTAAGGGAGTCTTGCGACCCCCTTGTAATCACTTCACTTCAATTCCTTTGTAATGATTGACAGTGGTATTTAAAGGGTCAATCGGCCCCTAATCGGCTTCAAAACCTGCCGGGGCCGATAGTGCAGGGTGCCAGCTGTCATATACAGCTGACATCTGCTGTAAATTCGGCCATGGGGTGGCACTATATCATTATTCCTCAGTGCTGTGAAAGAGCGGCGCTGAGGAATAAGTACCTTTAACGACCACCATGAAAAAGGGTATCGGCAGTCGTTAAGGAGTTAACAGCGTGGCTGGCTGTCGAAGCCACATTTCTTGGGGCTTCCAGACTGTTGGTTCCAGTTATCCTGAGTGATTAACCCTTTTAAAGCCCAAGACGTACTAATACGTATCTGCGCCCTGGGACTTAAGAGCCAGATACGTATTAGTACGTCATGGCGATTGCGCCCGCACACAGGTTGTGCGGGCGCGATCGCCGCCGAGTGTCAGCTGATTGTCACAGCCGACACCCGGTGCTAAGTGCTGGGAGCGGTCCCGCACCTCTCACGGCACATTAACCCCCGCAATGCTGTGGCAAGGGGAGGTGATCGTGATACTCACCTCTCCTGCTGGCGTCCAACGCTGTCTGCCGCGGCTTCCCACACATATAATGTACCCATCAATAAATATTATTCTGAAAAAAACAAAACAATAAAAGTACACATATTTGGTATCGCCGCGTCCGGAGCGACCTGACCTATAAAACTGTCCCACTAGTTAACCCCTTTAGTGAACATGGCAAAAAGAAAAAACGAAGCAAAAAACCAATACTTTATCATCATACCGCCAAACAAAAAATGGGAATAACACGTGATCAAAAAGACGAATATAAATTAAAATGGTACCGCTGAAAACGTCATCTTGTCCCGCAAAAAACAAGCTGCCATACAGCTCCATCAGCCGAAAAATAAGTTATAGCTCTCAGAATAAAGAGATGCAAAAAAATATTTTTTTCTATAATATAGATTTTATTGTGTAAAAGCGCCAAAACATAGAAAAGCGATATAAATGTGGTACCCCTGTAAACGTACTTACCCGAAGAATAAAGCTACCTTATAAATTTTACCACACGCTTAACGGAATTAAAAAAAATAAATAAAATAAAAATCCTGAATTGTTGGTTTTTGTTTATTCTGCCTCCCAAAAATCGGAATAGAAAGTGATCAAAAAATGTCACGTGCCTGAAAATGGCACCAATAAAACGTCAACTCATCCCACAAAAAAGAAGCCGTCACATGACTCTCTCGGCCAAAATATGGAAAAATTATAGCTCTCAAAATATGGCGTTGCAAAAGCTAGATTTTACAAAAAAAATGCGTCTTTTAGTGTGTGACAGCTGTCAATCATAAAAACACAATATGATTCTGGTACTGCTGTAATCGCACCGACCCGAAGAATAAAGTCGTCTAATCACTTATACCACACGAGCAATGGCGTAAAAAATAAACTCTAGGGTTGGGGTTGAGGCTGGGGTTGGGGTTGGGGTTGGGGTTGGGCTAGGGTTGGGGTTGGGGTTGGGCTAGGGTTGGGCTTGGGATTTTCTTTCAAAAGTAAAAAAACAAACAAAAAAAAAAGACGATATGGCGACTAGTGTTGAGCGCAAGTGCTCGCTACTTGAGTTTACATCGGGTGCTCGGATATGCACTGAGTATCGCGGGTGCTCAAGTGACATGCTCGAGTCTCCGCCCCATATGCTAAGCGGCCAAAAAGACCTGTCATGCACGAGCGATCCCCGCATGTTTTTTTTGGGTGTCTAATAACCGTGAAACGTGGGGGGGGACTTGAGCATGTCACTCGAGCACCCGCAATATATGGTGCATACCTGAGTACCCGATGCAAGCTCAAGTAGCGAGCACTTGCGCTCAAGACTAATGACAACTTATTCAATATGATGACCTAATGTTATCAAATTCTGTGTCATATCTCTGGGTTCAAAATGTTCACTATACCCCTCGATTACACCACTCAGGGATTTTGTTTCCAAAATGGGGTCACTTGTGGGGGGTTTCCACTATTTAGGCACATCAGGGGCCCTCCAAACGCGACATGGCATCCGCTCTCGATTCCAGCCAATTTTGCGTTCAAAAAGTCACACAGTGCTCCTTTCCTTCTGAACTCTCCCATGCGCCCAAACACTGTATTTTCCCCACATATGGGGTATTGGCGTACTCAGGAGAAATTGCACAAAAGTTTTTGGAGTCCATTTTCTCCTCTTACCCTTGTGAAAATAAAAAAATTGGGGCTAAAACATCATTTTTGTGGAAAATGTTTGAATTTTTTTAATTTCACGGCTCTATGTTATAAACTTCTGGAAAGCACTTGGGGGTTCAGGGTGCTCACCACACATCTAGATAAGTTCCATGAGGGGTCTAGTTTCCAAAATGGTGTCACTTGTGGGGGGTTTCCACTGTTTAGGCACATCAGGGGCTCTCTAAACGCAACATGGAGTCCGCTAATTATTCAAGCAAATTTTACATTCAAAAAGTCAAATGGCGCTCCTTCCCTTCCGAACCCTCCCGTGCGCCAAACAGTGGTTTTCCCCCACATATGGGGTATCTGCGTGCCCAGGGGAAATTGCACAACAAATTTTGCGGTCTATTTTTTCCTGTTACCCCTGTGAAAAAAAAATAAAAATTGGGTCTAAAGTAACATTTTTGTGAAAAAAGTTAAATGTTCATTTTTTTCTTCCACATTCGAAAAATTCCTGTGAAGCACCTGAAGGGTTAATAAACTTCTTGACCCCTCAAAGTAACTTCAAATGTTATGTTGTCCCTTAAAAATATGGTTTTGTTAATTTTGTTGGAAAAATGAGAAATCGCTGGTCAACTTTTAACCCTTATAGCTCCCCAATAAAAATAATAATAAAAAAAATTTTGGTTACAAAATTGTGCTGATGTAAAGTAGACATGTGGGAAATGTTACTTAATTATTTTGTGTGACATCTCTCTGATTTTAAGGGCATAAAAATTAAAATTTTGAAAATTGCAAAATTTTTAAAATTTTCGCCAAATTTCCATTTTTTTCACAAATGCAAGTGATATCGAAGAAATCTTACCACAGTCATGAAGAACAATATGTCACGAAAAAACAGTCTCAGAATCAGGGGGATCCGTTGAAGCATTCCAGAGTAATTACCTCATAAAGTGACAGTGGTCAGAATTGTAAAAATTGGTCCGTCATTAACGTGCACACCACTTTGGGGGTAAAGGGGTTAAAGGCACAAAAGCCTCATTGCCGATCTACCATTGCACTTGGAAGGCCTATTTTCGTTAGTGAGTCCAACAATGTTGCCCCAGAGTCCTTCTCCTCCTTGCCGGTGCTTCTCAACATTCTGCAGTCCGGTCTGGAATTGGGACTGGCACATTATCTCTCTCAAGGGTGAGTTGGTCGCTTTTGGCTATTCTATTTGAGAGATCTGGCTGCTTTGGCACAGGTAAAGACTTTCTTTCCAGGGAGCGGCACACGCTAGACTGCCATATTGGCCATCCTTTGATCCCTGGGATTTAACCCCTTCCAGTACATAAACTGCTCTGCTGGAGCTGCGTTCCTGCAAAGAGCAGTACATATACGGCTCAGTGATCGGACGGGCTCACGTTGAGCACTGCCGCAATCACTTGCAGGTGTCCGCGGTCGCTTGACCTGTCACATGACTAAATGATGTCATGGAAGGTCCTTTTACACCATCACGAGCCATCGGGGAGCCAGGACCCATCATAGAAGAGACCGGGGGATATAAGAAGGTGAGTATAATGTATATTTTTTATTTTAAATTCTTTTTTTATAACAGATACTATGGTATCTGGGTCTGGAGGAGAAGTCTCCTCTTGTCCAGACCTGGGTACCATCCGCACATTGAATCGCTTAATATCCGCACATGTAGTCATGCGGATATTAACCCTAGAACGCATGACCATAAAAATCTACACTTTCACATACCTGGGGCCTTTTAGGCCCGTGTGCAAATAGCATGGAATAACTCAAACAAAAATGACAAGCAACTATATACCTGAGGAATACCTAGAGTTTCAAAATTCTAACTAAAGTAATCTTGCAGAAAATAGAAAACAATTAACAGGGCGGGCCTGCGAGGCACCAGGTATGCGTTCTAGGGTTAAGCAATTCAATGCAAGTCAATGGCGACAATTACGCTGCGTGTCCGCACATGCGGATTATCATTGGGGACCATTGGGCACGTATTACCAAGCATATTTTAAGCGTTTTCGCTGCGGAAATTCCACGGCAAAAGCGCACAGTGGTCAGGCAGCCTTACAGGTATCTGAATAAAGCGATACGAAAATAATTTTTTTCTGTAAAATAGTTTATTGTGTAAAAGCGGCAAAACATAAAAAAGATATAAATGCTGTACCACTGTAAACTTTCTGACCTGAAGAATAACGCTGCCTTATCAATCTTACCACATGCAGAATGGTATAAAAAAACCAATTCCTGAATTTTTTTTTTTTTTTTTTTTTCTGCCTTCCAAAAATCGGAATAGAAAGCAATAAAAAAAATGTCATGTGCCCAAAAGTGGTACCAATAAAAACGTCAACTCGTCCTGCAGAAAACAAGCCCTTACATGACACTGTCGGCCGAAATATGGAAAAATTATAGTGCTCAAAATATGGCAATGCGCAAAAAAAAAGTTTTTTTAATTGTGTGGCAGCTATCGATCATAAAAACCCGATATAAATCTGGTATCTGTATAATCGCACCTACCGGAAGAATAAAGTCGTCTAATCACTTCTACCATACGAGGAACAGCGTAAAAAATAAATAAAACCAATTCTTCACCTGCTGCTGATTTGTGTTCATTCTACGTCCCAAAGATGGCAGTATGGCTCGGCTATCTATTCAGCGCTGTGTAAATCTCTGAAATATGTGATTCAGACAGAACCCCCGGCAGAAGATTCCCAATCAGGCCTGTGATCCGACGGTGTCCGTCTTTTTATTAGGTTCGAATAAAAGTGCCTTGGCCACAGTTTTGTGAATATCCAATAAAAAGGACACTGCTAAATAGAGGCCAGACTGAGTCCAGAGTAACTCTGCTTCCTCACTATAGTGAATGGATCCCTTGGAATAGGGTTAGAGTTGTTGTGATTTTTTTTTTTCAAGAGTAAGGCTGAGTTCACACGATGCGTTTTTCATGCGTTTCCGCGGCGTTTTTGCAGTTGCGGAAACGCATGAAAAACGCATGGTAGAAGGGCAGCAATGTTCCCCAATGGAAATCCGCATGTGCTGTGCCCATGATGCGGATTTTTCCGCAGCGTAAACGCTGCGGTCAAAAATCCGCAGCATGTCAATTAATTTTGCGGAAACGCTGCTCTTTTGCCGCCATTGACTTGCATTAGACCGCATGGAATCCGCATCACTGTATATGTTGATGCGCTTTTCATGCGGTCTAATGTGCGGATGGTACCCGGGTGTGGATGAGAGAACTCTCATCCAGACCCAGGTACCATTAAAAAAAAAAGAATAAAATAAAAAATATATATATTCTCACCTTCTGACGGCCCGCGCTGCGTCCTGCCGGCTTCCCGGGCACTTCGCGGTTGAATGAAGAAGGACCTTCGCTGACGTCAGAGTCATGTGACGGGTCACGTGACGCTGACGTCGGAAGGTCCTAAAGTCTTCACTGCCGGCAGCCGGGACCGATGAAGCAGGACACCGGGGGCCATCAGAGGGTAAAGTATAGATTTATTTTTTGACATTCACACACTATATAAATCCATGCCGGTTGCATGGATTTATATAGTGTGAAGTTGACAAGCACTTTCCAAGTGATGCTAAAATCGCTTGGGAAGCGCTTGTCAACCCGCATGCGGAAATGAAAGTGAAGACCGCTTCATTTCCGCATGTCCCTGGCAGGAAACCGCATGTACAATCCGCATGCGTTTTTTCCTGCCAGAGAGATGCAGAAACGCTCAGGAAAAAATCCTGAGCATTTCTGCATCGTGTGCACATACCCTAAAGCAAAAAAATGTTGATGATATGAGGACTAGTGTTGAGCGCAAGTGCTCGCTACTTGAGTTTTTATCGAGTGCTCGAGTCCCATCCCCGCATGTTTTGCGGCGTTTTTATAGTGAAAAAAACACACAGGGATTGCCTACCATACACGAGCAATCCCCGCATGTTTTTTTTGGGTGTTTAACAGCCGTGAAACATGCGGGACGAGGACTCGAGCATGTCACTTGAGCACCCGCGATACTTGGTGCATACCCAATTACCTGATGCAAACTCAAGTAATGAGCGCTTGAGCTCAAGTATAATGACAACATATTCAATATGATGACCTAATGTTATAAAATAATGTGTCGTACCTCTGGGTTCAAAATGTTCACTATACCCCTTGGTAAAATCCATGAGGGGTCTAGTTTCCAAAATGGGGACACTTGTGGGGAGTTTCCACTATTTAGGCACATCATGGGCTCCCCAAATGCGACATGGCGTCTGCTCTCGATTCCAGCCAATTTTAAGTTGCCACACAGTGTTCCTTCCCTTCTCAACGTGCACCCAAACATTGTTTTTTTCCCCCCACATGTGGGGTATCCCCTTACTCAGGATAAATTGCACAACAAATGGTATGGGGCAATTTCTCCTGTTTCTTTTATGACAATTTGGGGGATGAAAAACATTTTTGTGGGAAAAATGTGAAAATTTTATTTTTACGGCTCAATGTTCTAAACTTCTGTGAAGCACCTTTGGGTTTGAGGTGCTCACTATACATCTAGATAAGTTCCCTGAGGGGTCTATTTTCTAAAATGGTGTCACTTGTGGGGGGTTTCCACTGTTTAGGCACATCAGGGGCTCTCCAAATGTGACATGGTGTCCGTTAATTATTCAAGCAGATTTTACATTCAAAAAGTCAAATGGCGCTCGTTCCCTTCCGAGCCCTGCCCTGCGCCCAAACAGTGGTTTTCCCCCATATGTGGTATCGGCGTGCTCAGGAGAAATTGCACAACAAATTTTGGGGTCCATTTCTTTCCTGTTACCCATGCAAAAATAAAAAGAATTGGGTCTAAAATTTTTGTGAAAAAGTTAACTGTTCATTGTTTTTTTCCCACATTCCATTAATTCCTGTGACGCACCTGAATAAACTTCTTGAATGTGGTTTTGAGCACCTTGAGGGGTGCAGTTTTTTGAATAGTGTCACTTTTGGGTATTTTCTGTCAGAAAGGCTCCCCAAAGTCACTTCAGATATGATGTGGTCCCTAAAAAAATAATGGTTTTGTTAATTTTGTTGGAAAAATGAGAAATCGCTGGTCAACTTTTAACCCTTAACTTCCTAACCAAAGAAAAATTTTGGTTCCAAAATTGTGTTGATATAAAGTAAGCATGTGGGAAATATTATTGATTAACTATTTTATTTTCTCTCTGATCTAAGGGCATAAAAATTCAAAGTTGCAAAATTGCAAAATTTTTGCCAAATTTCCTCTTTTTTCACAAATAAACGCAAGTCATAGCAAATACATTTTTACCACTATCATGAAGTACAATGTGTCAAGAAAAAACATTCTCAGAATAAGTGGGATCCGTTGAAGCGTTCCAGAGTTATTACCTCATAAAGTGACACTGGTCAGAATTGTAAAAATTGGCCTGGTCATTAACATGCAAACTACCTTTGGGGTTAAAGGGGTTAATTATGGTAACATGATTAAGGGTGAGTGATTCACCATAGTGTCTGTTTTAAATACCTTCGGTCGCCGAGATATGCTACAGCGCATGCGCGAGCGCCATATTGCTTAAGTAAAGACAATTTAGGTGCAGTATGGCATGCGCAGTAGCATCTCTTGGCAACCGAGAAATGCTGCTGCGCAAGTACAGATGGCGGGCGCCATATTGCTGCACCCAATTTTTTTTTCCTTTAAGCAATATGGCGCCTGCGCGTGCGCAGTAGCATCTCTCTGCAACCGAAAGGTGCTACTGCGGATGTGCCGACGACTGCGGCCATTTTTAGGATGTACATTTGACTTTCACAGAAATTACTAAGGCAGTATTTAAATCAGTAGGCAGGTTACTGAAATCACAGTGACCTGTCAGAGGCCAGAGATAGGAATACCTAATGAGAGCACCAGTTACAGCCCCTCCCTAAAGTCCTGCCACAGAGGATGAGCATATCTTTACGGCAGAAATGAAAATAAATATTATAAAAGAACCACTGGACGGATTTCATCAACCCGGGTATCATTTTACTCAATGTAACGGCGTCGACCTGACGGTGTATGTGGTTTACGAAGAGCACTCCTGCTGACAGGTGCGCTTTAAATAAGCAAATTTTCCAGTGCCACGTGCTGCCACACAACTCCAAGTCAGGGATCCAAGTGTGAGGTTACTTGCATGGGTTTTTATTGTCCATTACTGAGACCTTCCAACTTTTTTAAAAAAATTTTTAGCCCTTTGGGTTCATTAAACTCTGACTTTTTCATTAAACTCTACATTGAAAAAATGGGCTTGGCAATGAGAAGTACCATGGATATCTGATTAGACTACAGCAAATATTAGCTTTGTGGTGGAAGAAACAGAAGTTGAAATGATCAGAGCAACGTTTGTGTGAAATTGTGAAGGAATTTTGGTATGGTCAAAAATAGCAGATGGCAGAATAGGATGCCAGGTGGAAAAGGGTTGTCTCTGATTCAGAAAAACTTAGAGAATACAGAGACTCTGAGGTGTGGCAGTATGAAATGAATGCTAACACTGAAAACATTGAATATTTGAATTTTGAATGAATTACATTTCTCTCATAAATCTAAGCTTCTTGACTTATATTTTGATTGAAGTTTGTAAATGTTAGAGTTGCACATAAAACTTTAAATATGTTCGTGTATGTTTCCAGACCTAATAAACAGTTTTCCATTGTCCGGTTATGCTCAATATAATTTATTTTTTTATTTTTATTTTTTTTTTAAATAGAAGTCGAAGTAAAATGCTATCCCGATGGCTTGCAAGTCTTCCAATGCAACTTATTCACCTAGGTGCAAGAAACCATCAACTTTCTGCCCTTATTATTGATACGATTTATATTGCCGCAGCTCGATCAAACAAAGAACTGCTTCAGAACCTTCAGATGTCTGCATGCCAAATATATGGTGATTTTTTTAATTTTGTTTAACTTACTCTATCTCTCTATCTATATATATTTATATAATTAACTTTGGCTGCACATGATATGTTGTTTTAAAGCACAGAAGCATTGCTTGTGGTATTGTGTTGCTCATATTATGTTTTTGAACATCATTTCCCAGCAAAAACATCATTTTAGTTTTTCTCCTCTTCAGTGAAGTTTTCTTCTATTCCTCTTAAGTGGTGTTGTACATGCAATAGATGCTGTGTGACAGCCATTAATGTTAGCTGCTTATGTTTCTATATATGTTTAGTTTCACAGTTCAAAATCCAACTTGTCAGGTAATGTTATATGAGCAATGCAAAAGTACCGGATTTTTCTGACTATAAGATGTACTTTTTTCGTCCAAAATTTTGTCCGATATACATAATACTGTGGCTGTGAGTGGTGGGGGATGTGGGGGAAGCGACAGTGGCGAAGTAGCGGGGCATAGGAGACAGCAGCGCCTGCTGCAGCCTACTCTGTGCCCGCTGCTAAAGAAAATGAATATTCACTGCTCCCCACGCCCACGGGCGTGGGTAGCAGTGAATATTAATTTTCCTTAATAACCGGCACACTGTGCCTGCAGCACGGCTCCTGGTACCTATGGCCTCCTTCATTCCTGTATGTATGGCCGCCCTCATGCCTCATTCCTGTATGTATGGCCGCCCTCATGCCTCATTCCTGTATGTATGGTCCCCCCTCATGCCTCATCCCTGTATGTATGGCCCCCCTTATCCAGGTATGCTTGGCACCCCCTGATCCCCGTCACGCTGCACAGAAGAAAAAGAAACTTTCATACTCCCTTCCTTTATCCTGCAGCGCTGTCTCGATCTATTCCTGAATGGTCACTGCTCCCCACGCCAGGACTGCGTCTGTGGGGAGCAGTGACCATTTATTCTCCCTAATATCTCGCACACTTCAGCTGCAGCGCGGCTCCTGCTGCGCTCGGCTGTCAGCGAGCCTGCTATTAAAGACCATGAATATTCACCACTCCAATCGGTGTGGTGTATATTCATGGGCGTTAATAGTGGGCACGCTGACTGCCAAGCGCAGCAGGAGCCGCGCTGCTTCTACAGCATGCACGCTATTGAGGAGAATGAATGATCAATGCTCCCCATGCATGCAGTCCCGGCGTGGGGAGCTGTGACTATACCGGCACAGAGCGGAACACAGTGTTGGAGGAGAGAGGAGGCGAGTATGATTGTTTATTTTTTTTTCTGCGCAGTGTGACGAGGATGAAGGGGGCCATGCATACAGGGACGAGGCATGAGGGGGGCCATGCATACAGGGATGAGGGGGGCCATGCATACAGGGATTACAGGGATGAGGGGGGGGGGCATGCATACAGGAATGAGGGGAGTGGCATACATACAGGGATGAGGAGGGGGGCCATGCATACCGGGATGATGGGGGGGGGGGGGGATGCATACAGGGATGAGGGGGGGCCATGCATACAGGAATGGGGCATGGGAGGGGGGACATACATACCAGGAAGAGGAATGAAGTTACCATACATACCAGGATGGGTGTGAGGGAGACCATACATAGTATGATGAAGGGTGCCATACATAGCAAGAAGAGGGATGAGGGGGCCATGCATATCAGGATGGGGATGGGGGCCATATATACCAGGATGGGGGATAATAACAGAATTAAGGGACAATTCCCCTATAACAGTGTCTGCAGCAGACCCCCTCCCCCTTAACATGGCATCATGACCACCTTTTTGGCTTATGTTTTTTTTTCTATTTTTCTCCTCTAAAACCTAGGTGCGTCTTAGGGTCCGGTGCGTCTTATAGTCCAAAAAATACGGTATGTAGAGAGGCTATTGTTCTACAAGGTGTGTAATTCTTATAAGAACTAGACACTGAGAATGGACCAAACTCATAGGTTTATATTTGTAAATAGGAAAGAAGATGGGAGCTTTACTAATTAATGAAAAGAAAAATCTTTCTTAGGCCGTTTACGGGCTGCTTTTTTTTTTGCATCTCGTGTATGTGTTTTTTTTTCTTGTTTCTTGACTTAATTTGAGAGCTGCAGTGTTTTTTAAATCTGCAGCATGTCGGTTTCTTTCAGCTTTTTTGCAGCTTATTTTCACCACTAATGAGAAAGTACAAAAATAAATAAATAAAAAAAAAATTAGGTTTTGCTGTGTTTTAGGTGAATAAAACTAACTTTATTAAATATATACTGTAGAATAAACACGTTTTCCACAACTAAAAAGCAGCTTAAAAAACACTGCGAAAATGCAGCAAAACCCGTGTTTTGAACGTAGCATTTTTACTGCCAAGAGAACAGGTTGCAGAAAAAAAATCTTCAAAAATGCTGCGTGTTAAAATAGCCTTAAACCATTAACTTAGTTTGTCTTTTGTAACATATTGGAGTTACATTTACCAGCATTAGACAAACTTACAACATGCATGTACTGGTGCATCTCACTAAATTAGAATATCATCAAAAAGTTAATTTATTTCAGTTCTTCAATACAAAAAGTGAAACTCATATTGTATAGAGTCATTACAAACAGAATGGTCTATTTCAAGTGTTTATTTCTGTTAATGTTGATGATCATGTTTTATGGCCAATGAAAACACAATAGTCATTATCTCAGTAAATTAGAATACTTTATAACAACAGCTTGAAAAATGTTCTTAAAATCCGAAATGTTGGCCTACTGGAATGTGTGTTCAGTAAATGCACTCAATACTTGGTTGGGGCTCATTTTGCATCAATTACTGCATCAATGTGGCGTGGCATGGAGGTGATAAGCCTGTGGCACTGCTGAGGTGTTATGGAAGCCGAGGTTGCTTTGATAGCAGCTTTCAGCTCGTCTGCATTGTTGGGCCTTGTGTCTGTCATCTTCCTCTTGACAATACCCCATAGATTCTCTGTGGGCTTAAGGTCAGGCAAGTTTTCTGGCCAATCAAGCACAGTGATACTGTTATTTTTAAACCAAGTATTGGTAATTTTGGCAGTGTGGACAGGTGCCAAGTCCTGCTGGAGAATGAAACTTCCATCTCCAAAAAGCTTGTCGGCAGAGGGAAGCTGGAAGTGCTGTAAAATTTCCTGGTAGATGGCTGCGCTGACTTTGGTGTTGATAAAACACAGTGGATCTACACCAGCAGATGACATGGCTCGCCAAACCATCACTGATTGTGGAAACTTCACACTAGACCTCAAGCAGCTTGGATTGTGGCCTCTCCACTCTTCCTCCAGACTCGGGACCTTGTGGAGTCTGTCAATGACTGCCTTCTGGATATCTGTCAACTCAGCAGTCTTCCCCATGATTGTGGAGCCTACTGAAATAGACTAAGGGACGTTTTTAAATGCTTAGGAATCCTTTGCAGGTGTTTTTGGTACTTATTCTAATTTACTGAGATAATGACTTTTGTGTTTTCATCGGCTGTAAGCCATAATCATCAACATTAACAGAAATAAACACTTGAAATAGATCTCTCTGTTTGTAATGACTCTATATAATATATGTTTTTCACTTTTTGCATTGAAGAACTGAAATGAATTACCTTTTTGATATTCTAATTTTGTGAGATACACCTGTAAGTTTGTTGTGAAATTTCTGGTTTCTTCTAAGGAATTTTGAAGAATGACTAAAGTATTTTAGGATTGTTGCCTTTTGTTGTCCAGCCAGAGCCTGAAGGCTAATTCTTAACCCATTCCTACTACAGGACCTGACTGAATGAGCATGTCCATTTACTACTTTGGAGTAGAATGGCATATGCACATGATTTAATGGAGGGGGAGATTGCTCCCTATGTTGGACTTTATACATTTTGACCACACTATTACAAAGCCCTATCCTATATAGCCCTAATATAGTACAGCCTATTAGATCTTGCTAGAGATGGGGTGTAATAGACTACCTGTCAGTCTAAGATATTGCACCGCACTACTTAAATAGAGCAGTGTATTATTAAAGGATCACATGTTCAAGTCCCCTTATGGATTAATAAGTTTACAAGAAAATAAATACGTTTTTTAAATGTATGAAAAAATGTAAAAGTACAGCAAAATTATAGTTAAAGAGATAAAAATGGTTTGTGTAAAGTCCCAACCATTGTACCCATAACACATATTTATCGCTGTTGGTATCCAATCATACTATAAAAATGTATTATTCTTCCTGCATGATAAATATATACATTTTTTTAAATTAAACTGCATAATAAACTATGGCAGAAATGCTGTTTTTCTTCATCTCAAAGAAATATAATACATATGACTTTTAGGGTATGTGCACACGATGCAGAAATGCTCAGGATTTTTTCCTGAGCGTTTCTGCATCTCTCTGGCAGGAAAAAACGCATGCGGATTGTACATGCGGTTTCCTGCCAGGGACATGCGGAAATGAAGCGGTCTTCACTTTCATTTCCGCATGCGGGTTGACAAGCGCTTCCCAAGCGATTTTAGCATCACTTGGAAAGTGCTTGTCAACTTCACACTATATAAATCCATGCAACCGGCATGGATTTATATAGTGTGTGATGTCAAAAAATAAAAAATAAATCTATACGTTACCATCTGATGGCCCCCGGTGTCCTGCTTCATCGGTGCCGGCTGCCGGCAGTGAAGACTGTAGGACCTTCCGACGTCAGCGTCACGTGACCCGTCACATGACTCTGACGTCAGCGAAGGTCCTTCATTCAACCGCGAAGTGCGCGGGAAGCCGGCAGGACGCAGTGCGGGCCGTCAGAAGGTGAGAATATATATATATTTTATTTTATTCTTTTTTTTTTAATGGTACCTGGGTCTGGATGAGAGTCCTCTCATCCACACCCGGGTACCATCCGCACATTAGACCGCATGAAAAGCGCATCAACATATACAGTGATGCGGATTCCATGCGGTCTAATGCAAGTCAATGGCGGCAAAAGAGCAGCGTTTCCGCAAAATTAATTGACATGCTGCGGATTTTTGACCGCAGCGTTTACGCTGCGGAAAAATCCGCATCGTGGGCACAGCACATGCGGATTTCCATTGGGGAACATTGCTGCCCTTCTACCATGCGTTTTTCATGCGTTTCCGCGGCGTTTACGCAACTGCAAAAACGCCGCGGAAACGCATGAAAAACGCATTGTGTGAACTCAGCCTTAATCATTTTTTTATGTCAAAATGGTGCCAAGAAAAACTACTGTTTGTTAAACAAAAATGCAAGCCATCCCTTAGCTCTGTAAACTGAAACATTTGAAAGTTATGGCTCTCAAAATATTATTCCATAAAAAAAAAAAAAACACAACTTTTTAAAATTTAATTTCTTATGCAAAACCAGTGAAACATAAAAAAAAACAACAACAAAGAACTCGTACCTATTATCGTTTGTGGGACTGTTCATACATATTTTTTGCGGCTGAGTGTTTATGCACCAAAGCACAAAGACATGTCGGATTTTGATCCAAATTACCAATACAAGTCTATGGGTCTGTGGAAAATAAAACAAAAGAGGCAGCATTCTGATGCCATACATGTATGATCTTTTGTGGTGTCCGAGTTTCATGTTTGTTTGATATAAGAATCTTGAGGAGACTTAACCCCTTTCCGACATTGTAAGTAATAGTACGTCACGGTGGGCCTATTGGACCAGGTACTCTCACCTCTCCAATCCGTCCTTAACGCAGCAGCCAGGATCCTATTCCTCACCAACCGCTACACCGATGCCTCTTCCCTGTGCCAGTCATTGCATTGGTTACCCATCCAATATAGAGTTCAATTTAAACTTATCACGCTTACCCATAAAGCGCTCCATGCTTCAGCGCCGCCATACATCTCCTCCCTTGTCTCAGTCTACCACCCTACACGTGCCCTCCGTTCTGCTAATGACTTAAAACTAAAATCATATATAATCCGAACTTCCCACTCCCGTCTCCAAGATTTCTCGCGTGCTGCGCCAATTCTTTGGAACGCACTACCCAGAACAGTTTGATTAATTCCCAATATCCACAGTTTGAAGCGGACCCTAAAAACCCATTTCTTTAGACTGGCCTATCGCCTCCACACACTATCTGTCCGTCCCAATTTTCCCCCATATTAAAATCTTCTTCAATTTCAGGTTCATACCAACCATGCACTTAATAGCCTCGGTCAGGACTGTACACATACTGGCTGGCGGCCAGTCCATGTATTATTTATCCTATTTAGTATATCAAGGCTGCATTATATAATATATGTACATTTTACTTTTTGTGTCTCCTACATTTCCTCATAGACTGTAAGCTTGCGAGCAGGGCCCTCACTCCTTTTGATATAAGATATACTTGTTCTGTATTGATTGTATAAGTCCCCCCTAAAATTGTAAAGTGCTGCGGAATATGTTGGCGCTATAAAAATTATTATTATTATTATACGTACTATTAGGCACAATGTGATCGCTCCCGCACACAAGCTTTGTGGGGCGATCGCCATCGGGTGTCAGCTGATTGTCACAGATGACACCCGATGCTATGTGTCAGGAGCGGTCCTGCACTGCTCCTAGCACATTAACCCCCGAAATGCTGCGATCGAAGTAGATCGCAACATTACAGGAGCAAGAAGAGGTAAGCGCTGCTTACTTAACTTTTCTTCGACATGCTGCGCTGTCTGTGCAGGGTCCCGGTGGTTGTCATGGTGATATCTTTTATGACGACATCCAGGTCACCAGACAGCAGGAAGTTGGCTAGATCATGCTCAGTGCACGGTCTAACTAACTTGTGTGCGCAGGGCTGCAGCCTGCATAGCATAGAGATGCTGCTGCAGCATTTCTATGCTATGCAACCAATCTGGGTTAAGAAAGTGAAAGTCCCATAGTGGGACAAAGTGTAAAAATAAAAAGAAGATTCAGAAAGTGGAAATTTTTTTTAAAAAAGAATTGTAAGAATATATCAAAAAAAAGAAAAAATGATCCTTAAAAAAATGTACCCATAAATAATTATTATTATGAAAAACCAAACCAATAAAAGTACACATTTGGTAACGCCACGTCCGCAACGACTTGACCTATAAAACTGTCCCACTAGTTAACCCCTTTAGTGAACACGGTAAAAAAAAAAAAAAAAACTAAGCAAAAAACTATGGTTAATCATCATACCGCCAAACAAAAAATGGAATAAAATGCGATCAAAAAGACGAATGTAAATAAAAATGGTACCGCTGAAAATGTCATCTTGTCCCCTAAAAACAAGCTGCCATACAGCTCCATCAGCCAAAAAATCTTCTATAAAATAGTTTTTGTGTAAAAACGCCAAAACATGAAAATAATATAAATGTAGTATCGCTGTAAACGTACTGACATGAAGAATAAAGCTTCCTTATCAATTTTACCGCACACGGAACGGCATTAAAAACAAACAAAAAAAAATAATTAATTCCAAATTTGTTGGTTTTTGTTTATTCTGTCTCCCAAAAATCAGAATAGAAAATGATCATGATCAAAAAATGTCACGTGCCCAAAAATGGTACCAATGAAAAAGTCAACTTGTCCCATATAAAACAAGCCGTTACATAATTGTCGGACGAAATATGGAAAAATTATAGCTCTCAAAATATGGTGATGCAAAAACTAGTCTTTGCAAAAAAAAAAGTGTTTTTTTTTTAGTGTGTGCCAGCTGTCTATCATAAAAACCCAATATCAATCTGGTATCGCTATAATGGCACCGACTCGAAGAATAAAGTCGTCTAATCACTTATACTGCACAAGGAACGGCGTAAAAAATAAACTCCAGGGTTAGGGTTGGGGCTGGGGTTGTATTTGGGTTGGGGTTGGGATTTTTTCAAAAGTAAAGAAAAAAAAAAATACTGACGATATGGCGACTAGTGTTAAGCACTAGTGCTCGCTACTTGAGTTTGCATCGAGTGCTCTGGTATGCACCGAGTATCGCGAGTGCTCGAGTCTCCTCCCCATATGTTTTGCAGCTGTTATACAGGCAAAAAAAAATCCTCGCGGGGATTGCCTTCCATGCATGAGCGATCCCCACATGTTTCACGGTTGTTCGACACCCCAAAAAAACATGTGGGTCTGGGACTCGACCATGTCACTCGAGCACACGCGATACTTGGTGCATACACGAGTAAACGATGCAAACTCAAGTAGCGAACACTTGATTTCAAGACTCATAACAGCTTATTCAATATGATGACCTAATGTTATCAAATTCTATCGTACCTCTGGGATCAAAATGTTTACTATACCCCTTGATAAAATCCTTGAGGGGTGTAGTTTCAAAAATGGGGTCACTTGTGTTTTTTTTCCACTGTTTAGGCACATCAGCGGCTCCCAAAAGCGTCATGGCGTCTGCTAATTATTCAAGCAAATTTTACATTCAAAAAGTCAAATGGCGCTCCTTCCCTTCCGAACCCTCCCGTGCGCCAAACAGTGGTTTCCCCCCACATATGGGGTATCTGCGTGCTCAGGAGAAATTGCACAACAAATTTTGGGGTCCATTTTTACCTGAAAACCTTACAAAAATAAAAAAAATTGGGTTCTAAAGTAACAGTTGTGTGAAAAAGTTAAATGTTCATTTTTTTCTTCCACATTCCAAAATTTTCTGTTATATAGACTCCTCAAAGTCACTTCAAATGTGATGTCCCGAAAAATTTTTTTTGTAAATTTTGTTGTAAAAATGAGATCACTGGTCAACTTTTAACCCTTATAACTTCCTAACAAAAAAAAATAAAATAATTTGGTTGCAAAACTGTGCTGATTTAAAGTAGACATGTGGGAAATGTTATTTACTAACTATTTTGCGTGACATCTCTCTGATTTGAAGAGCATAATAATTCAAATTTAAAAAATTGCGAAATTTTAAAAAAAAATTCTCCAAATTTTCAGTGTTTTTCACTTAAAAAAGCCAGTCATATCGAAATTTTTTTACCACTATCATGAAGTACAATATGTCACGAAAAAAAAAAAATTCTTAGAATCCGTGATATCCGTTGAAGCGTTCCAGAGTTATTACCTCATAAAGTGACACTGGTCAGAATTGTAAAAATTGGTCTGGTCATTAACATGCAAACCACCCTCGGGGGTAAAGGGGTAATGTACGCAGAAAAAAGGATAATTGCATAGTTTTTAATGTAGAACGTAGATATGTCTATGGAGTTCAACCCATAACCTAAAGCCCATGAGGCAGATGCAGATTGCCTCATATTAGGGAAAGCATTACTTCCAGACTCCACATAAGGTAATCAGACAAATTCCATAGATCAATGTCCCATTACAGAATCTAGTATCCATATACTGTGTAATTATTTTTTTCAAGAAGGACATCCAGACCTTCCTTGAACATATGCAGTGAACAAACCATTACAACATAATTTGGCAGAAAGTTCCATAGTGTCACTGTTCTTCCAGTAAAGAATCTGCATCTGTTATTATAGACCTAAAGCATGCCCTCTTGTCACCCTTGCAAGCCTAGATATAAAAATGGTGATATGCAGTAAAGGTCAGTGCTGACACCGTCCCCAGATTCTCCCTTTAATACAGGGGATAAGTAGGGAACTAGACCTTGCAGGAACACAGTTGCATGTAAAATAGCATGAACAGCATCGCATGAAAAAATCAAGAAAAAATCGCACTCGCCGTCTTAAAAAAGAAACGTTGTATATTAGAAAATTAAAACATGGGGTTTGCAGGGGTGAATGGAATGCTTACAGGACGACAGCCGTTTCTCCCTACATACACAAGGACCTGTTGAAGCACCAGTTGGTGAGAAATGGCTTTCGTCCTGTAAGCATTCCATTCACCCCTGCAAACCCGATCTTTTAATTTTCTAATAATGAAACGTTTTAAAGGACGGTGAGTGCGATTTTTTTTTTTCTTCATTTTTTATGCTAGATTTAAAAATCTCATTAGAAAGATATCAGTACCGTCACATCATACAGTACTTATACATTGCTATAAGATCATCCCATAAGCCTCTGTTTTTCTAAACTGAATAGCCCCAAGTTTAATAACCTTTCTTAGTATTGCAGTCCACCCATTCCTTTAACCTTGGTCGCTCTTCTCTGCACCTGCTCTAGTTCAGCTATGTCCTTGTTATACACTGAAGACCAAAATTGTACTCCGTATTCTAAGTTAATGCATCCCTTTATTTTATTTGCCTTGACAGCAGTTGTCTAGTACTGGTCTCTAAAGTGGAGTTTGCTGTCCACCCATACATCCAAGTCTTCTTCAGTAACCCGTTTTACCCAGTCTTCTGCAGTTTAGTAGATAATTATACATTTCATTTCCTCTCCCCAATGTGCATGACTTTACATTCATCTATATTAAATTTCAATTGCCATTTCTCAGCCCAAGTATCCAGCTTACATAATTCCTTCTGTGCAATTAAATTGTCCTCCTGTGTGCGGAGTTTAGTGTCATCTGCAAAGTTTACCCTGCAGAGTTTAATATCTGCAAATATTGTAATTCAACTGTGTGCCCTCTACAAAATCAAGAAAAATATATCTTTATTCGTTGTTATCCAGTATATAGAAAGGTCAAGAAATTAATAAATGTTAAAAACAGGGGCCAATACTGACACCTGTGGTACCTCACTGTTAATTAATACCAGTGTGTTTCATTAATAACCACCTTCTGTTTCCTGTTCCCTTATCCGTTGTTAACCCAGGGTTCTAAGGAGTAGCATTTCTCTTTGTGGAGAATGACAAGTTAGGCCCAGAATGTCAGAGTGAGGTGACTTATATACCTTGCACGCTCCTCTGGGAAATTAAATATGCAAAATGCCTCTAAAGAGAGGAAGAGGCCTTGAACTCTAGTGCCACCTATTGGATATAGCAATCCTAAAAATCAATATGGACTCTTTAACGAGCCTTAACATAGGACTTGGGCTAAAAGCCAAACCAGAATCTCAATTTGCAGACATGGTGTTTTGGGGTATTTCCACTCATCAGTGCCAAGTATGAGATCTGATTTCACTAGGTGAGAGGCTTAAGACAGGGATCTAAGTGGTAAGGGTTCTCCTGGTGGAGAGCGCCAAGCCAGGCATGGCATGTCAGAGTGAGCAGACTTCTACACCATGCATTCTCCTCTGCGAATTTGGCTCTTCAAAGAGGAAGAGGACTTGAATTCTAGTGCCACTTTTAGGATTGCAACTTCCAATAGACGGCACTAAAGTTCAAGTCCTTTCTTTCTTTCTGAAGAGGCAATGTGCTTAGTTGTTAACCCAGTTGCATATTTTCCCCTAAGCCCATGATGAAACTTTGATGTTAAAAACAGATGCAAGTACCAAACACAGATGAAAATGTGATCCAAAACACTGCTAAAAATCCGTCTATTTGCATATGTTAAAAATCACTGATGTCTGAATAAACCACTAAAGATGGGAAGCCATCATCAGAAAATTATCGATCACAATCTTTATTTTAAATTAAAAAAAATTAGAAATATTGCAATTTTCGTACTGGACATCATTACTGTTAACATAAGGTGTTTGTAAAGCGCTGTGGAATTGATGGCGCTATGTGAGTGAAATAAATAAAATATGGAGCCTTTCTTGAAGCTATTCCTGAAAGTACAGGAAGTGCGATTTGTTAGTAACAATTGTTTAATAAAGATTGTCATATGAAAAAAAAATTAATAATGCTCTGCTTGTGGAGAGTAGCATGCCTGTGTAAGGAGACTTAAAGGCCAAGCAGTGCTTTTCTGGGAAATTAAATATGTAAGTTGCTGGTGGCATTAGAGTTCAAAATCTCTGCCACTCTGAAGAGGCAATTTGCATACTAAAAATGAATGTAACACAAAAACCTGATTTAAACAATAGGGCATTTTTTGATGATTGCTTCCCTTTAAAAACAATTCCATATTTATTGCTTTTGGTTCATGGCTCCTAAGAAAAGATGAAGTAAAAAGTGAGCAAAATGTCTTATGTGACCATAAACAATGCCTGTAAAAACTACAGTGTGTCTCTCAAAAAAAAAAGCCTCTACATAGCGGTCTAGAGGGAAAAAAAATTGGTATTGTTGGAATTGGATCAACCCGCAGAATAGAGAGAACTTGTAAATTACCATATTTTTCAGACTGTAAGACGCACTCGAAATTTTGAGGTGCAAAATAGGAAAACAAGTTTTTTTTTAAAAGATGGGGGGGGGGGGGGGTCTGTCTTATAGTCTGAATAGTTATCTTACCTTGGGGGCGGTGGAGCCGGGGTCACAAGAGGCAGGGTCCCTCGGGAAGCCGGCATAAGTGGAGGAATGCTGCGGATCCTGGGTGCAAGAAGGGGGTGCTAGAGCAGTGGGGAGTTGCGGTGGTGGTGGAGCAGGATAACAGGAAGCAGGACCCTCCGTTCCCTCTCTCAGGAACCCGGCAGCAGAAGAGGTGAGTTGCTGCAGTGGCAGTGTCTGGCTGTCGGCGGTGAGGCAGAGCAGATTGCTCTGCTTTTCCGGTGGCCAGGGCCATCTTTCTAAAGCTGTGGGATTCGGGGAAATGGCTGCTGAGTTCACAGTCTGCACATGCGCTGGCTCAGGCGGTTGTTTTCCTGTAGATCACGGCTTCGGGAAGATGGCCGCTGCACCTGAAAATCCGCGCACGCCGATAAGCCTCACCGCCGACAGCCAGACACCGGCCTCGCAAGCATCTCATCTCTTCTGCTGCCACTGCCAGGTTCCTTAGGGAGAAAACGGAGGGTCCTGCTTCCTACGATCCCGCTCCACCATGGCAACTCCAAGGTAAGCTACATTCGTACCATAAGACGCTACCCCCCATTTTCCTCCCATATTTGGGAGTGCGACTTATGGTTCGAAAAATACGGTATACCGAATTTTGAATTGTGTTTAGCCACTTAAGAACTGAGCATTTTTTTTAGTATTTGCCATTTTTGTTTTTTCTTCCCCTTTCTCCAACAGCCATAACTGTTATTTTCCACCAACGTAGCTAGGTCTTGAGACTTCTCACTGGTTTTTACCCATCATGAGAGGTTTCTTGTGTGTCACCTTGCTAATGAGACACCCTTTTATAGGCCATCAGTTGAACCAGATATTATTTTTCACTAAGTGGCACAATTGCTCTTTAATTACTGAAGATTTCACCTGGTGTCTTGAATCTCCATGGCTTTTTGCACCTCTTTTTTTGCCTTGTGTTCAATATTTTTTCCCTTTGTCATCTCTCTTTATTAGACATAATTATGAATTATCGACTTCTGGTGAGAATTGCAAATCCTTAGCATCTTTAGAAACACATTTATTTCAAAAATGGGTTTAGTGTCCAATACTTCACCCTTATGTACAGTACAGACCAAAAGTTTGGACACACCTTCTCATTTAAAGATTTTTCTGTATATTCATTACTATGAAAATTGTACATTCACACTGAAAGCATCAAAACTATGAATTAACACATGTGGAATTATATACTTAACAAAAAAGTGTGAAACAACTGAACATATGTCTTATATTCTAGGTTCTTCAAAGTAGCCACCTTTTGCTTTGATGACTGCTTTGCACACTCTTGGCATTTTCTTGATGAGCTTCAAGAGGTAGTCACCGGAAATGGTCTTCAAACAATCTTGAAGGAGTTCCCAGAGATGCTTAGCACTTGTTGGCCCTTTTGCCTTCACTCTGCGGTCCAGCTCACCCCAAACCATCTCGATTGGGTTCAGGTCTGGTGACTGTGGAGGCCAGGTCATCTGGTGTAGCACCCCATCACTCTCCTTCTTGGTCAAATAGCCCTTACACAGCCTGGAGGTGTGTTTGGGGTCATTGTCCTGTTGAAAAATAAATGATGGTCCAACTAAACGCAAGCCGGATGGAATAGCATACCGCTGCAGGATGCTGTGGTAGCCATGCTGGTTCAGTATGCCTTCAATTTTGAATAAATCCCCAACAGTGTCACCAGCAAAACACCCTCACACCATCACACCTCCTCCGCCATGCTTCACGGTGGGAACCAGGCATGTAGAGTCCATCTGTTCACCTTTTTGGCGTCGCACAAAAACACGGTGGTTGGTACCAAAGATCTCAAATTTGGACTCATCAGACCAAAGCACAGATTTCCACTGGTTTAATGTCCATTGCTTGTGTTCTTTAGCGCAAACAAGTCTCTTCTGCTTGTTGCCTGTCCTTAGCAGTGCTTTCCTAGCAGCTATTTTACCATGAAGGCCTGCTGCACAAAGTCTCCTCTTAACAGTTGTTGTAGAGATGTGTCTGCTGCTAGAACTCTGTGTGGCATTGACCTGGTCTCTAATCTGAGCTGCTGTTAACCTGCGATTTCTGAGTCTGGTGACTCGGATAAACTTATCCTCAGAAGCAGAGGTGACTCTTGGTCTTCCTTTCCTGGGGCGGTCCTCATGTGATCCAATTTCTTTGTAGTGCTTGATGGTTTTTGCAACTGCACTTGGGGACACTTTCAAATTTTTCACAATTTTTCGCACTGACTGACCTTCATTTCTTAAAGTAATGATGGCCACTCGTTTTTCTTTACTTAGCTGCTTTTTTCTTGTCATAATACAAATTCGAAGAGTCTATTCAGTAGGACTATCAGCTGTGTATCCACCAGACTTCTGCACAACACAACTGATAGTCCCAACCCCATTTATAAGGCAAGAAATCCTACTTATTAAACCTGACAGGGCACACCTGTGAAGTGAAAACCATTTCCGGTGACTACCTCTTGAAGCTCATCAAGAGAATGCCAAGAGTGTGCAAAGCATTCATCAAAGCAAAATGTGGCTACTTTGAAGAACCTAGAATATAAGACATATTTTCAGTTGTTTCACACTTTTTTGTTAAGTATATAATTCCACATGTGTTAATTCATAGTTTTGATGCCTTCAGTGTGAATGTGCAATCTCAAAGTCACGAAAATACAGAAATTTCTTTAAATGAAAAGGTGTGTCCAAACTTTTGGTCTGTGCTGTGTACACACACACACACACACACACACACACACACACACACACACACACACACACACACACACACTTTTTGTGCTAAAAAGTTTACTTACTCTGACAGAATTTTTGCTTTCTTGGCCTTGTTTCATTTTCTCCAGTCATGGTTATTGGTTGGGTGAAGCCATTTATTGTCAAACTACTGTGTTTTCTCTTTTTAAATCTTAATGACAACCAAAAACATCCAAATGACCCTGATCAAAAGTTCACATACCCTGGTGATTTTTGCCTAATAACATGCACAGAATTTGACACAAATGTGTTTGAATGGCTACTAAAGGTAACATTCTCACCTGTGACCTGTATGCTTGTAATCAGTGTGTGTGTGCATAAGGCTGTGTGCCCACTATGCGTTTTTCAAGCGTTTTTGTTTCGGAATTTCCGCAGCAGAAACACTTTTAAAATGCTTGGTAATCCGTGCCCAATGAAAATCTGCATGTTCTGTGCCCATGCTGCGGATTTTTCCTCAGCAGATTTTCCTTGTGGAAAACCCCGCAGCATGTCCATTATCTGTGCGTTTCTGCATGCGGATTTGAGGTCCCAATGGACTTGAAAAACGCATGTCAAATCTGCATGTAAAAACGCTGCAAAAACGTGTGTAAAATCCGCAAGCGTTTTTGACAGCCAAGACAATGCAGAAACTCTGCAGAAGTTTTCTGCTTCATTTCTGCATCGTGGGCACATAGCCTAAAAGCTGAGTGAGTTTCTGGAATGCATAATGACTATTCCATCTTTCATCCAGCCACTGATATTTCTGGATTGTGAGTTATGAGGTAAGCAAAAGAATTGCCAACGGATCTACGGGAAAAGGTAGTTGAACTGTATAACACAAGAAAGGGATACAAAAAGATATCCAAGGAATTGATAATGCCAGTCAGCAGCGTTCAAAATGTGATTAACAAATGGATAATCAGGAGCTCTGTAAAAACCAAACAACGGTCAGGTAGACCAACATAAATTTCGGCCACAACTGCCAGGAAAATTGTTCGGGATGCAAAGAAAAACCCACAAATAACATCAGCTGAAATTCAGGACTCTGAAAACTAGCGGTGTGGCTGTTTCAAGATGCACAATAAGGAGGCACTTTGAAGAAAAATGGCCTGCATGGTCGAGTCGCCAGAAGATAGCCATTACTGCGCAAATGTCACAAAGTATCTCGCCTACAATACGCCAAACAGCACACAAACAAGCTTCAAAACTTCTAGAACAAGGTAATTTGGAGTGATGAGACCAAAATTTTATTTTTTGGCCACAACCATAAACGTTACATTTGGAGAGAGGTCAACAAGGCCTATGACGAAAGGAACACCATTCCTACAGTAAAGCATGGAACATCGCTAATATTTTGGGGATGTGTGCGCTACAAAGGCACAGGAAACTTGGTAAAAGTTTAAGGAAAGATGAATGCAGCATGTTATCAGCAAATACTGGAGGCAAATTTGCACTCATCAGCCCGGAAGCTGCGCATGGGACGTACTTTGACGTACCAACATGACAACGATCCAAAACACAAGGCCAAGTCGACCTGTCATTGGCTACAGCAGAACAAAGTGAAGGTTCTTGAGTGGCCATCTCAGTCTCCTGACCTCAATATCATTGAGCCACTCTGGGGAGATCACAAGCACGCAGTTCATGCTAAACAGCCCAGGAATTTACAGGAACTGGAGGCTTTTTGCCAAGAAGAATGGGCAGCTTTACCATCTGAGAAAATAAAGAACCTCATCCACAGCTAACACAAAAGACTTCAATCTGTCATTGATGTTAAAGGGGGCAACACACGGTTTGAAGAACTGGGTATGTGAACTTTTAATCAGGGTCATTTGGATGTTTTTGGTTGTCATTAAGATTTAAAAAGAGAAAACAGAATATTTTGACAATAAGTGGCTTCACCCGACCAATAACCATGAGTGGAGAAAGTTTTTTTGTTATCATACATATTCTCTGAAACAAGGCCAAGAAAGCAAAAATTCTGTCGGGGGTATGTAAACTTTTGAGCACAACTGTATATGTCACGATGGGGGCAGGCTTTGCTGCTTTGAGAATCTCTCCTCCCTATGTGCTCACCCACCTAACCTCTCTCTTTCCCCTATGTGCTGACTTCTCCCGTCTATGCTCTCTTGTTTGACCTGTCTACCCCATGTGCTATCCCCCTTGTCTGCTGTCTCTCTCCTTCTTGTGCTGTGTTCTCCCCTCATGTGGTGTCCCGTTTGAGCTGTTTCCCCCCTGTGCGCTTTCTCTCTCTCCCATCTGCTGTCTTCTCCTCTCAAGTGATCTCTTCTTTGACCTATATACCCCATGTGCTTTCCCCCTTGTCTGGGGTCTTTCTCTCCACCCCTGTGCTGTCTTCTTCCCTCATGTGTTCTCTCGTTTGAGCTGTCTCCCCGCGCAGTAAATCAGACCGCCGCCATCTTTGTGCAGGCAGATAGCGGTGGTCACATTAAAACTGCGCATGCGCTCCTCCTGTACAAAGATGGCGGCGGTCAGTGAATAATTCGGCTGACTCCGGCGACGGCGTGTTCGCGGCGGTGTTCCACTGGTGGTACCGCACAAGAGGCTGCATACGGCGTATACAGTGTGTTGTGGTGCGTATAGTGTATACAGTATGTGTGTGTGGGGGGTGGTGCGTACGGCTTATGCAGGGTGTGTGTGTGGTGCGTACGGCTTATACAGAGTGTGTGTGGTACGTACGGCGTATACAGTGTGTGGTGCGTACGGCGTATACATTTTGTGTGGTGCGACGGTGTTCCGCTGGTGTTACTGCGCAAGATGCTGGTACCACCAGCGGTTTCCATAATGAGACACCCATCACTTGGGTGTCCCAATATGGCGGTCGGCGACCTTCTGCCGCTTTTAATTCTGGGATCCGGACACATCTGGACAGAACAGGATGTGAAGACATTTCAAGGTAAGTAATATATATGTTATCTGGTCCTGCCAAAAAGATTCTTTGAATATTATATTATAATATAATATTATTCAAAGAATCTTTATTGGCAGGACCAAATAAACATTTGTTTTGCCAAAGCAAATGTACAATAGGGATAGGGACTGTGGGGATGATGGATGAGGGCACATTTAGGGTGGTGGCTGTGGAAATTTATGGCATATCACAGTTCTTTCTCACAGCCTGTGTTCACATATTGTACTGCTATCTCCACTGTGCTATCTTCTTTCTCCAGCAGGATACATATTTTCTCTCTCCTTCATGGAGTTGAAATCCGGGAAGGGATCAGAGAGTGTCCTGAAGTGAATGTTCCTCACTGCTGAGTATTTGGTGCAGTGTAGCAGTTAGTGTCTCTTCTCCTAGGGTCTCCAGGTCAGTGTGGGCACAGTCTGTCCTCCCTGGGCTTGTAGCTGTTTTTGCCTGCCAGACTTTATGGCTAGATTGTGGGCACTGAGTCTATACTGGCTCAGGATCTGGCGGTCTCAGGGGTCCGAGAGTTCCCCAGATATGGAGCCAGTCTATAGACTCCTCTACATGGTCAGTTTCTGTGAGTTGATGATATCGTTCCTCCAGTCATTGACATACCTCTCTTGACCCTCGTCTACCATCTTTCTGATTCTGGCTTTTGTCAGGCTGCTGTGATTGGTGTTTTGGTCCGGTTGGGTTTGGGTGAGCGATCCCTGGGGCCCTGGTTCTTGTGTACAACCTATATTTAGCAGGGCTTTATGGTGATGGGAGCTTGGATTGCTACTATGTAGGTGAGCCTGGAACGACAGCGTCTTCTTCAGAACGGTTAGGTGTAGAGGGATTTTGCCCAGTTCAGCTCGACAGGCATTGTTGGAAGTGCTCCGGTGGACCTGGAGAAGGTACTTACAGAATTCTAGGTGTAATATTTCTGTGGGGCTGGCATCCCATCTTGACCAGTCTATGTATCTGTGAGGACCCCAGACTTTGCTGCCATAAAGAAGGACTGGGGCGATGATGGCATTAAAGATTTTTAACCAGATCCTCACTGGCGGCTTCAGATGGTACAGTTTTCTACGGATGGCATACAAGGTTTTGCAGGTCTTGTCCTTCATGGTCTATATAGCTTGTTTAAAGCTCCTTGACTGGTTAATTTCCAGGCCCAGGTAGGTGTATTTGTCCATTCCCGCAAGAGTACAGTTGTTTTAGCACAAATGAAGGGTGCTGGTCCAATCTTTGCTTTCTCCTCTTGGACACCATAATGTTGGTTTTCTTTGGGTTGATTGGTAGTGCCCATGTGGAGCTGAATTTCTCCAAGATTTTCAGGTTGTCTTGGAGACCTTTTTCGGTTGGTGACAGCAGCAGTATGTCATCTGCATACAGCCAGAATTTCACCTAAAAGGCATGGAGGGTGACACCTGGTTCTACGGAAGATTTCAGAGTGATGGCCAGTTCATTGATGTAAATATTGAAGAGCTTTGGATTTGGGCTGCAGCCCTGTGTGACTCCACAACTCTGCTGAAAATCAGTCGTCGTTCTACTATTCACACGCACTCTGCATCTGTTCTGTGTAGGAACCTTTGATGACATCATAGGTCTTTCCTCCTATTCCGCTCCCCAGCAGTTTCCAGAACAGGCCCGGGTGCCATACTAAGTCAAAGGCCTTTTTAAAGTCAACAAAAATGGCATATCTTCCTAGGCTTTGTGTTGTGTACATGACTCTGAATGAGGCTGTGCAGGGTGTAGTTGTGGTCGGTAGTGCTGTGGTTTGGCATGAACCCTGCTTGGCTTTTGCTGAGAAAGTTATCTGTGACGAAACTGAGCATCCTCTTGTTCAGGATGGTGTTGAACATTTTTCCCAGGTTGCTGCTGACACATATGCTCCAAAATTGTAGAAAGTGAAAGAGGCACCTCCAAGTAAAATTTCTTAGAACTTTATTTCATATAAAAAAAAGTTTAAATTTCCACATGTTTGCGGTAAAACACTAACGTGTTTCTGGCGCCTGGTGCGCCCTTAGTCATAGAGTATGACACAGATGCCTCTGCAATTGCCAGGGTCATGCCTGTCCCCACCCTTGTGGATCGTTTGATGAGGCCTTGGATCCAGGTGTAATGGAAGTAACCAGCTTTCGGCACAATATTGAACAGTTTAACCATTGCTCCCTGTATTTCTGGTGTGCTGTATTTCTGCATTTCTGATGGAATTCCATCCAGGCCACTTGCTTTTCTACACCTTATGGAAGATTTTCTCTGTAACTTCCTGTAATGTAATTGGTGAATTCAGAGGGTTTTGTAATTTTTTTACTTTTTCCTCCATTGCCTTTAGTTTTGCCGTCATGTTTTTCTGTTCTTGGCTTAATCCTTCCTTCAGGATGTCTTTTATAGAGGTCTTTGAAGTACTGGAGCCAGATGTTGCCATTTTGGATATGGATGTTCTTTTTCATGCTTTTTGTGGTTCTGTAGTTCCCAGAAGGAGTTGTCTTGGAGGGCCTCCTGGAGTTGGGTAAGTTTGGTAGAGATGTAATACTATTTCTTCCTCCTGAGGATTGGTTTCTACTGCCTTTATATGGTGTCATAGGCATTTTTCATACCCGGGTGGTTGAGGTCTCTGTGTTTCTTGTTTGAGGCTGTTCTAAGGATTTTCCATACGGTTTCACATTCTCTGTCAAACCAATTATTGATCTGTTTATCTTTTGGCGTCTTGTAGTTGACTTTTTTTTTTAAGATCAGACAATTTGGCCAATGTGTAGAATGTTATTGAAGTCTTCTTGGTTTAACTTGTACCCGTAATTGTAGAAGTGGTGGAGCATCTCCTGTATTTCGGGTCTGCTTGGAACCTCTTAGTATTTTATTGCCGACGTCTTGGACAATTAATAGGAAGGAGGCAGGTTGAGGAGGCCGCTCGGCTGAGGCTTTTGTCTGGATGGTTTCTTTTTAGTTTTCCTACAGATAGGGCATCAATGTGAAAGTAGTGGGCAACTCCTTTAAGGTCTCCAAAGATTCGAACTTTGCCCAGGGCCTGATAATGGTCGGCTTCTCCTTTTAAGATCTCAAAGCTCTCTGGATTGAAGTAGGGTGACTCTGTTGGTGATATGTAGATGGTGCAGAAGTAGATATCAGACTGAAAGGTGAGAATGGAGTTGCTGATTCTGATCCTTATGTGGCTGTCTCCTATCTTCACCGGTTTGATGTACTGGCGGAGCTCTAATTCATTCCAGATCCATATTCCTCCTGAGCAGCTGCAGTTAGACTTTTTTATTTTTCTGGGCATGGACATAGATTTTAATGTATCCAATGAGTGCCAGGGATTCGTTTTCAGCTCTGGATTTTTCCAGGATGATCTGAATGTCTATATTTTTCATTCTTTGTATAAAGTCAGGGTCATTTGTTCTACATCTAAAGGCTGAGATGTTCAGGCCTTGGATGGCTTCCAGCTGCTGATTTGTAAGTGAAGTAATTTTTTTTTCTTCTGTATTTTTTGTGTATTTATACCTTGTAATGAGTGTGGCTGTGTAAGACGCAGCGGATTTCTGACTGATTTATTAATGATGTTGGTTCCATCCAGTCACATTAGTTTCCTGCACCATGTGCTGAGCAAGGTCTTTAGGTCCTCCATATCTATACTCTTGGGTAAAGGGCCTTGTTTGCAGCTTGTGATAAATTTGGGGTGTCCTGCCTTTTCACTGTTGGTAGTATTTCCATGGGATTTTAGTTGATGTTGGATCCAGGCCTGGGGTTTGTTAAATACGATGTCCTTCAGCTCTTTGGCCAGAAAGCTGATCTTTATGGAGGGTTGTTGGTCCAGTGTCACGTCTGGCACCGACTTTATTCATGTGGTCAGGTCCATGTTGATGTTCTGGATGGTTTGACTGGTCCCATCCTTTCTTGGGAGCAGAGATGACAGAATGATTTTGTTGTCTGGGAAATTTAGTCTAGTCTTCCTGGCTAGTTCAGCCAGTGGTCCTGCGATATGCTGGTCTGGAAGATTGTTTGTGCCTATGTACACGGTGTTCCAAATCATTATTCAAATAATATTTTCTCAGATTTTCCCAAATTACCTATATGAATTGCAGTCATTGTAATTTTCCAGTCAAATAACTATTAGAGTTCAATTGAAAGGTTTTTGTACAAACTGCCTATGAGAACAGTATATTTTTAAAAAAATTAAAAACTCAAGCTGCACTCAAAATGCATGTTCCAAATTATTATGCACAGCAAAGTTTTCAACCTTTTCATTTTAATCAAGAACAAAAAAATTGACATTTTTGAAATTATAAGCATTGGCAGGTTATTACAAACTGAAATCAAACAGTTTTCAACTCAAAACTTTATTCTAGGTGATGTTACATTTGCACATAGGACCGCTTGTTCGAAAGGAGCTTCTGAACTCTCTCGTCCATTGAATTTGTCAGGTTTTGGATGGTTTCTGCTTCAATTGTTTTGCATGAGGACAGAATACCCTCCCAGAGCTGTTGCTTAGATGTGAACTGCCTCCCGCCATCATAGACACTCCTTTTGATGATGCTCCAGAGGTTCTCAATGGGGTTGAGGTCAGGGGAGCATGGGTGCCACACCATAAGTTTGTCCCCTTTTATGCCCATAGCAGCCAGAGATGCAGATGTGTTATGTGCAGCATGAGACGGGGCATTATCATACATGAAAATGATCTTGCTGCGGAATGCACGGTTCTTCTTCTTGAACCATGGAAGGAAGTGCTGTTTGAGAAACTCAACATACATTATGGAGTTCATCTTTACCCCTTCAGGGATCCTAAAAGGGCCGACAATCTCTCTCCCCATGATTCCAGCCCAAAACATTACTCCACCTCCTCCTTGTTAGCGCCGTAGCCGTGTTTGCATGGGGTGTCCATCAACCAGCCATCCTCCACTCCATCCATCTGGACCATCGAGATAATTTCTTGCATGATAATGCCCCGTCTCATGCTGCACATAACACATCTGCATCTCTGGCTGCTATGGGCATAAAAGGGGACAAACTTATAGTGTGGCACCCATGCTGCCCTGACCTCAACCCCATTGAGAACCTCTGGAGCATCATCAAAAGGAGTGTCTATGATGGCGGGAGGCAGTTCACATCTAAGCAACAGCTCTGGGAGGGTATTCTGTCCTCGCGCAAAACAATTAAAGCAGAAACCATTCAAAACCTGACAAATTCAATGGACGAGAGAGTTCAGAAGCTCCTTTCGAACAAGGGGTCCTAAGTGCAAATGTAACATCACCTAGAATAAAGTTTTGAGTTGAAAACGGTTTGATTTCAGTTTGTAATAATCTGCTAATGCTTATAATTTCAAAAATGACCATTTTTTTGTTCTTGATTAAAATGAAAAGGTTGAAAACTCTGCTGTGCATAATAATTTGGAACATGCATTTTGAGTGCAGCTTGAGTTTTTAATTTTTTTTAAAATATACTGTTATCATAGGCAGTTTGTACAAAAACCTTTCAATTGTACTCTAATAGTTATTTGACTGGAAAATTACAATGACTGCAATTCATATAGGTAATTTGGGAAAACCTGAGAAAATATTATTTGCATAATAATTTGGAACACAGTGTATAATCATTTGATTTCTGTTGGTAAACCGTAGATTATTGATTACCGCTGTCACCTGTTCTATAGTTGCACAGCAGATTTTATTGACCCTCTTTCCTGGGAATAGCCACCGTGCATTCAGATACTTCCCATGAGTCCATTATTAGGATGGTATCAGGACTTTGTGATGTCTCGGGTGGGTTATGTGGATGATGCTGGGATTCTGTGCTTGAGATAATGCTGGTGGCAGGTTCTCTTCTCTTATATGGATCTGATTTTTGGTTCACTTTTATTAGTTTAGGGTTCATTTGTATTGTTGGGGTTATGGCTGTGTGCCCACGATGCGTTTTTCAAGCGTTTACGCTGCGGAATTTCCCAAGCGTAAACGCTTGGGAAACGCTTGGTAAACCTTCCCCCATGGTCTCCAATGCAATTCCGCACTTTCAATGCCCATGCTGCGCTCAAAAATCCGCAGCATGTCCATTAATTTTGCGAAAGCGCTGCGTTTTCGCCGCCATTGAATTGCATTAAAACACGCCAATTCCGCAAGACTGCATCTGTACTTGCGTAATTGGCGCGTTCTAATGTGCGGATGGTACCCGGGTGTGGAGGACAGGAGACTCTCATCCACACCCAGGTACCATAAAAAAAAGAATAAAATTAAAAATAAAGATTATATTCACCTTCCGACGGCCTCCGGACACCTTCTCTTCGCTTGCTGACAGATCGCGCAGGACTGAAGGACCTGCGCTGACGTCGGTCATGTGATGGCAGGTCTTTTCAGTACCGCGATCTGACAGCAGCCAGCACAGGAGCGCAGCAAGTCTCGGGGGCCGTCGGAAGGTAAGTATTAGTTTATTTTTTTATTTTTAACCACTCTCTCGGGTCACACTATGTAAATCCATGCCGTTTGCATGGATTTATATAGTGTGACCTAGTTGTCACAAGCACTTTCCAAGTGATGCTAAAATCGCTTGGAAAGCGCTTGTCAATCCGCATGCGGAAATGCCAGTGAATGACGCTTCATTTCCGCTTGTCCCTGGCAGGAAAACACATGTACAATCCACATGCGTTTTTTCTGCCAGGGAGATGCAGAAACGCTCAGGAAAAAATCCGGAGCATTTCTGCATCGTGGGCACATAGCCTATTAGGCATCTCAGCTTTCTTGCCAGTGGAGGTCATCTTGTCTTCACTTCTTGTTTCCATGACTTCCTCCTGGCTCAGATGTCTGGGTGTTTGTGTTTTTAGCTTTTTTATCTCCTGTCTCAGACTGGCATTTTCTTGCTGCTGTTCACACATTGCATCTCTTATTTCCTGCAGTGCACAGCTGTATTCACATTTCAATTTGTTTCTCTCATTAATTACTTGGTCATTTGCATTTCTGTCCCTCGTTTTTCTAGGATGTTCTAACTTAATTTGTACAAAGTCTCTTTCTAATTGAGATACAGTCTCTGAGGGTGTCGGGTGAGGGGTGTGAAGCATTGTGGGCAGCAGTGATGCCTCTGGAGGTCTCTGTAGGGGTGTGCACATCAAAGGTGCCTGGGGTTCCTTGTTCTTTGTGAGTTTGGGCCTGGTCTGTGATATGAGACAAACAGTCTTCAAATCTCTGTAGATTGTGCTCAGTCCCTTGTACCATGACAGTGACATTGTAGTACACGTTGATGGTAAGTGAGTTGCACTCGTCATCTCCTTGGTTTTTAATTCTGATCTGTCGGCCTTTATTGATGCCATACTAGATTATATATTTACACACGTGGTGAAAATTGTTGGTACCCCTCGTTTAATGAAAGAAAAACCCACAATTGTCACAAATAACGTGAATCTGACAAAAGTAACAATAAATTAAAAATCTATGAAAATTAACAAATGAAGGTCAGACATTGCTTTTCAACCCTGCTTCCACAGAATTTTTTTTAAAAACTAAAGGGGTTGTCCACTAGTTTAGATTACCCCCCCCCCCCCCCCAATGTATCCCCCCGGGGCTCCTGAGACTTTTTGTACATGCTTTCCGTTGCAGATAATGCTTGTGAATGGCGCTATCACTGGCCGCTCACAGGAATCACGTGACCCCCGGCTGCAGCCAGCTCTGACATCCGCTGATGTCACGACAAGTGCTGGCAGAAGCCGGGGGTCTTTGTCTTCCTGGTTCCACGGTGGATGCCAGGCTGTGAGCGGGATTACCCCCCCGCGGCACACCCGGCATTCACTGCGCGCTCTGCCTCTCCTCATTCATTGGGAAAGCGCGCCGTGGATCCTGCGTGTGATGCGGGGGGGTAACCCCGCCCACAACCCAGCAGCCACCGCGGGGACCCCTGCGCGGAGTCACGTCTCACTTGTGATGTCAGCGCAAGGTCACGTGATGCCTGTGAGCGGCCACCGATAGTTCTGCTCACAGGCATTATCTGCAACGGAAGGTATTTACAAAGTCTTAGGGGCCCCGGGGGAATACATTGTGGGAATAATATAAAGTAATGCACAACTTCTTTAATGTCATGAAATAGGCCTGGACAGAAATGATGGTACCCCTGAAAGTAATATGACAAAAGGGACATGTTAAATCAAGCTGTGTCCACTAATTAGCATCAAAGGTGTCTACAATCTTGTAATCAGTCAGTGGGCCTGTATATAGGGCTACAGATACTCACTGTGCTGTTTGGTGACATGGTGTGTACCACACTCAACATGGACCAGAGGAATCAAAGGAAAGAATTGTCTCAGGAGATTAGAAAGAAAATTATAGACAAGCATGTTAAAGGTAAAGGTTGTAAGACCATCTCCAAGCAGCTTGGTGTTCCTGTGACCACAGTTGCCCATATTATTCAGAAATTTAAGATCCATGGGACTGTAGCCAACCTCCCTGGACGTGGCTGCAGGAGGAAAATTGATGACAAATCAAAGAGACGGATAATACGAATGGTAGCGAAAGAGACCTGGAAAACATCTAAAGAGATTAATGGTGAAGTTCAAGCTCAAGGAACATCAGTGTCAGATCGCACCATCCATTTTTCTTTGATCCAAAGTGGACTTCATGGGAGACGACCAAGGAGAACACCATTGTTGAAAAAAAAACATAAAAAAGCCAGACTGGAATTTGCCAAACTACATGTTGACAAGCCACAAAGCTTCTGGGAGAATGTCCTATGGACAGATGAGACAAAAATTGAAGTTTTTAGCAAGGCACATCAGCTCTATGTTCACAGACGGATAAATGAAGCATATCAAGAAAATAACGCTGTCCCTACTGTGAAACATGGAGGAGGCTCTGTTATGTTCTGGGGCTGCTTTGCTGCATCTGGCACACAGGGTGTCTTGAATCTGTGCAGGGTACAATAAAATCTCAAGACTATCAAGGGATTCTAGAGAGAAATGTGCTGCCCAGTGTCAGAAAGCTTGGTCTCAGTCGCAGGTCATGGGTCTTACAACAGGATAATGACCCAAAACACACAGCTAAAAACACCCAAGAATGGCAAAGAGGAACACATTGGACTATTCTGAAGTGGCCTTCTATGAGCCCTGACCTAAATCCTATTGAGCATCTTTGGAAAGAGCTGAAACATGCCGTCTGGAAAAGGCAACCTTCAAACACGAGACATCTGGAGCAGTTTGCTCATGAGGAGTGGGCCAAAATACCTCTCGAGAGGCTCAGAAGTCTCATTCACAGTTAAAGGAATCGTTTGATTGCAGTGATTGCCACTGAGGGGTACCAACAATTTTGACCATGTGTTTATATTGTTTGCACAGGGCAGTGTGCCAGGCCAGGGGCTGTTCTGTTTAGAATAGCACATCGAGTTTTTCTTTTCTTTTTTAATTTTTTAAAGTAATGTCAGCATTTATTGTCTCTGGTTTATCTCTAATCGTGACATTTTATGGCTCTTTGCTTGAGTGCTATTCAGAGTATATGATCTCCTGGATCTCTGATCTCCTGCTGGCTTGTGTCCATAGCTCTGTGCTATCATCATTTACTTGTTCTAAATTGAAATTTTCCATTTTTGTAATAATTAGAATCCTTATTTCTAAGAGTTTTAAATTCTAGAAAGACTATAGCTTGTAGTGGAACTGCATTATGGTCCTACTTGTGAATGCTTAGTCCTCTGGATGTCAGATGTGGTGCTGCCAGTTGTTTGCTGTTTGTCCTCCAGAATATAATCGTTTTCGCCTTTAAATCTTCTATTTTCTACTTTTTTTCATACATTTTTTTAGTCTGGCTCGGTCCAGCTTGCTTTTCTCCTCCGGGGAAATTAATTTTTCCAGATTATGTCTTAGCTTCCTCATTACAAGGTATAAAGTGCTGAAAACTCAGGAGCTCATGTTCAGTGCTACTTACTCCTAGGAATGGTATGTAACGTATTTTTCGGACTATAAGACGCACCGGACCATAAGACGCACCTAGGTTTTAGGCTATGTGCGCACGATGCGTATTTGAAGCAGAAATTTCCTGAGCGTTTCTGCATCTCATTGGCAGAAAAAATGCATGCGGATTTCACATGCGTTTTTTTTTTTTTTTTCTTTTTAAGCGTTTTTGTACATCAATGAATGTTTTTTGGAGCTAAATTTATTTGGTGGGACATTGCTTAAACCCTTGGATAAGAACTGGGTTGAGTATATTGGTTCATTTAAATGATTAAAGAATGTGTCTGTTGTATTTGAAATAAAGTGTTTACTCTGTTTGGGTTTATTTAACTCTTTACTTTAATCAAGTTTGGTCATGAAAAGGTCTGATTGACACCTTGACATAACCAAACAAACGAACTATGTGTCAGCTGATTCCACACACCAAATCTTCATTAGCATTTCTCTTCATGTAATTTATGCAGCTGCTGTGAGCTGCTAATTTTAGCCTGGGAAGGTGCCATTAGGTAAACATGGTCCCTGGCCACAATTAACATCTCACAGCTGGTTCGTTAGCCGCTACGTCCCCACGAACAGCAGTCAGCAGTACTTTGGACACAACGTACTTTTGTTCCGTCCAAAATGCGGTGTTCTAATGCCGCACATTTGTTGTCGGTACATATGAATCCACCACATATAATGACACTTCAATTGGTCAAAATCTGCAGTGGAGACTGCTACAGAAATTGACATGTTGCGGGTGAGTTTGGGAACGTGGCCACGGTCAGGAGCTGCTGCAGGTTTAAGGATGCGTGTTTATACAGTGTCAAACCCGCAGCGTCCAGATGTTACAACATAGTAAATGGTATCGCTAGAAATCACATGTCCTCTCTGTGTGCATCAGAGGCTGCGGATCACCCGCATACACTTAACATGTGGCGCCTCTTTCAGAACCGCAGCTTGTCAAATTCTCTTGGGGAGTTGCTAGTGTCCTTAACAGAAATTTGACCACTAGAAAGTATAAAATTCGGTAAATCCGCATGGTTCAGTGAACACATGCGGATTTACCTGCGGTTCAATAGAATGCAACGTTTGGATGCAGAAAAAATATGCGTCCAAAGCGCTGCTACTTCTGAATTATGGGCACAGAGCCTAAAATTAAATAACAAAATGGCGTGGGTTCCCGCATCATTTTTATAACCAGCAGAGGGAAAGCCGACCGCTGGGGGCTGATATTAGTAGCCGGGGAAGGTGCCATTAGCCAACAATGTTCCCTGACTATTAATATCAGCCCACAGCTGTTTGTTTAGCCTTTACTGGGTAGATTACAGGAGGACCCAGAAAAAAATTGACGTGGGGTCCCCCTATAAAATCTAACCAGCAAAGGCTAAACTAGACAGATGCGAGCTGATATTAATAGCCAGGGAAGGTGCTGTGGATCCTAGCCCCCTCCGCGGCTATTAATATCACCCTACGCAGTCCCAGAAATGGCACATCCATAACATGCGCCAAATCTGGCGCTCAACTTCGCTCTTCCCACTGCCCTGTAGCAGTAGCGAGTGGGGTAATGGGGTTGGGGTTCACGTCAGCCTTATTTTGGTGGCTGACGTGAAACCCAGGTTGGTAATGGAGGGCGTCAACGAGTGTGCCACGATGATCTGGGTCACTTCTACAGCTGTGATATTAGCAATCACTGATGTCACAGCTGTAGAATACAGCACTGTATACTGACGGGGGTAAAATCACCCCTATCAGTATACATGCTGCAGGAGGTCACTGGAGTTCATCAGCTGAAGATCAGCTGATCAGCCCGGGCGAGCTCACCACCATGAGAACCTTCTTCTAAAGGTTCCCACGGTGAGGTCACGTGAGCATCAGCTGATCCGTCATGACCGATCAGCTGATGCTTGAGCTAGCGCCCTGCAGTATACAGTCATGGCCAAAAGTTTTGAGAATGACGCCAAAATTATATTTTCACATGATCTGCTGGCCTCTGGTTTTTATTAGTGTTTGTCTGATGTTTATATCACATACAGAAATATAATTGCAATCATATTATGAGTACCAATAGGTTATATTGACAGTTAGAATGAGTTAATGCAGCAAGTCAATATTTGCAGTGTTGCCCCTTCTTCTTCAAGACCTCTGTAATTCTCCCTGGCATGCTCTCAATCAACTTTTGGACCAAATCCTGACTGATAGCAGTCCATTCTTGCATAATCAATGCTTGCATTTTGCCAGAATTTGTTGGTTTTTGTTTGTCCACCCGTCTCTTGATGATTGACCACAAGTTCTCAATGGGATTAAGATCTGGGGAGTTTCCAGGCCATGGACCCAAAATCTCTATGTTTTGTTCCATGAGCCATTTAGTTATCACCTTTGCTTTATGGCAAGGTGCTCCATCATGCTGGAAAAGGCATTGTTGGGCGCCAAACTGCTCTTGGACGGTTGGGAGAAGTTGCTCTTGGAGGACATTCTGGTACCATTCTTTATTCATGGCTGTGTTTTTAGGCAAGACTGTGAGTGAGCCGATTCCCTTGGCTGAGAAGCAACCCCACACATGAATGGTTTCAGGATGCTTTACAGTTGGCATGAGACAAGACTAGTGGTAGCGCTCACCTCTTCTTCTCCGAATAAGCTGTTTTCCAGATGTCCCAAACAATCGAAAAGGGGATTCATCAGAGAAAATGACTTTGCCCCAGTCCTCAGCAGTCCACTCCCTGTACCTTTTGCAGAATATCAGTCGGTCCCTGATGTTTTTTCTGGAGAGAAGTGGCTTCTTTGCTGCCCTCCTTGAAACCAGCCCTTGCTCAAAGAGTCTCCGCCTCACAGTGCGTGCAGAAGCACTCACACCAGCCTGCTGCCATTCCTGAGCAAGCTCGGCACTGCTGGTAGTCCGATCCCGCAGCTGAAACAGTTTTAAGATACGGTCCTGGCACTTGCTGGTCTTTCTTGGGCGCCCTGGAGCCTTTTTGACAACAATGGAAGCTCTCTCCTTGAAGTTCTTGATGATGCGATAGATTGTTGACTGAAGTGCAATCTTTGTAGCTGCGATACTCTTCCCTGTTAGGCCATTTTTGTGCAGTGCAATGATGGCTGCATGTGTTTCTTTAGAGATAACCATGGTTAACTGAAGAGAAACAATGATACCAAGAACCAGCCTCCTTTTAAAGTGTCCAGTGATGTCATTCTTACTTAATCATGACTGATTGATCGCCAGCCCTGTCCTCATCAACACCCACACCTGTGTTAATGGATCAATCACTAAAACAATGTTAGCTGCTCCTTTTAAGGCAGGACAGCAATGATGTTGAAATGTGTTTTGGGGGTTAAAGTTCATTTTCTGGGGAAATATTGACTTTGCAAGTACAGTAATTGCTGTTAAGCTGATCACTCTTTGACCTTCAGGAGTATATGCAAATTGCCATTACAAAAAATGAAGCAGTAAACTTTGGAAAAATTACTATTTGTCTCATTCTCAATACTTTTGGCCATGACTGTACTGCCGGGAGCAGCGCATCTCGCCGCCGGGGACCAGGAGGACACTGGAGGTCACCGGACAGGTGAGTATGAGGATTGTTTTTAATTTTTTCAGTTTTTTTTTTTAAATATACTACTGCGTGCTAGGCAAAGCAGACTACTGCTCTTCTCAGGCACGCCGCTCCCGCTGTTATCAGCCAGATCGGCGATCGGATGAGAGAAGTAGTAGCTTTCTCTCCTGACCCGGGTACCACCCGCAGCGCTTTTCCGGCGCGAATTCGCGCCCATTGGCTTTCATTAAAATGCAGCAAGTCTACAGGTTACCTGCGGTTTTGCTGCCTTTCAATTCAAATAAAAGGGCGCAAATTTGCGGCGGAAACACCCTAACAATGGTCCTGCTACGGTTTTTAATGCAATGCGAATCCGGAGCTGAAATTTCTGCATCATGTGCACATCACATCTTTGAGCAAGAGCAGTACTTCTATCTCTCTGGTGCTTGAGGACGTGTGCGCATTTGTCTGGAGTCGTCTAAATTTCCCCTTGTTTGTCCTCCCCCTTTAGTGTTCAGTGGGGATCGATTAGCGCTCATCTCCTCCCTTACCTAGCCTGAGCCATACGCCAGGGAGAGCGAACACAAGGTACGCATGTGGCGATTGGTGAAGAACCAATATAGGGACTTTAGTGGAGACAGGGTGACGCTAGATCAACCTAGGTCTCCACTCCCCCTTTCCCTAGAGTCTGGGCTCCCTTTCCCTATTCCCTTTCCCTATTTCCCACACCTTGCGTGACTAAATAAAGATATTTGTAAAAAGAAACGTGGGAGATCATTTTAACCCTTGAATTACCCTCGGACCTGGGGCGAGTATATTGTTAATTTAAATGATTAATGAAGTTGTATACTACTTTAGATTACCCCCCCCCCCCCCCCAATGTATTCCCCCCGTGGCTCCGAACACTATTTGTAAATACCTTATGTTCTTATGTTGCTTATAATGCCTGTGATCGGTGGTCGCTCACAGGCACCACGTGACCCTTCACAGGCACCACGTGAACCCGCGCTGACATCACGACAAGTGAGGCATGACTCAGCGCTGGGGTCCCCGTGGTGGCTGCTGGGTCCAGCATTGTACAACCCCTTTAAAGAATGTATCTGTTTTATTTCAAATAAAGTGTTTGTGTATGTGTTTATTTAACTCTTTACCGATTTAGTAGGGAGGGTGCCTTTCTGACACCTCTTCATTACTAAGCCTAGGGCTTGATATAAGCGACACCTAATCCCATTACCCCTAATCCAATTACTCCTAATCCCATAAAGTGACATTTCTGGGGCAACTGAGGGCTGCTATTTTTAGCCTATGAAGGCGCCATTAGGCCAACATGTTCCCTGGCTATTGATAACAGCTCACAGCAGTTTGAATTGCGTTTGGGTACGTCCTCACGATCAAGAACCTGCAGCGCTTTGGACGCAGCTTATTTTCACTGCGTCCAAAATGCTGTGTTCTAAAGCCGCACTTGTTTTGTCAGTACATGTGGTTCCACCTCTTGTTATGACATTTCATTTGGTCAAAATATGCAGCGGAGGCTAGTGTCTCCACTACAGAAATTGACATGCTGCGTTTAAGCAGCATAAAAAACATGCACAGTGGGCATGGGATTTCTTACAAATGAAATAAAATGAATTGAATTTAAAAAAATGGGCTTCCATGTCATTTTTAGAATCAGCAGAGGGAACGTCTACTGCTAGGGCCTTATATTAATAGCCAGGGAAGGGACCATTCACCAAAAATGTTGCCTGGCTATTAATAACAGCCCACAGTTGTTTGCTTAGCGTTCACTGGGTGGATTACAGGGGGACCCGAGGAAAAAATTTATGTAGATTCCCCCCTATTAAATCTAACCAGCAGACAGCTGTGAGCTGATATAAATAGCCAGGGAAGGGGCCATGGATCCTGGCCCCCTCCGAGGCTAATAATATCAGCCCTCCGTTGCGACAGAAATGGCGCATCAATAAGATGTGCCAAATCTGGTGCTTAACCTCTGCTCTTGCCCTTGTGCGGTGGCAAGTGGGGTAATAAGGTTGGGGTTCATGTCAGCCTTGTATTGGAAGCTGACATGAAGCCCAGGTTAGTAATGGAGTGGCGTCTATAAGACGCCCCATTACTAACCCCATAGTAAACACACTGCTTGAAAAAAATCCTTTATTTGAAATAAATGTCCTCATGGTTTTAATCATTTACTTAAAAATAAAAAACACAGAATAATGACCTAACGCCGAATTCAAAACCACCATATTCCTAACCTGTCCTACGTGATGACATAATCCAGAGTCCCACAGAGATAGAATAATTTGTAGAGCTATCACATCAGCTGTGACTGCTCTACATTACAGCAGGCGGACACTGGAGTGTAATTGCTCTGGTCAGTGTATAGCGCTGAGCTGCCGGGAGAGAGGTTATATGAGATAATCAGCTGATGAGGCCTGGTGACCTCACGGCACCACCGCTGCTCTCAAGCAGCGTTGGTGCTATAAGTGAGATCACATGACCTCATCAGCTGATGACATCGTGTGGACTCTCTTCTGGCAGCTCAGCGCTATACACAGCGGGAGCGATCATGCTCCTGTCAGTGTATCGCCGGCTGCTGGATAGAGCAATCACATCGTTTGATGTGACTGTTCTATAAATGATCTGATTGCCGTGGGACAATCTGGATTGTGTGGATTGCGGCGAACAGGTGAAAGATACGGTGATTTATTTATTTATTATTGTTTTTTACAGGTGACATGGGCATCGGGGATTAGGCTTTAAGGGGAGTATGTGTGCTTTATTTTTATTTCCTTATTTATTTTAACTTTTTTTTTTCTTCACCGCGGGTCACATGCGCCGTTTGATGAGAATACTCCTCCCATCAGCAGCAGCAGTCGTAGGCTGATGGCAGGAGTAATAATAATGATAGAGACCAAGCTCAACTAAAGAAGAAGGGTGCCAGGAATACAACACAAGGAACCGTATAGGTATAAGATTCCGGCACATCAAATGTAGAAAAGTCTCATATGGGTGATATAAAAGTAGAAGCTTTATTTCTCCAATCTAAACTGGTACAAATGGTTGTCAGTATAGTTGCTCTAATTTCTCCAACATAAGCTGGTTCAAGTCGTAGTGGATATAACTGCCCAATGTTTCAACCCCAGCGGGGTTTTCCTCAGGGGCATCAAAGGAGCTAATTACTATACTCTGCTAATTCTCTGGGGAACTTCCCACATGACTTGAGAGTCTTTCGGGAGAAAGATAGCTATAAAAAGCACCAGTTGTTTCTATATTAGGAAAATTGTGTCTACCGGCATTAGTTGCTTGGAGCAATTATGATAGTCGTGACCGAGGGGATATTCCACTGGAATGTGACAAGCCTGCCTGTGTGCCTGTAGGTTAGCGTATAAAGCCGGTGGTGGTGCCAAGCAACTAATGCCGATAGACACAATTTTCCTAATATAGAAACAACTGGTGCTTTTTATAGCTATCTTTCTCCCGAAAGACTCTCAAGTCATGTGGGAAGTTCCCCAGAGAATTAGCAGAGTATAGTCAAGGGTCGAGGCGTACCTCGTTGACCCTGTGGGGGAGGAAAGTTCGGTTCAAATTGTATAGTATACAAAGTGGGATCTGGAATGTAATTTATTAAGAGTATACAAAATAGTTTCTTCTTGTTCATACAGGGTCCAGATTACGTAGTTCCTGAAAGCTATTGGCCATAAAGAATTTGTAGCTGAAAAGATGTACTTGTAGATATTGTCCAAAATCAGTATGCCTATATAACGTATTTGTAATCCATAGTGTATACTCGAGTTGTAGTCTCTTGTAATCCAGAACAAAAGTAGGCCATCAGAAGAAGTTTTATCATTATTGTAATCCAGACTGTAAGACGTTGATAAGAAGTTTGATATAAGATGAATAAAAAAGTTCATGTAGGAAAGAAGTTATGTGGACGTGTAGGAGTTGTTAAACCCAGTAGTCTCAACAAACCAGCGTCTTCCTCCGGAGATGAGGATTGTTCATGAGCCTTGCTTTACTTGCAAAGGTGAAGTTTGTGACCAACAGTAGGTTATTCCAGCACGTAGAAGTTCTTGCGTTATATGCCGAAATGATTTCCTTGTTTGGATCGTGGATTTGGACAGGTCCTTGAACAGTGTTATATTGTTGTATGGGGCTGGGAGTTTTTTAGAGTCCCTAGTTAGTGCGAATAGGTAGTTTCTCACCCAGGGTGCATAAAAGGACACAATCACGTCTCTAGTGAGTCCTGATGGTAGAAGGTCTGGTTTGGGGATTCTATATATTTTAGCAACTAAGTTTCCTTCATTTTGTATTGGACAGGAGTTGGTATACCATTTGAGAGACATATTTCTTTAATTGGGAGGGTTGAATTTATTCTGGAATTCCTCTAATTTTAGATTATTTTTCCTTTTATTGTCCTCAAAGTTGGCCAAGCAGTTTTTAAAAGATATAAAATTTATTTTTGGATCTGATTAAGGGAATTAGATTTCGGCTTGGATTAGGGAACTATTGGTTATTAAAGATTCATTATTTTTTGTAATGTTTAACAGATTTTTTGAGGATCAAAGGTACTGTCTGGAATATTGCCAGCTCTCAAGTCAGTGTCTCCTCGTTTGAGGTATACCATTTCCATTAGTATATTTTTAATGAAAGTTTCTTAAGCATTCACCTTTTTTATTAAAATGTATTCACAAATGTTTGAATTTGCCTCTGTCTGACTATTATCTCGGTGCCAGGTTTTATTATCGGGTAAATTAAGTGACTTTAGAAACGCATTAAAAATATTTTCCATGTATTCTTCTGAAGGTGGAATATCTGAGGCAAGTACATTATTGATAAAGGGAATGTTATTCCTACTTACACTCTGAATAATATAAGTACCGCTTAGTCCCTCAACACAAATGTGCACCTGACCACCTTCTCCATCATGATGTTCTTCTATTTGATATAACCTTAAATAGACTAGGATTAATAGCTGGCATATTCTTAGTGTCCCTGTTCCCCATTAATGCATTTGTATAGGATTCTGAATTTGCTAAGAGAGAGTCTGAAAAGATATTTGCTTGGTTTTCTCTATTAGAGCATCCATCACGTGAAGTTCCATATAGTCTGTATAATAGTTGAGAACAGAGTCCTCAGAACATGAATGGTCTGGACTATCACTCACTTCCGGTGTGGTGGATTCAGCTGCATCAGTAAACTCTTCTGAACACACACCCTCCACTTCCATATTAGAGAGAGAGGATGCAGTTATTTCAGATAAAGAATCAGAGGCAACATCAGAGCTATCTGTATTATTGCTGTTCCTATTATTAGACCGTTCTCCATCTGGGTTGCAAATTGATCTAATGGTTTTAGAAAAGTCATTATTGAGTTTGATCCATAGTTCATTAGTCCCCTTAAGTAGGTCGAATTTATAGTTTTGTGCCCTAGTGAGATCTGATTGAGGTACTGATTCAGCACTATTAGGATTTGTTTCTTTAGCGGTTTTTCCCCCAATAGCAGGTGTGTCATTAGAGACAGGGACACGTTTGTTTATTTAAGTAATGTCTGTGGCACTGGGAGAGCATGCTATATATTGCTTTATTGGAGTCTTTGCCGGCTTAGCAGGGCTTGAAGGGATCTGTGACTGTGACATGCTGAGTGCTTTGTCTGTGGGGTTCATGCGTGATTGTGAAGGGTAGGGGGGACTTTGGGGAATGTCTCCCAGATATATGGAACCAGCCCTAGGAGGTTTAGGGGTGGCACAGCCCTCTTCCAGTGAGCGGGGGCGCAGATCACTGCTCTTCGGCAATATAGTCTCGGTCATCTCTCCCACAGCAAGGATCCCATCCGCTCTCCTCTGCCCACAGTACCTTGCTTTGCAGTGTGATATAGGCGACCTTGCCAGTCCAGCAGAGCCAGAAGGGCTCTGTAGCTGTGACACATCGACCACATTGTTTGCGGGGCTCGTACGTGAGGGACAGGAGGAACCCCAAGGGGTATCCCCCAGAAACTTGGAGTTATTATAAGTTTTAGGGGTGGCACAACACACATCTAGGGAGCCGGGGAGCGGACTGCTGCAGTGATGTATTCACACTCACCGCTCTTTCAGTCATGGTCTCCGTTGCGGTGTTCTGCCGGCCATCCTTCTCCCCAGCAACTGATGTATATGCCTTAGAAGGGCAAAAGGACGCCTCTAAAGCTGAGAAAAGCTTCTCCAACACCGGAGAAGGACAGGGTCCCTTGTAGGAATCCTGGGACCATGACAGTCACTGCAGAGTTTCCTCCTTCCTTTTTGTGGTTTGGCTCCTCTCCAAATGATTCCCGGACACCTGGGTCATCTAAGTTTTAATCCTTCTCACCCCATCAGTATGTGGGGTGTTCCGGGCACTCCTGTCCAGGACCGCACAGCCTCCATGCTTGTATGACGTCGCCCCTGCAGCAAGCAAGGAAGCAGAGACCACAGGGTTCCTCCTCTCCATCCTCAGTCCAGATAAAGGATGTTTCTTCTTTAAATTCACTTGTTTTTTCATCTTTGATAGTCCTGTCATGTTCCAGAAGGCTTCCCACAACTTTAAAGGGAATCTGTCACCCCCTGGACGATATCAGACCTCTACTATGGGCATACTGGGTATAGAAAAGTAAATCTATACTTACCTGTATGGCCCATAGCAGAGGTCTGATTGCAGAGAAATCAGTTTTTTTTTTTTTTAAAGAGTATGTTTTCCAGAGGCTTGGCGTCCAGGGGAATTCAAGAAAACCCCTCCTATCTGCTTACTATTCCCCTAAATCACAGCCTCTGTGCTAAATTACCATATTCCTCCCCTTTCCTCCCCTACACGTCACAGGGCTCTGTGACAGGCCCTGTGACATGCCCTGCTCTGCCTCCCCTTTAGCGCATGCGCAAAGCGCTGCTCCCATGGAGTGCGCTTTGTTTCCCTCCGGCCTCGTTTGGCTGCGTACTGCCAACGGAGCGGAAGTCGCAGTAACTCACTGTCGATTGCACAATACAAGGCTGCGGCGTAGCACGCACCCAAATGGGGCCGGAGGGAAACAAAGTGCGCTCTATGGGAGTGTCACTTTGCACATGTGCGGGAGGGGAGGCAGAGCAAGGCACATCACAGGGCCTATCAGAGTGCCCTGTGATGTGCAGGGGAGGAGTAGAATATGGTAATTTATCACAGAGGCTGCGATTTAGGGGAATAGTAAGCAGATAGGAAGGGTTTGCTTTGCGCCCCCCAGACGCCAAGCTTCTGGAAAACAGACTTTATAAAACCAGATTTCTCTGCAATCAGACCTCGGCTATAGGCCATACAGGTAAGTATAGATTTACTTTTCTATCACCTGTATGCCCATAGTAGAGAACTGAAATCGCCCAGGGGCAGGGGGGTGACAGATTCCCTTTAAATCCAAATAAATCCACCTTTAGGTAAGCTAAAGTAGCTTTATAGAGGAACTGCAGGGGCTCCTACAGAGCACCTATGCCCCTGTCCTCTGCAAGCCACGCCCCCCCCCATGACTTAGATTTGTAAGCTTTTTATCATGTTATTGACTTGAATGGAATTGGTCAGGATTTTAGGATTTTTCATAGTACTTCAATAAAAGACTCATAAAAATATACAGCATTGTAGAAAGATTTTAGTGAGCCAGAAAGATTGACAAATAGTCAAAACACCAGGTCCATATGGTACATCCATATTATCAGAATAAATTACCGCTGTAGACTATCATTTCTACTATTTGAGTTCTGTGATAAGGATTTCTGTGTTATATTACAAATGTATTCACAAGGGTATTAAAAAAAGAAGAAAATAAGGTAAAAATTAGTCCTATATAAAAACTATATACAGTGAAAAGGGTTTTTCAAGTTAATAAAATATCTGCTACCAGTTAGCAAAAAATGTTAAGTAAGAGGCGAGCTTCCAGGGTTGCTGAGTGGAGATGGAAAAGGTCCCACTCCAATAAGCACTTCATTACATTCAAACAGTCCCTCACTACTTTACACAGCAAACTCACAGCAGCAAAACAAACCTGCTTCTCATCTCTCATTGCCACCCTGTATCACAACCCTAAACAGCTATTCTGTACTTTAAATTCTCTTCCGTCCCTCAATTCTCTAAAGTCCCCCAGCGCCTCCTCCCTCTCCTTTCATTTCAGCCGAAGAGTTTGCCTCATACTTCAAGCAGAAGATTGACAACATAAGGCAAAGCTTTTGCCTAAAGTCCCTACAGCCCCTCTTCATAATTACTCAACCCTCCTCCTCCAAAACCAGCTTCTCCGCCATCACGAAAGATCAACGTTCCTCTTAACTCTCCAAATCACATCTCCCCAACTATGAACTTGACCCAATCCCGTCCCACCTCATCCCAAATCTTACCACAGTCTTCATCCCAAGCCTAACCCACCTCTTCAACTGATCGCTAACAACTGGTGTCTTTCCCTCATGCTTCAAACATGCCTCGATCACACCCGACCTCTCTGTCTAGCTATCGCCCCATATCACTTCTTCCCTATGCCTCAAAACTACTGGAGCAACACATACATTTTGAACTGTCCTTCCACCATTCCTCCTGCTCCCTCTTTGACCTGTTAGAATCTGGCTTTCGACTGCACCATTCTACTGAAACTGTCCTGACTAAAGTTACCACTGACCTACTAACTGCCAAATTCAAGCACTTCGACACAGTGGACCATTAACGTTTGCTACAGATTTTCCTCATCTCTTGGCATCACAGACTTGGCCCTATCTTGGCCCTAACAGATCGGACATTCAGATTCTCCCACTCACACACCACCTCCTCATTTCACCCCCTTATCTGTCTGTGTTCCCCAAGGTTAAGTTCTAGGACCCCAGCCCTTCTCCATATACACCTTCGGCCTGGGACAGCTTAGAGTCTCACAGCTTTCAGTATCGCCTCTATGCTGATGACACACAGATCTGGACCTGATATCACCTCCTTACTAACCAAAATCCCACAATATCTGTCTATTTATCCTCCTTCTCTGCTAGATTTCTAAAACTTAACATAGATAAAAGTGAATTCATCATCCTTCCACCAATTCATTCACCCCCTAACTGACCTATCCATCAGTCAATGGCTGCCCACTCTCCCTAGTTCCGCAAGCTTGCTCCCTCGGGGTAACCGTTGACTCTGATCTCTCCTTCAAACCTCATATCTATCCAAGCCCTTTCCACTTTCTGCCTGCTCCAACTCAAAAATATCTCCTGGATCCACATATTCCTCCACCATGAATCTGCTAAAACACTAGTGCATGCCCTCATCATCTCCCACCTCCACTACTGCAACCTCCTGCTTTGTGACCTCCCCTCTAACACCCCTCCAATATATCCTAAACTCTGCTGCCTGACTAATCCACCTGTCACACCGCTATTCCTCATCTTTTGTGAATCCCTGCATAGTCTCCCCATTGCCCAAAACTCGAGTTCAAAAGCCAAACTTTGGCATACAAAGCCATATACAACCTGTCCCCTCCATACATCTGTGACATAGTATCCTGGTACTTACTTGCCCACAAACTCCAATCCTCACAAAATCTCCTTCTTTACTCCCCTCTTATCCTCTTCCCACAATCGCATACAAGATTTCTTCCGTGCATCCCCCCTACTCTGGAACTCTGTACCCCAACATATCAGACTCTCGCCTACCGTGGAAACCTTCAAAAGGAACCTGAAGGCCCACCTCTTCCAACAAGCCTACAACCTGCAGTAACCCTCTCTCCACCATAACACTGCGTCACCAGCTTTTCCACGATCTACTGTATCCTCATCCATCCATTTTGTAGTCTGTGAGCCCTTGTGGGCCATGTCCTCACTCCTCCTGTACCCGTCGGTGACTTGTTTTTGTTAAATATTATTGTACTTGTTTGCTATGTATACCCCTTTTCACTTTTAAAGCGCCATGGAATTAATGGCGCTATAATAATAAATAATTAAAGTAAATGTTAAAAAAATGTATTTCTGTTCCAGTACCATGAATCCAATTCCTTACCGCTAATCTTCTGTATTTTGCTGTGGCAGTCACAGTCCACATAAATCGGCCAATCTTTGGCTTCATCAGTATACGGCACTAGTCCATTGAGTCCACTGATTGGCTACAATGATCTTATGGGGGGTATACAGTACATCACCTCTACAACCTTTGTAAGCGAAGGAACAGAGGCTTGGCACTGGAACAGTGGGTGAGTATACATTTTATTTTACAATTTGTCCTTGGATGTCTGACAGTAGATGACTTAACCTCCATCACTGAGAAAATGTTTTGAGGCTTTTATACCCCTTTCGGACTATGACATAATAATCTTTATTTTTAATATCGCGCCAATATTTTCACAGAGCTTTACATACATTATCATAGCTGTCCCCATTGGGGCTCACAATCTAAATTCCCTATCAGCATGTGTTTGGAGTGTGGGAGGAAACCGGAGAACCTGGAGGAAACCCACGCAAACTCGTGGAGAACTTACAAGCTCCATGCAAACTGTCACAGTTATTGTGTGTGTATGTAGCAGGGTTAGAAGCTGAACCCTCTTTATACTAGTCAGGTGCCGACGGTGTTGCACTGCTGTTTAACTATTTTAGATGTTGCTCTCTGTTTCTGACGTACTTTGAAATGGAAAGATTGCTGGTGCAGTCATACATCAGCTCACATGGTCCACTCCTCCCCTTGCAGCGCAATGGCAGTGTACTGATAGATTACAGTGGCATTCTGCCTATTCAAGGCTTCCATCACTGCAATTGTAAGAACTGCAGTATTACAGTAGGTACAGTGGTATAAACTGTTGCAAGTTCTAATCCCCTAGAGGGAGTAAACCATATAAAGAAATAAAAAAAGATATATCACTACCCTTTTCTCAGTTTAAGAATAAAGACCTATAAAAGACATTTAGTATTGTCGTGTCCTTTAAATGTTCGGTCTATCAAAATTATTTAAATATACGTTAAATACTGAACGGAAAAAAGAATGGAAATCCCAAACTTCCACTTTTTCAGTCTCTGCACCTCCCTCCCAAACAATGCATAGCTGTTAATTCATCACGTGTACCCCAAAATGGTATCAATAAACATCAGTTCAGTATGTAAAAAACAAGCTCTCATACTGCTTCATCAAATGCAATATTTAAAAAACATTTTTTTATTATATTGCAAAGTAAAAAAAAAATTAGCCTATATGTTATCCCTGTTATCCCATTAATTGTACTGACCTGGACCTATTGGCAGGTCATTTTCATCACCTAATTAATGCCATATAAAACAAACACAAAAAACAATAGCAGAATTGCAGTTAGTTCACATATTTTTACCCCATTTTTAACTTTCCTGTTTTCTCAGTAAATCAGGGTAAAATAAATGGTGTCATTCAAAATTACAAATAATCTTTCAAAAAACAAGCTCTCATATGGATAAGTGTGAGAAAAATAAAATATTTGTCTCTAGAAAGGGGTGGGGGGATGGGCAAAAACAAAACATCCAGTTGTGAAGGTGTTATAGGAGAACTTCAATGAAAGGACATACGACTACATAGCAGAAAGTGTTTAAGGGATAAGTCATTTCTACTTAATCTGATAAGTTTCTAAACTGAGGTTCGTTTTAGATAGGACTTCGGGTTGGGTTCTTGGAAGTCATATCTGAAAGGGACCCATCATCAGGTTTTTCCCATATAAACTAGAGCCAGCACCTATAAGCCCTATGTGACAGCATTCTAGAATGCTGTCTATATATTTCCCCAATGCGCTCTCCATAAAACAAAATATAGCTTTTATTATACTCCATTATGGGGGCGGTCTGATCCCATGGGCGTCACTTTTCTTGATCTGGTGCCTCGCCTCCTCTCTTCTTGCATTGTGTGGATGACACTTTCTACGGCATCCACACTCTGCGCATGCGTATTACTGTACTTTGCTCGGTCTCTGGCAGGGCAGAAAAGTATGCCTGCGCAGGGGCGTGATAACGAGGACACGTTGCAAATGACATAACACCTGGACCGCCCTGTAGGTGGGTCTAATGAAAGCTATTTTTTTGTTTTTTGGAGAGTGCATTGTGAATGAAGTCACATGGGGCTTATAGGTGGGTTGTCCTTTCTTATATGGGAAAACCCTGGTGACGGGTTCCCTTTATTTCTGAATTTGATATTGTGCCAATCAGTGGCCTGGAGCTGCTGGCAGCTTGAATCACATAAGGAAAGCAAATTATAGTTGTTTGTTGTCGAACAGTTTCACTTTTTTTTTTCTAAAGCAAAAGTTGGATGACTAGTTTAAATGGAATCTTATACACCGGGTTATTATGTATTCTGAAAGCAGCATGATCTAGGGCAGGGGTCTCAAACACGCGGCCCGCGGGCCGCATGCGGCCCCTGAGGCTGCTTTATGCGGCCCGCAGGCACAGACCCCTTGATGATCCTGACCAGGTCCAGGAGGAGCCGCCGACAGCAGCGCTGCATTGCCGCACAGAGACCGTCTCCCAGCACAGCATTTCCAATGCCAGCCGCTGGCCAATCAGAGGCCAGCAGCTGATATCTGCGTGTCGGCGCAGCGAGTATGACGTCATTGCCATATGCAGATGTCAGCTGCTGGCCTCTGATTGGCCGGCGGCTGACATTGGAAATGCAGTGCTGGGAGACAGTCTCTGTGCGGCAATTCAGCGCTGCTGTCGGCGGCTCCTCCTGGACCAGGTCGGGATCGTCAAGGGGTCTGACTCTGTGGTGCCTGCGGCCACATCTGCAGGAAGGCCGCCGAGGGAACGGAGGACAGGTGAGAATCATCTTTTTTTTTTCTATTTTATGTGTGTGAAGAACAGCACAGGGGGCACATAGCCACAAGAGGGGACCTGGATGGGGCACATAGCCATAGGATGGGGCACATAGCCACAGGATGGGGACCTGGATGGGGCACATAGCCACAAGAGGGGACCTGGATGGGGCACATAGCCACAAGATGAGGATCTGGATGGGGCACATAGCCACAAGAGGGGACCTGGATGGAGCACATAGCCACAGAATGGGGACCTGGATGGCGCACATAGCCACAAGAGGGGACCTGGATGGAGCACATAGCCACAGGATGGGGACCTGGATGGGGCACATAGCCACAGGATGGGGACCTGGATGGGGCACATAGCCACAAGATGAGGATCTGGATGGGGCACATAGCCACAGGATGGGGACCTGGATGGGGCACAAAGCCACAGGATGGGGACCTGGATGGGGCACATAGCCACAAGAGGGGACCTGGATGGAGCACATAGCCACAGGATGGGGACCTGGATGGGGCACATAGCCACAAGATGGGGACCTGAATGGGGCACATAGCCACAGGATGGGGACCTGGATGGGGGACCTGGATGGGGCACATAGCCACAAGAGGGGACCTGGATGGGGCACATAGCCACAGGATGGGGACCTGGATGGAGCACATAGCCACTGGATGGGGCACATAGCCACAAGAGGGGACCTGGATGGGGCACATAGCCACAGGATGGGGACCTGGATGGGGCACATAGCCACAAGAGGGGACCTGGATGGGGCACATAGCCACAAGATGGGGACCTTGATGGGGCACATAGCCACAAGAGGGGACCTGGATGGGGCACATAGCCACAAGATGGGGTCCTGGATGGGGCACATAGCCACAGGATGGGGACCTGGATGGAGCACATAGCCACAGGATGGGGACCTGGATGGGGCACATAGCCACAAGAGGGGACCTGGATGGGGCACATAGCCACAGGATGGGGACCTGGATGGGGCACATAGCCACAAGATGGGGATCTGGATGGGGCACATAGCCTCAAGATGTGGACCTGGATGGGGCACATAGCCACAAGATGGGGACCTGGATGGGGCACATAGCCACAAGATGGGGACCTGGATGGGGCACATAGCCACAAGATGGGGACCTGGATGGGGCACATAGCCACAAGATGGGGACGTGGATGGGGCACATAGCCACAAGATGGGGACCTGGATGGGGCACAGAGCCACAAGATGGGGACCAGAGCCACAACATGGGGACCTGGATGGGGCACATAGCCACAACATGGGGACCTGGATGGGGCACATAGCCACAAGATGGGGACCTGGATGGGACACATAGCCACAAGAGGGGACCTGGATGGGGCACATAGCCACAGGATGGGGACCTGGATGGGGCACATAGCCTCAAGATGGGGACCTGGATGGGGTACATAGCCACAAGATGGGGTCCTGGATGGGGCACATAGCCACAAGATGGGGACCTGGATGGGGCACATAGCCACAAGAGGGGACCTGGATGGGGCACATAGCCACAGGATGGGGACCTGGATGGGGCACATAGCCTCAAGATGTGGACCTGGATGGGGCACATAGCCACAGGATGGGGACCTGGATGGGGCACATAGCCTCAAGATGTGGACCTGGATGGGGCACATAGCCACAAGATGGGGACCTGGATGGGGCACATAGCCACAAGATGGGGACCTGGATGGGGCACAGAGCCACAAGATGGGGACCAGAGCCACAACATGGGGACCTGGATGGGGCACATAGCCACAAGATGGGGACCTGGATGGGACACATAGCCACAGGATGGGGACCTGCATGGGGTACATAACCACAAGATGGAGACCTGGATGGGGCACATAGCCACAAGATGGGGACCTGGATGGGGCACATAGCCACAGGATGGGGACTTGGATGGGGAACATTACTACAAGATGTTTTCCATTATTACTATATGATGCTAATTGTAAGACAATATTACTGTATGTGGCCAATTGGGGGAAATAAAATTGTAAAAAAAATAAAAAATAAAATAAAGCATGAAAAAATATTGGGCACTAAAAATGCTGTTTTATATGTAAACTAAAGTAAACACAAAAAAGTGCACGTTTATTATCGCCACATCCATAACGACCCAAGCCATAAAAAATAAACACGGCAAAAATGTTCAAAAGGTGTATACAAAAAAAATGGTATCACTAAAAATGTCACATTGAACAAAGAATGCGGCCCCCCAAATTCAAATTTTTTCCATGTGCGGCCCATATACCCAGCCGAGTTTGAGACCCCTGATCTAGGGGCTTAGAAAGTCAGTGTAGAGCTTGTTCAGGTTCAAATATGGGCTCCCCAAGTAATTAATGGAATTGGTAGAGTTCCCAAAAATATTATCAAAGCAAGGGCTGTTTATTTGGTAAAAATATGTTTTAAGCGGTGACCTGATGATTATATAGAAATGTACAAATGGTCAAGCTACAGTTTTCCATTTTCTATTTACATTATTTCTGCAACAAAATAGAAGGTGGACCCTTGGCTTTATGACCAGTTAGATAGGAACCCTCCATCTGTCACGGTGAACTGAAAGAGTATAGATTTGGTACACATTGCTTTCTAGCGTTAACTATTTCAGGTTATGGTTACTAGATTACTAGAGATGCGTCACTGTTCTAGGAAATTATGTTGAATAATTTCTAGGAAATTATTCCATTTTTTCACATCAGAAATTAGATCTCCACAATAAATTCGAATGCCTTTTGCCTCGTGGATTTTTCCCCTTCCTGTGGATTAACATTGCATGATAAAGATCTACATTTAAACTGAAATCATTGGTTTAGTTCAGAACCTTAAATTCTCTTGTGGTATTTTTCTATTTGTTTAGATTCCAAAGATGGTTGTTTTTTACATCTGCCAGAAGATTTGCAGTTGAAATTGGTGCAACTGTTATACTTTATCCCATTATTAACATCTAATTTGGTGGCATGTTTGAGTCGATTCTGCATTTCTGAAAGATTTTCACTTAACCTTATTTCCAAGCTTATTGGGATATTCCATGCTCGGTAAGTAATTTACATATTATGTTATATAAACCTGATTTATACTTAAATCCTACAAGAATGGAACGTTGCTCAAATATATATATAAAAAATTACATGTTTTTTTGAACAATTCAAATTACTCAAAGTACATATAGGGAATGGGGGTAATTACACAAATGAATAAATGCTAGCTAAGAGATACAAATGTATGTGATTAAATACTATTTATTTCATTATTATCATTCATTATTTATTATTCAAAATAATAAATCTATACAGACACAGAAAGATGCACCACCACAGCTCAAGTACTGTTTTGAAGAGTTTCCTCATTAATACTTTTAAACCCTCCTCTGCATGCATGGTTCATGTCTAGTGTGGATGTTTGGCCTGGGGCTGAGGAGCTGAGGTCACTTTAAACATGGCAGATGACAGCTGTTATATACAGTTATATGAAAAAGTTTGGGCACTCCTATTAATCTTAAGCTTAATGTTTTATCAAAATTGGTGTTTTTGCAACAGCTATTTCAGTTTGATATATGTAATAACTGTTGGACACAGTAATGTTTCTGCCTTGAAATGAGGTTTATTGTACTAACAGAAAATGTGCAATCTGCATTCAAACAAAATTTGTCAGGTGCATAAGTATGGGCACCTCACCAGAAAAGCGACATTAATATTTAGTAGATCCTCCTTTTGCAAAAATAACAGCCTCTAGTCGCTTCCTGTAGCTTTTAATGATTTCCTGGATGAAGGTATTTTTGACCATTCCTCTTTCCAAAACAATTCCAGTTCAGTTAAGTTTGATGGTCGCCGAGCATGGACAGCCCTCTTCAAATGATCCCACAGATGTTCAATGATATTCAGGTCTCGGGACTGGGATGGCCATTCCAGAACATTGTAATTGTTCCTCTGCATGAATGCCTGAGTAGATTTGGAGCGGTGTTTTGGATCATTGTCTTGCTGAAAGATCCATCCCCTGCGTAACTTCAACTTTGTCACTGATTCTTGAAAATTATTGTCAAGAATCTGCTGATACTGAGTGGAATCCATGCGTCCCTCAACTTTAACAAGATTCCCGGTGCCGGCATTGGCCACACAGCCCCAAAGCATGATGGAACCTCCACCAAATTTTACTGTGGGTAGCAAGTGTTTTTCTTGGAATGCTGTGTTTTTTTGCCGCCATGCATTACGCCTTTTTGTATAACCAAACAACTCAATCTTGGTTTCATCAGTCCACAGGACCTTCTTCCAAAAAGAAGTTGGCTTCTCCAAATGTGCATTTTGCATACCTCAGCCGACTCTGTTTGTGGCGTGCTTGCAGAAACGGCTTCTTTCGCATCACTCTCCCATACAGCTTCTCCTTGTGCAAAGTGCGTTGTATAGTTGACCGATGCACAGTGACACCATTTGCAGCAAGTTGATGCTGCAGCTCTCTGGAGGTGGTCTGAGGATGGTCCTTGACTGATCTCACCATTCTTCTTCTCTGCCTTTCTGATGTTTTTCTTGGCCTGCCACTTCTGGCCTTAACAAGAACTGTCCCTGTGTTCTTCCATTTCCTTACTATGTTCCTCACAGTGGAAACTGGCAGGTTAAATCTCCGAGACAGCTTTTTGTATCCTTCCCCTGAACAACTATGTTGAATAATCTTTGTTTTCAGAACATTTGACAGTTGTTTTGAGAAGCCCATGATGCGACTCTTCAGAGGAGATTCAAACAGGAGAACAACTTGCAAGTGGCCACTTTAAGTAGCTTTTCTCATGATTGCATACACCTGGCTACGAAGTTCAAAGCTCAATGAGGTTACAAAACCAAAAAAAGTGCTTTAGTAAGTCAGTAAAAAGTAGGTAGGAGTATTTAAAACAAGAAAATGATAAGGGTGCCCATACTTATGCACCTGTCAAATTTTGTTTGAATGCAGATTGCACATTTTCTGTTAGTACAATAAACCTCATTTCAAGGCAGAAACATTACTGTGTCCAACAGTTATTACATATATGAAACTGAAATAGCTGTTGCAAAAACACCAATTTTGATAAAACATTAAGCTTAAGATTAATAGGGGTGCCCAAACTTTTTCATATAACTGTAACCAGCACCTGCCTCAGTGATTTTAGCTAGATTGTTAATTTTGTTATATATGCAATAAAAAAAAATAGATTGAATCCATCGCTTTACCCAATACAAAAATAAAGTTAAAAAAGCAAACAAACCATACAGTGGGGAAATAAATGTTTGATACACTGCCAATTTTGCAAGTTTTCCCACCTACAAAGAATGGAGAAATCAGTAATTTTTGAACTGTGAGACAAAATCTTATAAAAAAACAAAATCACATTGGATGATTTTTACATAATTTGCATTTTATTGCAGGAAATAAGTATTTGATACCATAGAAAAACAACTTAATATTTGGTACAGAAACCTTTGTTTGCAATTAGAGGTCAGACGTTTCCTGTAGTTCTTGACAAAGTTTGCACACACTGCAGCAGGGATTTTGGCCTACTCCTTCATACAGATCTTCTCCAGATCTTTTAGGTTTTGGGGCTGTCGCTGGGCAACATTGAGTTTCAGCTCCCTCCAAAGATTTTCTTTTGGGTTCAGGTCTAGAGACTGGCTAGGCAACTGCAGGACCTTAAAATGCTTCTTGCGGAGCCATTCCATAGTTGCCCTGGCTGTTTGTTTCGGGTCATTGTCATGCTGGAAGAACCAACCACAACCCTTCTTCATTGTTCTTACTGAGGGAAGGAGGTTGTTGGCCAAAATCTCACGATACATGACCCCATCCGTCTGCACTTCAATACAGCGCGGTTGTCCTGTCTCCTTTGCAGAAAAGCACCCCCAAAGTATGATGTTTAAACCACTGTGCTTCACAGTTAAGAAGGTGTTCTTCGGGTTGTAATCATTTATCTTCTTACTTCAAACACGATAAGTGGAGTTAATCCAAAAAAGTTCTATTTTGATCTCATCTGACCACATGACCTTCTCCCATGCCTCCTCTGGATCATCTAGATTGTCATTGGTGAAATTCAAACGGGCCTGGACATGTGCTGGCATGAGCAGGAGGATCTTACTTGCCATACTGGATTTTAATTCATGACTGTGTAGTGTGTTACTAACGGTAATGTTTGAGACTGTGTTCCCAGCTCTCTTCAGGTCATTGACTTGGTCTTCCCATGTAGTTCTTGGCTGATTTCTGACATTACTCAGAATCATCCTTAACCATGAAGTGAGATCTTGCATGGAGCCCCAGACCGAGGAAGATTTCCAGTCATCTTGTGTTTCTTCCATTTTCTAAAATTGTGCCAGCAATCTCGCCAAGCTTTTTCTCTGTTGTCCTGTAGTCCATCCCAGCCATGTGCAGGTTTACAATTTTGTCCCTGGTGTCCTTAGACAGCCCTTTGGTCTTGACCATGGTGGAGAGGTTGGAGTGTGATTGGCTGTGTGGACAGGTGTCTTTTATACAGGTAACAAGTTCAAACAGGTGCAATTAATACAGGCAATGAGTTAAGAGTAGAAGGGCTTCTTAACCCCTTTCTGACATTGGGCGTAATAATCTGTACCTGGGCCTTTTGGCCTTAGGCTTGTGGTTGCGCTAGGCTTAGGCTTGTGGATGCGCTAGGCTTAGGCTTGTGGTTGGGATTTTTTCAAAAGTAAAGAAAAAAAATGACGATATTAGCGACTAGTGTTGAACGAAAGTACTCGCTATTTGAGTTTGCATCGGGTGCTCTGGTTTGGACTGAGTATCGCGGGTGCTCGAGTGACATGCTAGAGTCTCTGCCCCATATGTTTCGCAGCTGTTATACAGCCCAAATAAAACATACGGGGATTGCCTGTCATGCACGAGCAATCCCTGCATGGTTCTTTTTGGGTGTCTATCAACCGTAAAACTTGCAGGGCAGGGACTCAAGCATGTCACTCGAGCACTCAATGCAAACTCAAGTAGCAAGTACTTGTGCTCAAGACTGACAGCTTATTCAATATATTGACCTAATGTTAAATTCTTTGTCATACCTCTGAGTTGAAAATGTTCATTATACCCCTTGATAAAATCCTTGAGTGGTCTATTTTCCAAAATGGGGTCACTTGTGGGGGGTTTCCACTGTTTAGGCACATCAGGGGCTCTCCAAATGCGACACGGCGCCCGCTCTTGATTCCAGCCAATTTTGCGTTCAAAAAGTCATAGTGCTCCTTACTTTCTGAACCCTGCCGTGCGCCCAAACAGTGTATTTTCCCCACATATGAGGTATTTGCGTACTCAAAAGAAATTGCACAACAGTTTTTGGGGTCAATTTTCTCCTCTTACCCTTGTGAAAATAAAAAATGTGGGGCTAAAAGATCATTTTTGTGGAAAATGTTAAGATTTTTTTATTTTCACAGCTCTACTTTATTAACTTCTGTGAAGCACCTGGGGGTTCAGGGTGCTCACCACACATCTAGATAAGTTCCCTGAGGGGTCTAGATTCCAAAATGGTGTCACTTGTGGGGGGTTTCCACTGTTTAGGCACATCAGGGGCTCTCCAAATGCGACATTGCGTCCGCTAATTATTCAAGCAAATTTTACATTTAAAAAGTTAAATGGCGCTCCTTCCCTTCCAAACCCTGCAGTGCGCCCAAACTGTGGTTTTCCCCCACATATGGGGTATCTGCGTACTCAGGAGAAATTGCACAACAAATTACATTATTTAATTTCTCCTGTTACCCTTGTGAAAATGCCAAATTGGAGGCTGAAAATCATTTTTGTGGGAAAAATGTGAACATTTTATTTTTATGGCTCCATGTTATAAACTTCTGTGAAGCACTTGGGGGTTCAAGGTGCGCACCACACATCTAGATAAGTTCCTTGATGGGTCTAGTTAACAAAATAATGTCACTTGTGGGTGGTTTCCACTGTTTTGGAACATCTGGGGCTCCCCAAACACAACATGGCGTCCGCTAATTATTCAAGCAAATTTTACATTCAAAAAGTCAAATGGTACTCCTTCCCTTCCGAACACGGCCGTGTACCCAAACAGTGTTTTTTCCCCACATATGGGGTATCGGCGTGCTCAGGAGTAATTGCACAACAAATTTTGGGGTCCATTTTTTCCTGTTACCCTTGTGAAAATAAAAAAAATGGGGTCTACAATAACATTTTTGTGAAAGAGCTAAATGTTCATTGTTTTCTCCCACATTCCAAAAATTCCTGTGAAGCACCTGAAGGGTTAATAAACTTATTGAATGTGGTTTTGAGCACCTTGAGGGGTGCAGTTTTTAGATTGGTGTCAATTTAGGGTATTTTCTGTCATATAGACCCCTCAAAGTCACTTCAAATGTGATGTGGTCCCTAAAAAAATGTTTTTGTAAATTTTGTTAAAATAATGAGAAATCGCTCGTCAACTTTTACCCCTTTATAACTTCATAACAAAGCAACATTTTGGTTCCAAAATTGTGCTGATGTAAAGTAGACGTGTGGGAAATGTTATTTGTTAATTATTTTGTGGGGCATAGCTCTCTGATTTAAGGACATGAAAGTTAAAATTTTGAAAACTGTGAAATGTTAAAATTTTTTCAATTTTTTCACAAATAAACGCAAGTCATATCAAAGAAATTTTACGACTATCATGAAGTACCATATATCACAAAAAAACAATCTTCGAATCAGTGGGATCCGTTGACGCGTTCCAGCGTTATTACCTCATAAAGTGACAATGGTCAGAATTGTTAAAATTGACCTGGTCATTAACATGCAAACCACCCTCGGGGGGTAAAGGGGTTAAAGAAAAACTAACATGTCTATGAGAGCCAGACTTCTTGCTGGTTTGTAGATGATCAAATACTTACCATATTTTTCAGACTATAAGAGGCATCGGACCATAAGATGCACCTAGGTTTTAGAGGAGGAAAATAGAAAAAAAATTGAAGCAAAAAATGTGGTCATGATGCCTTGTTAACCCCTTACTGGCCCAGGGCTTATTAGTACGCCCCAGGCCAGCACCCCCGGTTCAGTGAGGGCTCCGGCGCTGAGCCCGCACTGAACCGGGCACATGTCATCTGATTATTGCAGCTGACATGTGCCCGCAATAGCCGCTAGTGGAATTGTGATCCACCCGCGGCTGTTAACATATTAAATCTCTGACAGCGGCATTAAACAGCGCCGCGCTGGAAGCGCGCCACTTACCCCGCCCATCGGCGACACCGTCACGTGATCGCAGGTCACCCATCGGTGCTCATGACAACCCTGGGTCTGCAGCAGACACCAGTGGTTGTCATGTAAAGATTACTATGAGCGCCACCTAGTACAGGAGCATTTCTGCTACATACAGGTGATCTGCTGATCATCTGTATGTAGCAGAGGCGATCGGACAGTTTCTGCTTCTAGTCTCCTATGGAGACTATAGAAGCAAGCAAAAAGTTTTAAAAAAATGTTTTTAAAAATGTAAAAAAAATATAAAAGTTTAAATCGCCCCCTTTTTGCCCCATTCAAAATAAAATAATAAAAAATAACCCCACATACACATATTTGGTATTGCCGCGTTCAGAATCGCCTGATCTATCAATATAAAAAAAGAATTAATCCGATCGGTAAACGGCATAATGAGAAAAAAATTCTAAACGCCAGAATTACGTTTTTTTAGGTCGCCGCAACGTTGCAATAGCGGGCAATCAAAACATCGGATCTACGCCAAAATGGTATTAATAAAAACGTCAGCTCGGCGCGCAAAAAATAAGCCCTCACCCGGCCCTAGATCCCGAAAAATGGAGACGCTACGGGTCTCGGAAAATAGCGCCATTTTTTTTTTTATTTTATTTTATTTTTTTTTTCAGCAAACTTTGGATTTTTTTTCCCCACTTAAATAAAAAAGAACCTATACATGTTTGGTGTCTACGAACTCGTAATGACCTGGAGAATAATAATGGCAGGTCAGTTTTAGCATTCACTAAACGTGGTAAAAAAAACAAACATCTGTCGTATTGCTGTTTTTTTGCAATTTCACTGCACTTGGAATTTTTTTCCCGTTTTCCAGTACATGATATGGTAAAACTAGAAATGCCGTTTAAAAGTACAACTCGTCCCGCAAAAAATAAGCCCTCACATGGCCATATTGACCAAAAAATAAAAACGCTATGGCTCTGGGAACAAGGGGAGCAAAAAACAAAAATGCAAAAAACGTAAAATCCCAAGGTCGAGAAGGGGTTAAGGAGGGGGTCTGCTGCTGACACTGTTATAGTGATAATGTCCCCCAATTCTGTTAATATCCCCCATCCTGGTATATATGGCCCCCTCTTTCCTGTTATACGTGGCCCTCTTCCCCATCCTTATATGCATGGCACCCCAATCCACCATCCTGGTATGCATGGCCCCCTCCTCCCTCTTCCTGCTATGTATGGCACCCTCATCCTGTTATGTATGGCCCTCCTCACACCCATCATAGTATGTATGGCACCTTTATCCCTCTTCCTGGTATATATGGTACCTTCATTCCTCTTCCTGGTATGTATGGCCCCCTTCATCCCTGTATTTATGGCCCCCTTCATCCCTGTATGTATGGCCCCCTCCATCCCTGTATGTATGGCCCCCTCATCCTGGTATGCTTGGTACCTCCTGATCCCCGTCACTTTGCACAGAAAAAAAATAAACAATCATACTCCCCTCCTCTCTCCTCCAGCGCGGTGTTCTGCTCTGTGCCGGAATAGTCACTCCTCCCCACGTCGGGATTGAGTGCGTAGGGAGCAGTGACCATTCTTTCTTCCTAATAGCGCGCATGCTGTAAGCCCCAGCGTGGCTCCTGCTGGGCTCGGCGGTCAGCGTGCCCGCTATTAAAGGTCATGAATATTCACCACACCCATGGGAGTGGTGAATATTCATGGCCTTTAATAGCGGGCACAGCAGGAGCTGCGACTACAGCGTGCGCGCTATTAGGGAGAATGGTCACTGCTCCCCACGCCGGGACTGCGTGACTATTCCAGCACAGTGCTGGACATGGCGCTGGAGGAGAAAGGAGGGGAGTATGATTGTTTTATTTTTTTTCTGTGCAGCTTGACGAGGATCAGGGGGTGCCAAGCATACCTGGATGAGGGGGGCCATACATACAGGGATGAAGGGTGCCATACATACCTGGATGATGGATGAGGGGGGCCCATGGGCATGGGGAGCAGTAAATATTCATTTTCTTTAGTAGTGGGCACAGTGTAGGCTGCAGCTGGCGGCTGCTACCTCATGTGCACCGCTACTCTGCCACTGTCACAAATCCCCCACCACCTACAGCCACAGTATTTATGTATATCGGACTATAAGATGCACCCCCAACTTTCCTCCCAAATTTTGAAGGAAAAAAGTGCGTCTTATAGTCTTAAAAATACGGAAGTTCATGCAATAAAAATGCATTTGAATTATTTATAAGGGTATGTGCCCACGTAGCGTTTTACAAGCGTATATGCTGCGGAATTTCCGCAGCGTAAACGCTTCAAAAACGCTTGGTAATTTGCCCCCCATGGTCCTCAATGACAAGCCGCACTGTCAATGCCCATGCTGCGGATTTTTCCGCAGCGTTTATGCTGTGCTCAAAAATCCGCAGCATGTCCATTAATTTTGCGGACACGCAGCGTAATCGCCGCCATTGGCTTGCATTGAGACACATATAATCTGTGTCAGTTCATTTGTACACACGGATTATATGCGTTTCTATGTGTGGATGGTACCCGGGTTTGGAGAAGAGGAGGCTCTCATCCAGACCTGGGTACCATAGAAACTGTAAAAAAAAGAATTTAAAATAAAAAATAAAGTTTATACTCCCCTTCCGATGTCCTCCCGGTGTTATCTCTGCCGCGTCCGCTCTCTTGCAATGCTCCCGCTGTTGTGAAGGACCTGCCATGACGTCACTGAGTCATGTGACCCATCACATGGCTCAATGACGTCACCGCAGGTCCTTCACACCACCTCGAGCCGCCCAACACACCGGACGCGGCAGAGAGAACACCGGGAGGATACCGGAAGGTGAGTATAAACTTTATTTTTTTATTTTTTACCATTTTATTCTTTTTTTTTTTTTTTTTTAACTAACTTGGTCACACTACTATAAATCCATGCCGGTTGCATGGATTTATATAGTGTGAACAAGTTGTCAAGCACTTTCCAAGTGATGCTAAAATAGCTTGGAAAAGCGCTTGATAACCCGCATGCAGAAATGCATGCAAAGACGCTTGACAAACGCTACTACCTGGCGGGAAAAACGCATGTAAAAAACACATGCTTTTTTCCTGCCAGGGAGAAGCATAAAAAATATGCAGCATTTCTGCATCGTGGGCACATAGCCTAAATCATACAATGTGATTTTCTTGTTTTTCGATTCTGTTGCTCACAGTTGAAGTGTACCTACAGTAAAAATTACAGACCTCTCAATTCTTTGTAGGTGGGAAAACTTGCAAAATCGGCAGTGTATCAAATACTTATACTTACTGTATTTGGTATCCCAGCATTCGCAAAAGTCCAGTCTTTTAACACACAAACATAAAACAAAAAATTGTCTAGTACTAAGATGAACACAATCAAAAAAATGTAAAATATAAATGCCAAAACTACCATTTTTTCAATTGCATACCTCCCCAAAAATTGCACTAAAAAGCAATCAAAACTTATTCATCCCAAAATTATATGGATTTCAGAAAATTGGGGTTACAGACTAATAGTCTTTTAAGCGAACCTGTCATCAGGTTTGTGCCAAGTAAACTACAGGCAGTGTCAGATGGGCGCCGTTATACTTATTAAAATGATACCTGGGTTGATGATATCAGTCTTGTGGTTTTTGTTTAATCTTTATTTGCAGTTTGGAGATATTTAGATTCTCGTGCTCCGTAGTGGGCCTGTAGTTGGGTCTTTTATTGGTGCTCTGTTCTTATATTCAAGCTTAAATGGCAGGTCCTTTGGAAGTGCACTGAGTTGTAGGGTGTATTGCTGCTAAAATGGGGGGGGACCTCTTTAAAATATTCTTCCTTAGCGAGTGTGACCGGAGCGTCAGTGCAAATGTAAGTGTGTAACTTGTTGTTCAGTGACTTTGGATTCAGGGAGTTTGGAATGGAGGAATTTGGACTGAATTGCTGTCTGTATTTTATTAATTCTTTACATTTCTTTATACTTAACATTTCTGTCTAGTGCAATCCCCATTAGGAAATGAGCTCCATTATTGACAATGCTATCCAGTGTACATCTTGCCACATGTATGCAATCCTTGAACAGCCAGTCGGGGTTGCATACCGCTGCGCCAGATGTGTGCACGTTGTGCGTTTGGAAGCCCAGGTACTGGATCTAAAGGAGCAGCTGGCAACACGGAGATCCATTGACAATATGGAAAGGAGTCTGCAGCTGCTCACTGGGGTAGATGTGGGGGAGGGTGGTAGTAGAGAGCTGCAGGACAGTGAGGCAGCTAGCTGGGTGACAGAAGGGGGTGTGTAGAGGGAAGAGTGCCAGGGAGGCTAGTCCTGATCTGGCACACCCCAATAAGTTTGCAAAGTTGGCAGATGAAGGGTGTGTCGGTACAGGGGTAGCACTTCTGCAGCAAGGCAAGTCCTCTGAAAGCCGGAGGAATGTCAGCTCCAGTAAGGGGAGAGCAGGGCAGGTGTTGGTAGTGGGGGAGTCAATTATTAGGGGAAGGCTATGTGCACACGATGCAGAAAATTTCTGAATCCTTTCTGCATCTCCCTGGCAGAAAAAACACATGCGGATTGTACATGCGTTTTTCCTGCGGAATACATGCGGATTCACATGCGTTTCCACATGCGTTTTCGCATGCGGATTGACAAGCGCTTTCCAGGCGATTTTAGCATCACCTGGAAAGTGCTTGACAATCACACTATATAAATCCATGCAACCGGCATGGATTTATATAGTGTGACCGTAAAAGAATGTTTAAAAATAAAAAAATAAAGCTATACTTACCCTCCGATGGCCCGGCGTGTGCTGCCGCGTTCGTTCCTGGCTGCCGGGATATCGCGAGACACTGCGCTGAAGGGCCTGCGGTCACATGACTGTGACGTCACCGAAGGTCCTTCAGTCTTGCACGCAAACAGAGGGAAGGAGACCAGGGGCTGTCGGAAGGTGAATATATCTTATTTTTTTATTTTAGTCTTGTTTTTACAGCTTTTTTATGGTACCTGGGTGTGGAGGAGTGTCTCATCTTCTCTACACTCGGGTACCATCCGCACATTAGAACGCGCCAATAATGCAAGTACAAATGCAGTCTTGCGGTATTGGCGCGTTCTAATGCAAGTCGCTTCCGCAAAATTAATGGACATGCTGCGGATTTTTGAGCGCAGCATAAACGCTGCGGAAAAATCCGCAGCATGGGCACAGCACATGCGGATTATCATTGGGGAATATTGCTGCCCTTCTACCATGCGTTTTTAATGCGTTTTCGCAGCTGCGGAAACGCATTAAAAACGCATCGTGTGCGCACAGCCGAACAGATAGGGCAATCTGTCACAAAGGCAGGGATCGTCGAACTGTGTGCTGCCTACCTGGCGCTTGAGTCCGGCACATCGCTGATCAGGTTGACAGATTACTGGGAGGGGCTGGTGAGGACCCAGCAGTCATGGTGCAAATTGTCACAAATGACGAAGTTAGAGGTAGGTGGAAGGTCCTTAAAGATGATTTCAGGGAATTAGGCTGCAAGCTTAAAGCAAGGACCTCCAAGATGGTATTCTCGGAAATACTACCTGTACCACGTGCCACGCCAGAGAGGCAACGGGAGATTAGGGAGATAAATAAGTGGCTCAAGAACTGGTGTAGGAAGGAGGGATTTGGGTTCCTGGAGAACTGGGCCAACTTCTCAGTTGGCTACAGACTCTACTCTAGGGACTGGCTGCACCTCAATGGGGAGGGTGCAGCTGTGCTGGGGGAGAAAATCGCTAGAAGGTTGGAGGAGTGTTTAAACTAGGGATTGGGGAGGAGGGTATTCATTTTATAGGTGGGGAAGATAGTGCAGATAGTGATCTGGGCACAAATAAAGAAATTGGGGGTGGGGTTAGAACAGTCAATAAAGTAAGAAGGAAAGAGGTACAGAGAGATACATAAAATGCATGTACACTAATGCCAGAAGCCTCACCAACAAAATGGAGGAATTTAGAATTAATTGTGTTGGAAAATAATTATGAGATGGTGGGGATATCGGAGACGTGGCTGGACGAGAGCCATGACTGGGCAGTTAATTTACAGGGCTATAGTCTGTTCAGAAATGACCATACAAACAAGCGAGGGTGGGGGGTGTGTGTTTATATGTAAAATCATCCTTAAAACCCATCTTGCAGGAGGATATATGTGAATCTAATGAAAATGTAGAGTCCCTGTGGGTGGAGATAAGGGGAGGGGGAAAAATAATAAATTACTGATAGGGGTTTGTTATAAGTCTCCAATAATAATGGAAGCAGCGGAGAATATCCTCGTAAAGCAAATAGATGAAGCAGCGACTCAAGGACAAGTCATTATTATGGGGGTCTTCAACTACCCTGAAATACATTGGGGGACAGAAACCTGTAGTTCAAGCAAAGGTGATAGGTTTTTGACAACTATGAGAGACAATTACCTTTCACAACTGGTTCAGGACCCAACAAGAAGGGAGGAACTGCTAGACCTAATATTAACCAATAGGCCAGACCGCATATCAAATATACGAGTTCGGGGTCACTTGGGTAATAGTGATCACAAAATAATACGTTTTCATGTAACCTTTAATAAGATGTGTAGTAGAGGGGTTACAAGGACGCTAAACTTCAGGAAGGCAAATTTCCAACGGTTGAGAGATGATCTTAGTGCAATAAACTGGAACGATATCCTGAGACATAAAGCTACACAAAGCAAATGGGAGACATTTATTAGCATCCTGAAAAGGACCTGATCACAATATATACCCTATGGGAATAAACATGCTAGAAATAGGAGGAAACCACTATGGCTAAATAAAGCTGTAAGTGGCGCAATAAGTGACAAAAAGAATGTATTTAGAGAACTAAAGCAAAGTGCGTAGTGATGAGACATTAAATAAATATAGAAAATTAAATACATTCTGTTAAAACCAAATCAAGGCAGCAAAGATTGAGGCAGAGAGAACCCTTGCCAGAGAAAGTTGTGTAATTTCTCATGAGTACGTTGATGCTTCACATGTGGGGGAAAACTACTGCAGGGCTCAGAAAGGAAGGAGGGGTGTTTTGGAACGCAGACTTTAATGGTATGGTCTGTGGGTGTTTTGTCGCATTTGGAGAGCCCCTGATGTGCCTAAGCAATGGAAACTCCCGACAAGGGACCCAGATTTGTAAATTAGACCCCTCAAGGAATTTATGTAAACGTGGTGAGCACCTTGATTACAGAATTTTTCAACTATTATCAGTGAAAGTGAAGAAAAATGTTTTCCCCCCAAAAAATTTGATTTAGCATCAAATTTTTTCATTCAAGGATAGTAAAATTTATTGTACAATTTCTCCTGAGTACACCATATCGGGTTGAAAACTACTTTTGAGGCACAATGCAAAGCTCAGAAGGGAAGAAACGCCATATTGGAGTTCAGATTTTGCAGGAATGGTTTGAGGGTGCTATGTCACATTGCCAGAGCCCCTGAGGTAGCAGAAGAAAAAAAAAATTACATTTTTGCCAACAAAATTTTGTTTGAGCCCCAGATTTTACATTTTCATACTGGAAAATGGGTAAAAATGGCACCAAAATGTGTCCCACAATTTCTGCTGAATGTAGAAATACCCCATATGTGGCTTTACAGTGCTGCTGAGCCATACGGCAAAACATTGGGAGAGATGGAGCACTATTTTCCTCCTCAAGGTCAGATTTTTCTAGAATAGTATGCAGACTCAATATACAGAGCCCCTAAGTGCTAGAAGAGCATAATCCCCCTCAAGTGACCCCATTTTGGAAATTATACCCTTTTGTGAATTTATCTACAGGTGAATTGACTATTTTGACTTCTTGGGTGTTTTCCAGAAACAAGCAGTAGTGGATGTTGCTGAGTCAAAATTGCAAACTGTCATTGTAGTTACCTGTATGTTGTAGAGACTTGTAACTTGTAGTGACCAATGCCTTGTAGTGACCAGTACTTTATGCTCAGCTCATGCTTCTGGAGACATGTACCTGTAAATTAGATGGGCTTTCATTTCTACAGAAATGCCAAACATGTGGAGTCTAAATGTGGTTTAGGCACACTAAAGCTCTGAAGGGAGGGACTGCACTTAGATTTGGGAGTGCAGAATTCGCTGGATTTCTTTTGGGGCACGAGGAGTCATTTTCGCTTTTTCAGAGCTTTTGTACTACCAGGAACATAAAAGCCTCCTATATTTCCGATAACCGATGACGGACCTGAGTGGGGGCTTTCTTGTGGATTGAGTTGAAGCTGTTATTGGGAACATTTTACATCACATTTAGGATCACATTTATCCTGTGCTCTACCCTGAGCACTTACAGGTGCTTCTCAAAAATTTAGAATATCATCAAAAAGTTAATTTATTTCAGTTCTTAAATACAAAAAGTGAAATTTATATATTATATATTATATAGAGGCAGTACAAACAGAGTGATCTATTTTAAGTGTTTATTTCTGTTAATGTTGATGATTACGCCTTACAGCCAGTGAAAACACAAAAGTCATTATCTCAGCAAATTAGAATACTTTAGAACACCAGCTTGAGAAATGATTTTAGAATCCGAAATGTTGGCTTACTGAAATGTATGTTCAGTAAATGCACTCAATACTTGGTTGGGGCTCCTTTTCCGTCAGTTGCTGCTTCAATGCGACGTGGCATTGAGATGATCAGCCTGTGGCACTGCTGAGGTGTTATGGAAGCCCAGGATGCTTTAATAGCAGCCTTCAGCTCGTCTGCATTGTTGGGTCTGGTGTATCTCATCTTCCTCTTGACAATACCCCATAGATTCTCTATGGGGTTAAGGTCAGGCGAGTTTTCTGGCCAATCAAGCACAGTGATACTGTTGTTTTTAAACCAGGTATTGATACCTTTGGCAGTGTGGACAGGTGCCAAGTCCTGTTGGAGAATGAAATTTCCATCTCCAAAAAGCTTGTTGGCAGAGGAAAGCAGGAAGTGCTCTAAAATTTCCTGGTAGACATCTGCGCTGACTTTGGTCTTGATAAAACACTGAGTAGACCTACACCAGCAGATGACATGGCTCCCGAATCCATCACTAATTGTGGAAATTTCACACTCGACCTCAAGCAGCTTGAATTGTGTGCCTCTCCACTCTTTCTCCAGACTCTGGGACCTTGATTTCCAAATGAAATGCAAAGTTTACTTTCATCTGAAAACAACACCTTGGACCACTAAGTAACAGTCCAGGTCTTTTTCTCCTTGGCCCAGGTAAGACGCTTCTGGCGTTGTGTATTGGTCATGAGTTGTATGACACAAGGAATGTGACACTTGTAGCCCATGTCCTGGATACATCTGTGTGTGTGGTGGCTCTTGAAGCAATGACTCCAGCAGCAGTCCACTCCTTGTGAATCTCTCCCAAATTTTTGAATGGCCTTTTCTTAGCAATACTTTCAAGGCTGTGGTTATCCCGGTTGCTTGTGCACCTTTTTCTGCCACACTTTTTCCTTCTACTCAACTTTCCATTAATATGCTTGGATTCAGCACTCTGAACAGCCAGCTTCTTTAGCAATGACCTTTTGTGGCTTACCTTCCTTGTGAAGTGACACAATGACTGCCTTCTGGACATCTGTCAAATCAGCAGTCTTCCCCATGATTGTGGAGCCTACTGAAACAGACTAAGGGAACTTTTAAAATGCTTAGGAAGCCTTTGCAGGTGTTTTTGTTAATGCTTTTAATTTGCTGAGATAATGACTTTTGTGTTTTCATTGGCTTTAAGCCATAATCATCAACATTAATAGAAATACTTGAAATCACTCTGTAATGACTCTATATAATGAGTTTCACTTTTTGTATTGAAGAACTGAAATTAATTTAACTTTTTGATATTCTAATTTTGTGAGAAGCACCTGTGTGTGTCAGAAATTGACAGCTGCATTTAATATTACTAGCTGTGGGTGGATTGCGATTCCAACCGCTGCTGTTAGGGGCACGTGACAGCTGACCAAATCAGAGTATCGCCACGCTTAGAAGAAAGTGGGGAACAAACTAAGTGGTTCATTTTTTTCATGTCACCTCTTGCAAAAGTGGAAAAATTGAGGCTAAAACAATACTTTTTGTGAAATAATTGAAATATTTCAATATGATGACCTAATGTACTGTACTTGCATTGTGTGTAGTATGTGTGGGTTCAAAATCCTTACTTTACTTCTGAATAAAATCTTTAAGGGGTGTAGTTTCCAAAATTGGGTCAGTTGTGGGGAGTTTCCACTGTTTACACACATCAGGGGCTCTATAAACATGACATGGTGTCCGCTACCAATTCCAGACAATTTTGTATTCTAAAAATCGAATGATACTTCTTTCCCTCCAAGCCCTTCTGTGCGCCCAAACAGGAGAACAAAAAGTAAAATAATTTTTCCGTTAAACTTTGCTTTAGTTCCTGTGAAGCACCTGAAGGGTTAATAAACTAATTGAATGTGATTTTGAGCACCTTGAGTAAACATTTAACCCTTCTAACAACAAAAAAATATTTTTACAAAATTAATCAGATTTAAAGTAGGTATGTGGAAATTTTTATTTATTAACTATTTTGGTGGTTTATCCATCTAGTTTAAGGGCATAAAAATTCAAACTTCTAAAATTGTGAAATTTTTATTTTTTTTTGCCAATCTTTCAATATTTTCGTAAATAAACGCAAATCATATCAACCAAACGTTACCGCACTATCATGAAGTATGACATGTCACAAAAAAAACAATGTCAGAATCACTGGGATCAGATGAAGTATTCCCGAGTTATTACATAAAATGAGATTTGTCCGATTTAAAAAATCAAGCTTGATCGTGAACATACAAAGTGGCTCGGTACTTAACCACTTTACCCCCGAAGTTTGTTTGCACGTTAATGACCAGGCCAATTTTTCCAGTTCTGACCAGTGTCACTTTGAGGTAATAACTCTGTAGCGCTTCATCGGATCCCACGGATTCTGAGACTGTTTTTTTCGTGACATATTGTACTTCATGATGGTGGTAAAATTTATTTGATATCACTTGCGTTTATTTTTTAAAAAATCGGAAACTTGGTGAAAATTTTGCATGTTTCAAACTTTGAAATATTCATTCTCTTAAAGGGAACCTGTCACATCCTAGTTGCTATGGACACTGCCCCCATTGCTTTGTTAGTGATGCAATGTGCATCGCTAACAAGCTTTTTTCATTAAAATCGGTGGTAGTATAATGATTTTATAACATTATATATACTTTGTTCTACCTGCTGTATTCAGTCATGGGAAGCACAGCATTCCGTCACTGCTGGTGCCTACAATGTATTTGAATACTGCTCCCAGCAATGTTGTGTCTATATCTGAGTTGTTTTCTTGTGCTCCTCACTTTATCCACTCCGATCTAGACGCTTCACTGCTGAGGAGACTAGATCGTAGTTGCTGGAGTGAGGGCCTCAAAAAATGAACTCCGGTACAGACACAACCTTGCTGGGAGCAGTATTCAAATACATGGGCAGCGCCAGAAGTCACTGGATGCGGTGCTGCCTATGACTGAATGAGAGAATCACACCCCTATGACTGAATACAGCAGGTAGGACAAAGTATATATAATGTTATAAAATCATTATACTACCACCCATTTTAATGAAAAAAGCTTGTTAGTGATGCACATTGCATCACTAACAACGCTATGGGGGCAGTGTAGAGGGTACCTAGGACGTGACTGGTTCCCTTTAAATAAGAGAGATATGTCACACACAATAGATAATAATATTTCCCACATGTCTACTTTACATCAGCACAATTTTGTAACCATTTTTTTTTATTAGGAAGTTATAAGGGATCAAAGTTGACCAGCAATTTCTAATTTTTCCAACAAAATTTACAAAACCATTTTTTTTTAGGGACCACATCACATTTGAAGTGACCTTTTGAAGCCTATTGCAGAAATAACCCAAAAGTGACACCATTCTAAAAACTGCACCTCTCCAGGTGCTCAAAACCACATTTAAGAAGTTTATTGACCCTTCAGGTGCTTCACAGGAATTTTTGGAATGTGGGGAAAAAAAATGAACATTTAAATTTTTTTCACAAATCTTACTTTAGACCCAATTTTTTTTAGTTTTACAAGAGTAACAGGAAAAAATGGACCCTAAAATTTGTTGTGCAATTTCTTCTGAGCACGCAGATTTACCCATATGTGAGGAAAAATCACTGTTTGGGTGGACGGTAGGGCTTGAAAGGGAAGGAGCGCCATTTGACTTTTTGAATTCAATATTTGCTTAAATAATTAGTAAACGCCATGTCGCATTTTGGGAGCGCCTGATGTGCCTAAATAGTGGGAAACCCCCACAAGTGACACCATTTTGGAAACTAGACCTCTCAGGTAACTTATCTAGATGTGTAGTGAGCACCTTGAACCCCCAAGTGCTTCACAGAAGTTTATAACGTAGAGCCGTGAAAATAAAAAAAATCAAATTTTTTCCACAAAAAATGATTTTCTAGCCCCAATTTTTTTTTATTTTCATAAGGAGAAGAGGAGAAAATACACCACAAAAATAGTTTTGCAATTTCTCTGGAGTACGCAGATACCCCATATGTGGGAGAAAACACTGTTTAGACGCACGGCAGGGTTCAGAAGGGAAGGAGCACTGTGTGACTTTTTGAACACAAAATTGACTGGAATCGAGAGCGGATGCAATGTTGCGTTTGGAGAGCCCCTGATGTGCCTAAAAAGTGGAAACCCCCCAGTAGTGACCCCATTTTTGAAACTACACCCCTGAAGGATTTTATCAAGGGGTATAGTGAACATTTTGAACCCAGAGGTACGACACAGAATTTGATAACATTAGGTTATCCTATTGAGTATGTTGTCATTAGTCTTGAGCGCAAGTGCTCGCTACTTGAGTATGCACCAAATATTGTAGGTGCTCGATTGATATGCTCAAGTCCACGTCCTGCATGATTCTAACCGTAGCACAGGCCTAACCCCATCCCGAGGGATCCATTCACTATAATGAGGCAGCAGAGTTACTCTGGACTCGGTCTGGCCTTTGGTTAGTGGTGCCCTTTTTTTCAGAGGTTCACAAAACTGTGTCCGACAACATTTTTATACACGCCTAATAAAAAGACGGACATCATGGTATTAAAGGCCAGGCGGCGTCCACGGGGCCACCATCTTCCTTATTACAGGGAATCTTCCACCAGGGGTTCCTTCTGAATCACATATTTTTTAGATTTACATGGAAACCCCGGTGTAATTGCTCAGCGAGTGCAGAATAGATGTGAGCCGAGCCATGCTGCGATCTTTGGGAGGCAGAATGAACAAATCAGCAGCAGGTGAAGAATTTGTTTTATTCATTTTTTTACACTGTTCCTCTTGCGGTTTAAATGATTAGATGACTTTATTCTTTGGTTCGGTGCGATTACTGAGATACCAGATTTACCGTGTTTTTCGGACCATAAGACAAATCTTTTTCCCCTCACATTTCGGAGGAAAATGGGTGGTGGTGCGTCTTATGGTCCGAATACAGGCTTACAGGGGAGTTGCGGTGATGGTGGAGCGGGATCTCAAGAAAGCAGGGTCCCTCCTTCTGGAAGCCGGCAGCTGCAGAAGCTGTGCGATGCTGTGGACCCAGTATTGGCGGTAAAGCAGAGCTTTCCCGGCGGCCGCATTCGCAGACTGGGACCTTGGCCTATGCGAGATCTCAACCTCGCATGCTCTGCCTCCAGCGGCTATCTTCCTGAATCCGTGGGCCTTAAAGAAATGCTGCCGAGATTCCAGTCTGTGCATGTACAGCTAGGGCGGCCATTTTCCTGCAGACCATGGCTTCTGCAAGAAGGCTGCTGGAAAAGGAGTGCACTGCTCTCTGCGTCATCGCCAACACCAGGCCCACAGCATCTCACCGCTCCTGCTGCCTGGTTCCTGAGGGATGAATCCTGCTTCCTGCTATGCCACTCCACCACCACCTCAGCCCGCTGGTGCTGAGGCAACACCTTCTCCCACCCAGGGCACTCTGCAATGCTCCACTTCTGCCGACTTCCTGAGGGATCCTGCTTCCTGTGACCCCCCCCCCCGCTCCACCGCCCCCTAGATAAGAGACCTATTCGAACTATAAGATGGACCCCCGTCTTATATATTTTACAAAGACTAGTTTTTGCATCTCCATAACTTGGTAAAAGTTGAAGGAAAGATGAATGCAGCACCTTATCAGCAAATACTTGAGGCAAATTTGCACTCAGCCCAAAAGCTGCGCATGGGACATACTTGGATGTTCCAACGTGACAACGACCCAAAACACAAGGTGAAGTCGACCTGTCATTGGCTACAGCAGAACAAAGTGAAGGTTCTGGAGTGGCCGTCTCCGTCTCCTGACTTTATTATCATTTAGCCACTCCGGGGAGATCTCAAGCATGCAGTTCATGCTAGACAGCCCAGGAATTTACATGAACTGAAGGCTGTTTGCCAAGAAGAATGGGCAGCTTTACCATCTGAGAAAATAAAGAACCTCATCCACAACTATCACAAAAGACTTCAAGCTGTCATTGATGTTTGAGGGGGCAATAAACGGTATTAAGAACTGGGGTATGTGAACTTTTGATTAGGGTAATTTGGATGTTTTTGGTTGTCATTTAAGATTTAACAAGTGATAGCACAATATTTTGACAATAAATGGCTTCACCCAACCAATAACCATGAGTGGAGAAAGTTTTTTTTGTTATCATTCATATTCTCTGAAACAAGGCCAAGAAAGCAAAAATTCTACCGGAGTATATAAACTGTTTCGCACAACTGTATAATGCATAGCAGTGCAGGATCGCTGCTATACATTATAACCTGTCCATTTTGCAGACACAAGTTACTTTGATCATGCACTGCTCATGATCAAAGTATCTTGCTGGATCCTGGTGACCCGGATTACCATGACAACAATCGGGACCCCACACTGACGGCACGGGGTCTCTGATGCAAGAGCAGAGGGTCTTCTGTCCCTCTGCTCGCTGGCTAAATGCTGAGATCGCACCGATCACAGCATTTATAGGCTTAAAGTGCCGGGAGCTTTGTGGGAATCAGCTGACACCTGGCGGCGATCGCGGGTGTGATTCCCTGTGCGTAATAATACATACCTGGTCCATAAGGCACAGGGACGTATTATTACGCACAATGTCAGAAGGTAGTTGTGCTTTTTTAATGTTAATGTTTGGTTTTCTTGGATACTCACAGAATGGTGATAAACCAGAAAGTTCAAAAAAGTCACTTCTACTTCTTTATTACCATAATCTTTGGAGAGTACATTAGCCACCAGTGCCGATCATATTCATAGGTCACATGCCCAGTTATGTCATCCATTGCCAATCTTGTGCCACCTTCAGTCACTTCATGGACTTCACTGTCGTTGCTCAATGAAAAAATCCTTGTTTTTTTTTCTGTTTAACTAGATGGAATGAAAGTGTGGTATTGCGGAGTCCCTTTTATGGGTTCTACTTGTTGTAACCGATGTTTTAGCAAAGTCTCCTTTTCTTCGTGGTCCTTGTTTGTACAGTAATATGAACTGGATGTTAGGCACAGCGCATTGTTCGATGAGCTATGCATCCGGTCTGTTGTCTGCTTAGACGAATAGTAATAAGCCAGAAGCAGTGCGCTGTCACTATACCTCGCAAAGACCAGTGGTGTCACCTGTGAGGGTGGTGCTACTCCTCCTGCACACAGAGTGTAGTTACACCAGTGTGCAGACAACAGACCTGACATTGCAGCCTTCGCACAAGGGGAGACACCTCAGGGACCAGCCCCTTAAACGAACGTCACTGATGACTCTTTGATTCAGGGTGGCAAACGAAGAAATGGGAGAGTCGAGATGTCCCACCCCTGTCCTGTTGATGCTTCGTTTCAGGGTAGAAAGTGAAGTGACAGCAGTTTCAACTAGTAGATGCAGATTTGTTTGAGAATCCCCAGTGCATGATGGGATACTCAAACAAATCGTCAAAGGAAGTGGGTAATATAAATGGGAGCCTTAGTTGCAGTACAGAGTGATTGGTAGAGAATGGGGAGTAGAGAATATTCATGCTCTTTAATAGCGGGCACACGTGACCGCCAAGCAGCTGCAGGAGCCGCGCTGCGGCTACACTGTGCGTGCTATTAAGGAAAATGAATATTCACTGCTCCCCACAGTGTAGACTGCAGCAGGGGGCTCCTGTTTCCACTGCCCCGCTCTTCTGCCGCTCCTCCCACCACCCACAGTATATATATTCGGACTATTGGATTATAAGACACCCCCCTCCACTTTCCTCCAAAATTTTAGAGGAAAAAGGTGCCTTTTATAGTCCGAAAAAATACGGTATATAGAAAAAAAAATTCTTCGCATTTTGCATTCTCTAACACCAGACAAAAAAATCCCAAAATAATTAAAAATATAGAGCAAATGCATTGATTCACTTGAAATGAAACGACCCTAGTGCTTGTAAATGAAAGTAATTTTGGAATTTACTGCTTAAACCCTTTACTACCCAAGGTGGTTTGCACGTTCATGACCAGGCCAATTTTGACAATTCTGACCACTGTCACTTTTAGGTAAGTACTCTGGAATGCTTCAACGGATCACCCTGATGCTGAGATTGTTTTTGTTTTTTCGTGACATATTGTACTTCATGATTGTGGTAAAATTTCTTCGATATCACTTGCGTTTATATGTGAAAAAAAAACAGAAAATTTAGCAATTTTCAAAATTTTTATTTTTATGTTTTTAAATCAGACTGATATGGCACACAAAATAGTTAATAAATAACATTTCACACATGTCTACTTTACATTAGCTCAATTTTGGAACCAAAATTTTTTATTATTACGGAGCTATAAGGGTTAAAATTTGACCAGCGATTTCTCATTTTTCCAACCAAATTTACAAAACCATTTTTTATAGGGACCACATCACAATTGAAGTCACTTTGAGGGGTCTTTATGACAGAAAACACTCAAAAGTGACACCATTTTAAAAACTGCACCCCTCAAGGTGCTCAAAACCACGTTCAAGAAGTTTATTAACCTTTCAAGTGCTTCATAGGAATTTTTGGAATGTGGAAGAAAAGTATGAACATTTAACTTTTTTCACAAAAATGTTTATTAGACTAAATTTTTTTTATTTTTGCAGGGGTAACAGGAAAAAATGGACCCAAAATTTGTTGTGCAATTTACCCTGAGCAAAAAGAGAAAAACCACTGTGTGGGAGCACGGCAGGGTTCAGAAGGGAAGGAGCGCCATTTGACTTTTTGAATGTAAAATTTGCTTGAATAATTAGCAGACGCCATGTTGTGTTTGGGGAGCCCCTGATGTGCCTAAACAGTAGAAACCCCCCACAAGTGACACCATTTTGGAAACTAGGCCCCTCCGGGACCTTATCTAGATGTGTGGTAAGCACCTTGAACCCCCAGGTGCTTCACAGAAGTTTATAACATTGAACCGTAAAAATAAAATTTTCACATTTTTCCCCACAAAAATGTTTTTTAGCCCCCAATTTTGCATTTTCATAAGGGTATGAGGAGAAATTGCACCATGCAGTTTGTTGTGCAATTTCTCCTGAGTAAGCAGATACCCCATATGTAGGGGAAAACCACTGTTTGGGCCCATGGCAGGGTTCGGAAGGGAAGGAGCACCATTTGACTTTTTGAATGTAAAATTTGCTTGAATATTTAGCTTACGCCATGTTGTGTTTGGGGAGCCCCTGATGTGCCTAAACAGTAGAAACCCCCCACAAGTGACACCATTTTGGAAACTAGACCCATAAGGGAACTTATCTAGATGTGTGGTGAGCACCCTAAACCCCCAAATGCTTTACAGAAGTTTATAACATGGAGCCATGAAAATAAAAAAAATCAAACTTTTTCCACAAAAATGATCTTTTAGCACCAATGTTTTTATTTTCACAAGGGTAAGAGGAGAAAATGGACCCCAAAAACTGTTGTGCAATTTCTTTTGAGTACGCAGGTACCTCATATGTGGGGAAAATACACTGTTTGGGCGCACGGCAGGGTTCAGAAGGGAAGGAGCACTGTGTGACTTTTTGAAAGCAAAATTGGCTGTAATTGAGAGCGGACGCCATGTCGCGTTTGGAGAGCCCCTGATGTGCCGAAATACTGGAAACCCACCACAAGTGATCCCATTTTGGAAACTACAGTCATGGCCAAAAGTATTGAGAATGAGACAAATATTAATTTTTCCAAAGTTTACCGCTTCATTTTTTGTAATGGCAATTTGCATATACTCCTGAATGTCAGAGTGATCAGCTTAACAGCAATTACTGTACTTGCAAAGTCAATATTTGCCCAGAAAATGAACTTTAACCCCTAAAACACATTTCAACATCATTGCAGTCCTGCCTTAAAAGGAGCAGCTAACATCGTTTTAGTGATTGATCCATTAACACAGGTGTGGGTGTTGATGAGGACAGGGCTGGTGATCAATCAGTCATGATTAAGTAAGAATGACATCACTGAACACTTTAAAAGGAGGCTGGTTCTTGGTATCATTGTTTCTCTTCAGTTAACCATGGTTATCTCTAAAGAAACACGTGCAGCCATCATTGCACTGCACAAAAATGGCCTAACAGGGAAGAGTATCGCAGCTACAAAGATTGCACCTCAGTCAACAATCTATCGCATCATCAAGAACTTCAAGGAGAGAGCTTCCATTGTTGTCAAAAAGGCTCCAGGGCGCCCAAGAAAGACCAGCAAGTGCCAGGACCGTATCTTAAAACGGTTTCAGCTGCGGGATCGGACTACCAGCGGTGCCGAGCTTGCTCAGGAATGGCAGCAGGCTGGTGTGAGTGCTTCTGCACGCACTGTGAGGCGGAGACTCTTTGAGCAAGGGCTGGTTTCAAGGAGGGCAGCAAAGAAGCCACTTCTCTCCAGAAAAAACATCAGGGACCGACTGATATTCTGCAAAAGGTACAGGGAGTGGACTGCTGAGGACTGGGGCAAAGTCATTTTCTCTGATGAATCCCCTTTTCGATTGTTTGGGACATCTGGAAAACAGCTTATTCGGAGAAGAAGAGGTGAGCGCTACCACCAGTCTTGTCTCATGCCAACTGTAAAGCATCCTGAAACCATTCATGTGTGGGGTCGCTTCTCAGCCAAGGGAATCGGCTCACTCACAGTCTTGCCTAAAAACACAGCCATGAATAAAGAATGGTACCAGAATGTCCTCCAAGAGCAACTTCTCCCAACCGTCCAAGAGCAGTTTGGCGCCCAACAATGCCTTTTCCAGCATGATGGAGCACCTTGCCATAAAGCAAAGGTGATAACTAAATGGCTCATGGAACAAAACATAAAGATTTTGGGTCCATGGCCTGGAAACTCCCCAGATCTTAATACCATTGAGAACTTGTGGTCAATTATCAAGAGACGGGTGGACAAACAAAAACCAACAAATTCTGGCAAAATGCAAGCATTGATTATGCAAGAATGGACTGCTATCAGTCAGGATTTGGTCCAAAAGTTGATTGAGAGCACGCCAGGGAGAATTACAGAGGTCTTGAAGAAGAAGGGGCAACACTGCAAATATTGACTTGCTGCATTAACTCATTCTAACTGTCAATATAACCTATTGGTACTCATAATATGATTGCAATTATATTTCTGTATGTTATATAAACATCAGACAAACACTAATAAAAACCAGAGGCCAGCAGATCATGTGAAAATATAATTTTGGTGTCATTCTCAAAACTTTTGGCCATGACTGTACACCCCTCAACGATTTTATCAAGGGGTATAGTGACCATTTTGAACCCAGAAGTATGACACCGAATTTGATAACTTTAGGTCATCATACTGAGTAAGTTGTCATTAGTCTTGAGCGCAAGTGCTCGCTACTTGAGTTTACATCAGGTTCTCAGGTATGCACCATGTATCGCACGTGCTCGAGTCCCTGTCTGCATGTCTCATGGTTATTAGACACCCAAAAAAAAATGTGTGGTTCGATCGTGCATGGCAGGCAATCCCCGCAAGGTTTTTTTGGCCGCAAAGTATAAGTGGCGGAGACTCGAGCATTTCACTCGAGCACCCGCGATACTCAGTGCATACCCGAGCACCCGATGCAAACTCAAGTAGCGAGCACTTGCGCTCAACACTAGTCGCCTTATCGTTGTCTTTTTCAAAAGTAAAAAAAAAAAATTCCAACCGTAGCACAACCCTAGAGTTTATTTTTTACGCCGTTCCTCATGCAGTGTATGTGATTAGACCACTTTATTCTTCGGGTCAGTGCGATTACAGCGATACCAGAATCATATCAAGTTTTTATGATTGACAGCTGTCACACACTAAAAGACGCATTTTTTTTTGCTGCAAAATCTAGTTTTTCCATCGCTATATTTTGAGAGCTATAATTTTTCCATATTTCAGCCTACAGAGTCATGTGACAGCTTGTTTTTTGCGGGATGAGTTGACATTTTCATTTTTACCATTTTCAGGCACGTGAAATTATTTGATCGCTCTCTATTCCGTCAGGATAAACAAATACCAACAATTCAGGATTTTTTTTTTATGCTGTTCCGCGTGTGGTAAAATTGATAAGGTAGCTTTATTCTTCGGGTCAGTACGTTTACAGCGGTACCACATTTATATAATTTTTCTATGTTTTGGCTTTTTTACACAATAAAAGCTATATTATAGAAAAAAATATTTTTTTGCATCACTTTATTCTGAGAGCTATAACTTTTTTATCTTTCGGCTGATGGAGCTGTATGGCAGCTTGTTTTTTGCGGGACAAGATGACGTTTTCAGCGGTACCATTTTTATTTACATTCGTCCTTTTGATCGCGTTTTATTCCATTTTTTGTTTGTGGTATGATGATAAAGCATCGTTTTTCCTTCGTATTTTTATTTTTTACCATGTTCACTAAAGGGGCTAACTAGTTGGGACAGTTTTGTGGGTTAGGTCGTTCCAGACGCTGCGATACCAAATATGTGTACTTTTATTGATATTTTTTTTCCTAATATTTATTGATGGGTGCATTATATTTTTATTTTTGGTGGATTATTTTTTTTTTTATATATTTTTACAATTTTTTTTTTCATTTTTTTAACACTTTTTTTTTTACTTTTATCCACTATGGGACTTTCACTTTTTTTTATTGTTATTGCCTCTATAGCATAGGAATGGAGCACCATCCCATTGCTATACAGGCTGTCAGCGCTACAGATGCAGAAGATCCTTTGGTCATGCACTGCGCATGATCAAAGTATCTTGCTGCTGTCTGGTGATCCGAATGTTGTCATGACGACATCCGTGTCACCATGACAACCACGAAACCCGGCCTCAGACAGTGCGGGACAGCGGGGAAGAGGTGAGTATGCAGCGCTTACCTCCGCAATGATGCAATTGACTTTGATCGCAGCATTGCAGGGGTTAATGTGCCGGGAGCGGTGCTGGACTGCTCCCAGCACATAGCACCTGGTGTCAGCTTATTGTCACAGCCTGTGTGTTGGCGATATCAACAGTGCGTACTAATACGTACCTGGCTCTTAAAGCCCAGGGCGCAGGTACGTATTAGTACGCACTGGTCTGTAAAGGGGTTAATAAAGTTCAGCTGCCAGGGGGCCGGATTAAAGGTCATCGAGGGCCCGTAAACTGCCCTTGGGCCTGAGGTTCCACACAGCTGATTGAGTGAGACAAATTTTTCAAGCTGCCAGTATCACTTGAGTATGCTGATATCTTTTAATCATGGCCTGCTTTACCGCTGTGTGCTTACAGAAAGAAAAGAGTTTAAAGTAAAATGTTAATTTCTCAAGTACTGCTGAAATTTTTAACATCTTCACGACCTTTGACTTACCTATATGTCATGTTCAGATAGGGGTTCCCGACCAAAAAAATATAGCTATATCACAATGATCGTGCGTGGCATAGGAGCTGTGCCAGCACAATCGCCACCGGGAGCTCGGTCTAAATGATAGCAGAGCGCTGGCTGTCACAGCCATGAGCGGTGCCCACAACGCCCTCGGCTGTTTAACCACCTAATTGCCACGATCGATATTGATCGCAACATCTAGGAGACTTCATCTCTCCCATCCGATCGGCTCGCCCTTGACATTATCGGGAGGGCCCAATCGTCATCATGGCAATCCAAGGTTATCATGCCTCTCTCTGGGTCTGCCAGCGATTGTGGCCTTTTTAGACCCTGCCAGCAGCATGGTCTAAGAGGCTTCTGCCATGGTAATACTGGCAGGTATAATGCATTGCAATAAAATTCCAAATATCGGCAGCTAAATAAAATCTTTAACTGCACTGGAATGCATTTAACCCTTGATCAGAGTGATAAAAGTTAAAACCCTACAGAGGGACTGTCAAAAATTAAAAAAACAATTCTGAAAATATTATTGTAAAAAAACTCAAATTTTAATAAAATTCTGGCACCTCTCAACTTTTATTCCAGCCCAGGATGCTTTAATACATCCCTCAATTTTTTTTTTTATTTGTTGGCTTTGCCTCAGAAACTGCATTTTTGGTGTCACCCCCACAAGTGTTCTATCAGATTAAGGTCCGGCTGATTGGGCTGACCACTCCATATCTTCAGTTTTATTGGACTGGAACCAAGAATTTGCTCGTTTACTGGTGTGTTTAGGGTCGTTGTCTTGTTGAAACACCCATTTCAATGGCATATTCTCTTCAGCGTAAGGTAACATGACCTCTTCTGGTATTTTAATATATGGAAACTGGTCCATGATCCTTGGTATGTGGTAAATAGGTCCGGCACCATAGTAAGAGAAACATGTCCATATTATGATGCTTGCGCCACCATGCTTCACTACCTTCAGAGTGTACTGTGGCTTGAAAGCAGAGTTTGGGGGTCGTCTGACAAACTGGACCCAAAATGAACAATTTTACTTTCATCAGTCCACAAAATGTTTCTCTATTTCTCTTTAGGCCAGTTGATGTGTTCTTTGGCAAATTGTATCCGCTTCAGTACATGCCTTATTTTTAATAGTGGGACTTTGCGGGGACTTCTTGCTAGAGATTAGCTTCACACAGATGTCTTCTAACTGTCACAGTATTCACCCGTAATTGAGACTGTCTTTGATCATCCTGGAGCTGATCATTGGCTGAGCCTTTGCCATTCTGGCTATTCTTCGATCCATTTGAATGGTATTCTTCCGTTTTCTTCCACATCTCTCTGGTTTTGCTTTCTGTTTTAAAGCATTGAAGATCATTTTGTCTGAACAGCCTATCATTGTCTGCACTTCCTCATAAATTTTACCCTCTAAAATCAACTTTTTAATCAAAATACAGTTATTCTGAACTACATACACAGACTCTAAAAAAACATGAAGGTCATGAATGCTGAGTCTGTTGGTTATCTTAGAATCTACTGCACCAACTGGTAAATTGTTTGACATGTGCTAATATATTTTATGCCAAAAAAAGTGATTAATCTTGTCATATTGAACTGCTATTATTTTGAACACTTCTGTATAAAATGGTCACAACCCCTTCAGTAAACACTGTAAATAAAAAATAAAAATTGCAAAAAGCTATGCTTTATCATACAATCAAAAAAGTGTCATAAAACATGATCAAAAAATTGAATGTCAATAGATATTCCTGAAAACGTCATCTTGTCCTACAAAAACAAGCTGCAATATAGCTCCATCAGCAGAGAAATAAGAAAGCTATAGCCCTCAGAATATAGTGATGGAAAAAACAATAATTTTTTCTATAAAATAGTTTGTGTAAAAGCGGCAAAACATAAAAAAAAGTATATAAATGTGGTATCACAGTTATTGTCCTGACCCGAAGAATAAAGCAGTCTTATACCACACTTGTTCCTGTACCACACTGTGAATGACATAAAAAAAAATCCTGATTAGCTGTTTTTTGTTTATTGCCTTCCAAAAATCTGAATAAAAAGCGATCAAAAATGTCACATGCCCGAAAATGGTACCAATAAAAGTGTCAACTCGCAGAAATCAAGCCCTCACATGACTGTCGGCAATTATGTAGAAAAATTATAGCTCTTAAAACATATTTATGCAAAAAATAGTGTGTGATGGCAGCCAAATATAAAAAAATTATATAAATCTGGTATCTCTGTAATGGCACCGACCCGAAGTATAAAGTTGTGTAATCACTTACACCGCACTAGGAACGGCGTAAAAAATAAATCAAACCAATTCTTGACCTATTATTGATTTTTTTTTTTTTTTTTTTTTCATTCTGCCTCCCAAAGATCAGAGTAGTGCTCGGCTCACCTTTATCCTGGTGTCTCTACACTGACACCCTCGTGTAATCGCTCAGTGTAATCTCTGAAATACGTGATTTAGACGGAACCCCTGACAGAAGATTAACTATAATGAGGCAGATGGAGGCACTGTGGACACTATCTGACCTGTGATCCAGCAGCGCGCATAAAAGCACGGTCCATCACAGTTTTGTAGACTTCTGAAAAGGACACCGCTGAGAGGCCAGACGGAGTCCAGACTAACTCTGCTGCCTCATTAGAGGGAATGGATCCCTCGCAGTTTCATCTGAATCACGTCATTTGGAGAGCACAAAATAAATGTAAAACATTCTTTAAAAACAAGCCTAGAAATGTTTCAGCTCACCGAATCAGTGCAAACCTGTGCTATTATTGTCTGTATCCTCTCTTTTACCTGCTCCCCTGCCCAGGAGATGTGGTTTCATCAGACCATGTTCTTGTTCAGCCACAGACATTACACAGTACACAACACAGGGCACATTTATAAGATTATCTCAGCACATGAAAAAAAAAAGTTAACCCCTTCACCCCAAAGCCTGTTTTCACCTTCCTGACCAGGCCAAATTTTTTAATTCTGACCAGTGTCACTTTGAGGTAATTACTCTAGAACACTTCAACGGATCCCGGTGATTCTGAGATTTTTCGTGACATATTGTACTTCATGATAGTGGTAACATTTATTTGATATCACTTGCGTTTATTTGTGAAAAAATCGGAAATTTGGCGAAAATTTTGCAAATTTCAAAATTTTAATTTTTATGCCCTTACATCAGAGAGATTTGTCAGACAAAATAGTTAATAAATAACATTTCCCACATGTCTACTTTTACATCAGCACAATTTTGGAACCAATTTTTTTTTTTTGTTAGGAAGTTATAAGGGTTAAAAGTTGACCAGCTTTTTCTAATTTTTCCAACAAAATTTACAAAATCATTTTTTTTGGGAACCACATCACATTTGAAGTGACTTTGAGGTCTATATAACAGAAAATGCCCAAAAGTTACACCATTCTAAAAACTGCACCCCTCAAGGTGCTCAAAACCACATTCAAGAAGTTTATTAACCCTTCAGGTGCTTCACATGAATTTTTGGAATGTGGAAGGAAACAATTAACATTTAACTTCTTTTTTTTTTTTTTTTTTTTTTTTTTACAAAAATGTTACTTTAGACCCCTTTTTTTTTACTTTCACAAGAGTAGCAGGAGAAAATGGACCCCAAAGTTTGATGTGCAGTTTCTCTTGAGCACACCAATACCCAATATGTGAGGGAAAACCACTGTTTGGGCGTATAGCAGGGTTCGGAAGGGAACGAGCGCCATTTAACTTTTCAAATGTAAAATTTGCTTGCATAATTAACGGACGCCATGTCGTATTTGGAGGGCTACTGCTAAACAGTGGAAACCCCCCCCACAAGTGACACCATTTTGGAAACTAGACCCCTCAGGGAACTTATCTAGATGTGTGGTGAGCACTTTGAACCCCCAGGTGCTTCACAGATGTTTATAACATTGAGCCGTGAAAATAAAGAAATCATATTTTTCCACAAAAATGTTTTTTTCAGCCCTAAATTTAGCATTTTTACTAGGTTAACAGGAAAAATTGCACCATACAATTTGTTGTGCAATTTCTCCTGAGTAAGCAGATACACCATATGTGGGGAAAAAACACTGTTTGGGCGCATGGCAAGTTTTGGAAGGGAAGGAGCTCCATTTGACTTTTTGAATGTAAAATTTGCTGGAATAATTAGTGGCGCTATGTTGCGTTTGGAGAGCCCCTGATGTGCTTAAACAGTGGAAACCCCCACGAGTGACCCCATTTTGGAAGCTATACACCTCAGGGAACTTATCTAGATGTGTAGTGAGCACTTTGAACCCCCAAGTGCTTCACAGAAGTTTACAACATTGAGCAGTGAAAATAAAAACAAATTTTTCCCGCAAGAATGTTTTTTTGCACAAAATTTTGCATTTTCACAAGGGTAACAGGAGAAATGGACCCCAAAATTTGTTGTGCAATTTCTCTTGAGTATGCAGATACCCCGTATGAGGTCAAAAACTACTTTTGAGGAATAGTGCAAAGCTCAGAAGGGAATAACACTCTTATTGTTCAGATTTTGTTAGACTGGTTTGAGGGTGCCATGTCACATTAGTAGAGCCCCTGAGAGGGGCCAGATCAGATGAGCCCCCACCCCCCATAAGTAACTTAATTTTACAAACTACACCTCTCAGTGAATCCATCTAGGGGTGCAGTGATCATATTGACACTACAGGTGTGTCACATAATTTTATACCATTGGGCAGTGAAGAAAAAGTAATTACATTTTTGCCACGAAAATTTTGTTTTCGCCCCAGATTTTACATTTTCACACTGGGAAATGGGTAAAAGTGGCACCAAAATTTGTCCCACAATTTCTGCTGAATGTAGAAATACCCCATATATGGCTGTATAGTACTGCTTAGCAGGGCCGGCTCCAGGTTTTTCTGGGCCCCGGGCGAAAGAGTCTCAGTGGGCCCCTTTAACACATACCATGATGCACAGATATCACAGAGAAATATAGATATAGTACAATGCAAAGATTTCACTTCTTACATGATATGAGTGATATCTATTGTAAATTCTACAATCGCTCAGAAACTGGCGAATCGCTCCACACGGTATACTGGCCCCCATAATATGTTCCATACAGGAGACTGGCCCCCATATAACACTCCATACGGAATACTGGCCCCCATATAATGCTCTATACAGAATACTGGCCCCCATATACAGTGGTGGCCAAAAGTATTGGCACCCCTGCAATTCTGTCAGATAATACTCAGTTTCTTCCTGAAAATGATTGCAATCACAAATTCTTTGGTATTATTATCTTCATTTAATTTGCTTGCAAGGAAAAAACACAAAAGAGAATAAAGCAAAAATCGAATCATTGATCATTTCACACAAAACTCCAAAAATGGGCCAGACAAAAGTATTGGCACCCTCAGCCTAATACTTGGTTGCACAACCTTTAGCCAAAATAACTGCAAACAACCGCTTCCGGTAACCATCAATGAGTTTCTTACAAAGCTCTGCTGGAATTGTAGACCATTCTTCTTTGGCAAACTGCTCCAGGTCCCTGATATTTGAAGGGTGCCTTCTCCAAACTGCCATTTTGAGATCTCTCCACAGGTGTTCTATGGGATTCAGGTCTGGACTCATTGCTGGCCACCTTAGAAGTATCCAGTGCTTACTCTCAAACCATTTTATAGTACTTTTGGAAGTGTTTTGGGTCATTGTCCTGCTGGAAGACCCATGACCTCTGAGGGAGACCCAGCTTTCTCACACTGGGCCCTACATTATGCTGCAAAATTTGTTGGTAGTCTTCAGACTTCATAATGCCATGCACACGGTCAAGCAGTCCAGTGCCAGAGGCAGCAAAGAAACCCCAAAACATCAGGGAACCTCCACCATGTTTGACTGTAGGGACCGTGTTCTTTTCTTTGAATGCCTTTTTTTTTTCCTGTACACTCTGTTGATGCTTTTTCCTTAGAAGCTCTACTTTTGTCTCATCTGACCAGAGAACATTCTTCCAAAACGTTTTAGGCTTTCTCAGGTAAGTTTTGGAAAACTCCAGCCTGGCTTTTTTATGTCTCGGGGTAAGAAGTGGGGTATTCCTGGGTATCCTACCATACAGTCCCTTTTCATTCAGACGCCGACGGATAGTACGGGTTGACACTGTTGTACCCTCGGACTGCAGGGCAGCTTGAACTTGTTTGGATGTTAGTCGAGGTTCTTTATCCACAATCCGCACAATCTTGCGTTGAAATCTCTCGTCAATTTTTCTTTTCCGTCCACATCTAGGGAGGTTAGCCACAGTGCCATGGGCTTTAAACTTATTGATGACACTGCGCACGGAAGACACAGGAACATTCAGGTCTTTGGAGATGGACTTGTAGCCTTGAGATTGCTCATTCTTCCTCACAATTTGGTTTCTCAAGTCCTCAGATAGTTCTTTGGTCTTCTTTCTTTTCTCCATGCTCAATGTGGTAGACACAAGGACACAGGACAGAGGTTGAGTCAACTTTAATCCATGTTAACTGGCTGCAAGTGTGATTTAGTTATTGCCAACACCTGTTAGGTGCCACAGGTAAATTACAGGTGCTGTTAATTACACGAATTAGAGCAGCATCACATGATTTTTCAAACAGTGCCAATACTTTTGTCCACCCCTTTTTTTAGGTTTGGTGTGGAATTGTATCCAATTTGACTTTAGGACAATTCTTTTTGTGTTTTTTCATTGAAGACAAATTAAATGAAGATAATAATACCAAAGAATTTGTGATTGCAATCATTTTCAGGAAGAAACTGAGTATTATCTGACAGAATTGCAGGGGTGCCAATACTTTTGGCCACCACTGTAACGCTCCATACAGAATACTGGCCCCCATAAAACGCTCTGTATAGGATACTGGCCCCCATATAATGCTCCATACAGGATACTGGTTCCCTTATATCACTCCATACTGGATACTGGCCCCCATATAATGCTCGATATAGGATACTGGTTCCCTTATATCACTCCATACTGGATACTTGCCCCCATATAATGCTCCATGCAGGCTGTTCCCCCCACATAATGCCCTATGCAGGATGTCCCTTTCCCCCCATATAATGCCCCATGCAGGATGCCCCCCCATATAATGCCCCATGCCGGATGTCACACACCCCTCTTTATAATGCCCCATGCAGGATGTCACCCCCCCCATATAATACTCCATGCAGGCTGTTCCCCCCACATAATGCCCTATGCAAGCTGTTACCCCCTTATAATGCCCCATGCCGGCTGTTCCCCCCCTTTATAATCCCCCATGCAGGATGTCACCCCCCTCTTTAAAATGCCCCATGCAGGATGTCACCCCCCTCTTTAAAATGCCCCATGCAGGATGTCACCCCCCTCTTTATAATGCCCCATGCAGGATGTCACCCCCCTCTTTATAATGCCCCATGCAGGATGTCACCACCCCCCTCTTTATAATGGCCCATGCAGCATGTCACTCCCCTCCCCTCTTTATAATGCCCTATGCAGGATGTAACCCCCCCTCTTTATAATGCCCCATGCAGGATGTAACCCCCCCTCTTTATAATGCTCCATGCAGGATGTAACCCCCCCTCTTTATAATGCCCCATGCAGGATGTCACCCCCTCCCCTCTTTATAATGCCCCATGCAGGATGTCACCCCCTCCCCTGTTTATAATGCCCCATGCAGGATGTAACCCCCCCTCTTTATAATTCCCCATGCAGGATGTAACCCCCCCTCTTTATAATGCCCCATGCAGGATGTAAACCCCCCCCCTCTTTATAATGCCCCATGCAGGATGTAAACCCCCCCCCTCTTTATAATGCCCCATGCAGGATGTCACCCCCTCTTTATAATGCCCCATGCAGGATGTCACCCCCTCTCATTATAATGCCCCATGCTGGATATCACCCCCTTTCTTTATAATGCCCCATGCTGGATGTCATCCCCCCTCTTTATAATGCCCCATGCAGGATGTCACCCCCCCCCCCTCTTTATAAAGCCCCATGCTGGATGTCATCCCCCCTCTTTATAATGCCCCATGCAGGATGTCACCCCCCCTCTTTATAAAGCCCCATGCAGGATGTCGCCCCCCTCTTTATAATGCCCCATGCAGGATGTAACCACCCCCCCTTTATAATGCACAATGCATTGATGTCACCCCCTCTCTTTATAATGCCCCATGCAAGGTGTCACCCCCTCTCTTTATAATGCCCCATGCAAGGTGTCACCCCCTCTCTTTATAATGCCCCATGCAGGATGTCACCCCCTCCCTTTATAATGCCCCATGCAGGATGTCACCCCCCCCCTCTTTATAATGCCCTATGCAGGATGTCACCCCCCCTCTTTATAATGCCCCATGCAGGATGTCACCCCCCCCCCATATTATGCCCCATACCTCCATACATAAAAAAAAAAAAAAAAATCAAATACTCACCTCACTCCTCCTCACCTGCTGCAGCTGCTCAGGTCTGGACTCCAGCATCGCCGGCGTCTTCCCGCTCTGCGCTGCCTGTGATGGTTCTGGGGAGGGCGCGAATGAAAGACGTCCCCGCACCCTCTGACCTGAGATGTCACAGGGAGCGCACAGCAGGAAGACAGCGGATCTGCGGAGGCACGGGGAGAGGTAAGTATCCGGCTGCCGGGGCCCTGAGCAAGCGGGGGGGAAGGGCGGGCGCTGGCACCGCTCTCCTCCACCCATAGCCCGGCGGGGTGCTTGACCGCAAGTGGGCCCCCCTCCTGCTCAGGACCCCGGCACTTGCCCGGGTGCTGACGCTGCCCCTGCTGCTTAGCCACACGGCGAGACTCTGGAGGGACGGAGCGCTTTTTGCCTCCTGGAGCGCAGATTTTCTTAGAATAGTTTGCGGACTCTATATACAGAGACCCTACGTGCTAGGAGAGCAGAATCCCTCTCATGTGACCCCATTTTGGAAATTATACCCCTTTGTGAATTTATCTACAGGTGTAGTGACGATTTTGACTTTTACTTTAATTTTTTCACTGAAGGGGTTAACTAGTGGTACAGTTTTATAGGTCAGGTCATTACGAACACAATGATACCAAATATGTGTACTTTTATTGTTTTTTTTTTTTTTATACAGATAAATATTCTTATTGAATTAATATTTTTTCTTTTTTTTGTGATTTTTTTTAATTTTTTTTACATTTTTTTAAAATATTTTTATAATTTGTATTAAATATTTTATTACTTTTTTTTACATTGTACCACGGTGGGACAAGATTATCAAACTGGCAGATCGTTGATCTGAAGCTCTGCAGTGCATCTGCACTGCAGAGCATCAGATCAGCGTCTGACAGGCAGTAAGGAGGCATCTCAGCTCCTGCTCTCTGAGAAGGCGCTGAGTGGCCACTTTCCTGTAGGACCCTGAAGGACCCCGTGGGCATCTTGGGACCGGGGGTGACCATGGAGACCATCAACACAACACGATCACATTGCGTTGTGTTGATGGGATCACAGAGGGAACCCACTCCCTCTGCGATGTCGCTGTCACTACTGACAGCGGCATCAGAGGGGTTAAACGGTGCTGCGGTGTGTCAGCTCTCACACAGAGCTGACACCCGCATGTGATCGTGGCGGCGCTCAGCGTGAGCCCACCCGATCACCATACCGTACATGTACTTCTCTTTGAGGGAACGCAACTCCCTCAGAGCAGTACATGTACGACACATTTCTGGAAGGGGTTAAACACCTCCCATTGGAACTTATTATTCCAAGATCTATTGATTAAAATGAAAATTAATTATTGTTTGTGGGACAACTCTTAAGGCGCACCTGTCATCAGGATTGTGCTCAGTAAACTACATACACTGTCAGGAGGGTGACATTACACTGATTAAAATGATACATTGGTTGATGAAATCCGTCCTGTGGTTTTTGTGTAATCTTTACTTTCAGTTTGGAGATAATGATATTCTCGTGCTCCTCGGCGGCCTGTGGGGTGGGCTCTATCTGGTGCTCTGCTTATATATTCATCTGTATGCTCTTATTACAGCTCAGTGTGCCTTCACTGACCTGCCTCCTATTTTACATAATGTATCTAGTAGTGCGGGGCTAGCCCTCCTTGCCCGGGCTTAGAGCTTTAGTAGGCATCCCTTTCTTGGAAGGTTTGTTGTGGTACCATGTTGGTTGTTGTTTCCATTTGATGATAATGGATTTGATGGTGCTCCTGGGGGATCATCAGAGATTGGGATATTTTTTTTTAATAACCCAACCCTGACTTGTACTTATCAAAAACTTTGTCCCAGACTTGTTTGGAGATCTCCTTGGTCTTCATAGTGGTGTTTGGTTATTGGTGCCTCTTGCTCAATGGTGTTGCAGCTTCTGTGGTCGTTCAAAAAAGGGATGTACAGTATATACTGACAGACCATGTGACATTTACATTGCACAGATGTGGACTTGCTTTCACTCAATATGTGACTCATGATGGTAATTTCTTGCACCAGAAATTTCAGGGGCTTCATCAAAAAAAGGTGTGAAAACATATGCACATGCTAATTTTTAGTTATTTGATGCCATACATTTTACTTTATCCCTATATTTTTCTCACTTCACTACCTTAGTCTATTTGATGCTGAAGCATCACATACAAATCTGATTACAAAATGATTTAAACACAGGTTGTAATGTAACAAAATAGGTAAAAAGACAAGTGGTGAATAATTTCGCAAGCCACTGTATACTTGACTTGACACCTTTTTAACTATTTAAACCTGCCCTGTTACAATTAACTGATACATACTGTCTAATTTTTTTTTTATTTTTTATTTTTTTAGATGTGATTAAGTTTTTTTTCTTCCCTAAAACGCATAAGATATTTTAGACAATAAAAGGCGTTTATTTTGTTTTAATACACAAGCACTTGTGCCTGATATTTATATTTTGATTCTTTAATGACATGTTTTCATATAATTACTACTTACACATAATTCTACGTGCCTGGAGCAAGCCATCCAAAGGCGTTCTCCCAATTAAGCCTGCTGCCGATTCTGATTTATGCCTACCAAATAAATAATAATAATGTAATAATAAATAAACTGACCTAATAGAATAAATGTTTCAAACCTTTAAATTGCCGTAATACAGTTGTTACCTAAAACTGTCTTGATCCATAATGCAAACAGCATATAAACGTAGTTTTTGTTATTTTCTTTATCCATACATTTCATGTCCATACATTCCATACGTTCTTGAATACTTCATAATAGTTGTAATAATCAAGAATGAAACATCCAGACTGCAATGCGGGCTCAAAACAAGCTTGCAGACTGCAGTTGGAGTAACTGTGTGGGCAGTCCGTGTGCACATGGACACTATGATTATGTAAGGGGGTGACCGTTCCGGTCATGTTCCTCTTCCTTCCTTATGCACAATGTATTGTCCTCTGCTTATATGTCTACGAACATGTATGTGACCGTTGTATGAACTGTTAGTTGCATGATCAATTAGGTTTAAATAGGATCTGGGCAGTGCAGAGGTGGGCACTTTAAGATAAGATGGAGTTAAGGTAGGAAATAGTTAAAGAATTAGGAGTTGCTCAGAGTGGGAGGAGCAGGACAGTGGAGACTGGGGGAAGTGACTGTTGAGGGCAGTGGTTACAGGACCAGGGAAAGGAGCAGCAGCATAGTCAGTCCAGCAGCAGAGAATCGTCGGCCTGTAAATCAGACTAAGGCTATGTGCCCACGATGCAGAAATGCTCCGGATTTTTCCTGAGCATTTCTGCATCTCCCTGGCAGAAAAAATGCATGCGGATTGTACATGCGGATTGTACATGCGTTTTCCTGCCATGGACAAGCGGCTGTGAAGCGTTCTTCACATGCATTTCCTCATGCGGGTTGTCAAGCTCTTTCCAAGCGATTTTAGCATCACTTGGAAAGTGCTTGACAACTTGGTCACACTATATAAATCCATGCAACCGGCATGGATTTATATAGTGTGACCGAAAGAATGGTAAAAAATAAATATATACTTACCTTCTGATGGCCCTCGGTGTCCTTGTCTTGGCTTGCCGGCAGCTCGTGGTAGACTAAAGGACCTGCCGACGTCAGCGGTCGCGTGTCCCGTCACATGACTAAATGACATCACCGCCGGTCCTTGAGTCCACTGCGAGCTGCCGGCAAGCCGAGACAAGGACACCGGAGGCCATCAGAAGGTAAGTATAATGTTTATTTTTTATTTTATTTTTATTTTTTATGGTACCCGGGTCCGGAGGAGAGTCTCCTCTTCTCCAAACCCGGGTACCATCCGCACATTGAAATGCATGGAATCCGCATCTACATATGCAGTGATGCGGATTCCATGCGTTCCAATGTAAGTCAATGGCGGCGAAAACGCTGCGCTTCCGCAAAATAATTGGTAGTGCTGTGGATTTTTCCGCACAGCACATGCGGGTCATCATTGGGGAACATGGCAGGCCTTCTATCAAGCGTTTTTTAAGTGTTCATGCAGTGGAATTGCCGATGCGGAAATGCTTAAAAAACGCATAGTGGGCACACAGCCTAAGAGTTTACCATTACGCCCAGGACCTACAGTCTAGAAGAGGAAGCTGTGTGGCTTCCTTTAAGTCCTCCAAGAAGCGGAGGACTGGATGGACGGGGATTAGTCCCGAGAAGGCTGTGCTTGACTCAAAAGGCTGCAATGCCTCAGCTATCTTAAGGGTCAAAGAGGCTAGCTAAGAAAATGAATAGCTCAGGACAAACAGATGGTAAATAAGAACTCGTGCTGTGTAAAGAACTGTAACTCTGTCAATGTGAATGTCCTGTCCTGCTATGCTGAAGAAGAAAGTAAAGTTGTGTTTTGATATAAACATGGAGTGGAAGTCCTTTAATGTAGAAGAGGCGGTCCCTGAAGGCATGGATCGAGGATGAATCAGAACTACAACCAGAAAGTAAGTGATGTGCAGCACAAGCACCACATGGAAAGATTAGGATCCTTGTCTTTGGGAGCCCGGTTGAAGGAGTACAGCATTCCCTCGGCATCACAGCCACCATAGGTCCCTTACTATTAGACAGCAGCAGGACAGAGACGCTGCCTGATGATCCAGGGCAACACCTCTACGGCAACAGGGACCTCCCCCTTCCTGAAGCCTCTGGTTCATATGGTCTGTCCACACTGTTACTCTTACTGCAGCTTGGAAGCCTGTTTGAGGCCGCATCGCAATCTGGACGTTTCTTTCAGTGGTGATTATTATGAATTATTTTTTCTTTAAGATTAAGATTTTATGCTCAACTGGATGATTGTCTTTAGAATTGAATTCACTGTTACATAACCTTTTATTTCAGGTCTTCATTTGGAAATTGGATGTGTTCAAACCTTGAAACTAAAATATTTGATGTGGACTATTTCAGCTTTTTGTTCTCAGCACTTACAGGTAAAGTATATTTCAAAGTCCTTTTAATGCTTAGATTCTGTTTGGTAAATTTCCAATGAAAAAGTTATGATAGAGGAGCATGTGATACATGAGGCTCCTCCATTTCAAAAACTCTTAACTTAAAAAAAGCAGTTTTTCAATTGGAGTAGGTTCTAGTCACATACCCTTCTGTTAACTATCAGAATTAGAGAGCACTAAAAAGGACAGGAGTGGAACCTATAATACTTATATATTAGTAAGTGGAACAAAATCATGTCCCAGATATGATGATGAGGAAAATTATTTTTATTCACATTGTGTTTCAACACCGTACCGGCGTCTTGTTCGAGTGAAAAAAACAAATGTGCAAAACATGACAACAGATGGGGTTTTAAACACCGAAAGGAAACACAGAAAGATTGTATTGAGCTTTGTAACATGTCGTTTACCTCACAATAGAGCTGGATTCCCATCTACATTGCTCAGTATTGCTGTATAAACTCCTACTTATTGCTGCTTTTGTCTTTGTGTTAACTAAGGAATGAAGAGCACTAATTCCTCATGTCTGTGTGTACTGTATTCTTGGGTTATATAAGAGATCATAGTAGCTAGTTTCCTCCCACCAGCTCAGTCAATTCTAAATTAAGAGCTAGAGCCTGAAGAGGGGAAAAGTGGTGAACATGCAGGATAGGAGACATATTAATGTTACTAATTGTGTTATTCCTTATATATGCACGTTTGACTTATTGCTTCAAGTTTCATGTTCGGCCTTTTGCCCCACATTTGGCGTTTGTTTGGCCTGCCAAATCTGTCTCCTATCTTGGTTTATCTTCCAGCTTGATTTAACCTTGGGTCATGTGGTTTGACTTAATTAGCCTTTTGCCTTGTGTTTTGGGGAGGCTGGCTGCCTAGTAGCTTTGTAGGTGTTACCAAAAAAAGCTTCAACTTAACCCACAAAAAGACATGTCCATTATCTGTTAAAGGAAATATAATCGCAGTTACTGGTAGCACAGAGACTTTGGAGAAGCAACAAGGCTACCCCACAAGAAATCTGGTGAAATCTGCACTACCACATACAAATAATTTCCGCTCCCTTCTGAGCTTCACAGTGCCTAAACTGCACTTAATGTCCACATGTTTGGCATTAGTGTAGCAAGGAGAGCCCAATAATTTACAAGGTGCGTGTCTCCAGAAACACAAGCTGGGCACAATGTATTGGGACCTACAATTTATTGGCTGTACAAAGACATATTTGCAATTTTCTCTCTGCAACATCCACAACGTGGTTTTTGGAAATCGCAGTGTGTCAATATCATCCCTGTAGATAAATTTCCTGAGGGGTGTAGTTTTCAAAATAGGGTCACTTGAGGGGTTATTTTTCTGGTCTGCCACTTAATGGCTCTGTATATGTAATCTGCCCTACTATTGTAGGAAAATTTGCCCTCCTTCCCTCCCTAGCCCTGCTGTGTGGCCAAACAGTACTGTGGAAGAAAAATAGAGTATTGCCACTCTCAGGAGAAATTGTGTGACAAATTATATATATGGGGCCATATTTTCTGATTTTTACTATGGAGGGAATGAAGAATCTGGTGCTGAAACATCATTTTAGTGGTAAAAATGTAATTACTTCACTGCCCAATGGTATAAAATTCTGTGACACACCCGTGGTGTCAACATTCTCACTGCACATGTGGATTAATTCATTGAAGTGTGTAGTTTGTAAAATGGGGTCACTTATGGTGGGTTCTGTTCTCTCACCTCTTGGGCTCTGCCAATGTTACATTGCACCTGCAAATTATTCCAGAAAAATCTGAATCCCAATATGGTGCTCCTTCCCTTCTGAGCTTTGCACTGTGTTTGAAAATTAATTTCTGACCACATACTGGGGGTATTGTGTTCTCAGGAAAAATTGCGTAACAAATGATGTGGTCCAATTTCTGCTATTAGCCCTTTTGAAAATCAAAAACTTGGGGTTAAAACAACATCTTAGTGGAAAAAAATCTAGTTTTTCATTTCCACACCCAATGTTATACAATTCTGCAAATCACCTGTGGGTTTAAAATGCTCACTACACCTTCAGAGGTGTAGTTTTCAAAATGGGGTCGCGTTTTCTACTGTTTTGGAATCTAAGAGGCTCTCCTTATGTGACATGGTGTCCACAATCTGTTTTAGCAAAAATAGTGCTCCTTCTCTTTGCCCAAACAGTAGTTTCTGGTCACATATGGTGTATCGGCGTACTCGGGAAAATTTGCGCATCAAATACTCTTTTAAAAATTAAAAACTTTAAAGCTGAAGCAACATTTTCATGGAAAAAAAAATATTATTTTCACAGCTGGATATTCTAAAATTATGTGAAACATTAGTGGGTTCAAGGTGGTCATCACACCACTTAGATGAATTCCTTGAGGGGTGTACTTTCCAAAATGTGGTTATTTTGGGGGTGATTTCTGCCGTTGTGCACATTGGAGGCTCACCAACTATGTCTTTGCGTCTTCAAACTATTGTTGGAAAATTTGAACTCCAATAATCAAATGACGCTCATTCCCTTCCACCCAAACAGTAGTTTCGCACCACATATAGGGAATCGGCGCATACAGGAGAAATTGCATAAGAAAAAATGGAAACACTTTCTCCTGTTATCCTTGTGAAAATGGAAAATTTGGGCCTAAAGCAACATTTTTGTGGGAAAAATGTAATTTTTTTTCTTTTTCACCGCCCAATGTTATAAATATAAAAGTAAAAAAAAATTTCTACTCCCCTTAATAAATTTCATCAAAGGTTTCAGTTTGCAAAATGGGGTCACTTGTAGGCATTTCTTACTTTAGGGCATATCAAGGCTCTCCAAATGCCACATGGTGTCCGCAATCTGTTCGAGCAAAAATTGTGATCCAAAAGTCAAAGGGCGGTCCTTCATTTCTGAGCCCTGCCATGTACCCAAGCAGTATTTTCCTACCACATATGAGGTATCTGCATGCTCAGGAGAAAATGAAAAACAAAATCTATTGTGCATTTTCTCTTGTTACTTTTGTGAAAATGAAAAATTTTGGGCTAAAGCAACATGTTAGTGGGAAAAAAACAACTTATTTCCACAACTTAATACTATAACATTCCGTGATGCACCTTTAGGTTGGTCAGCACACCCCTATATGAAGTTGTTGAGGGGTAGAACCAAAACAAAAAAGCCAATAAGTTAAATATATAAAGTTTATTAATGCAAAAGATATTAACAAGAATTCTGTAGAACAGAGACGTAACCCGCAGGTCCTGTAGCTCACCGCATCTTGATCTGCCCCCGGGCCGTGTCACGTGACCAGACTCCGATCATGTGCTTGTCACATGGTCTGGTCTCCGCTCGCGTTACCCGGCCTGGGCTATCAGATGACGTGGCAGAGGGTGGGACTTTTGCAGACTCCGTGGTTCAATCTGCGGCATTTCCCTCTACCCCTGACCCCTGGTAGCATATGATTGGATGCGGTTAATATAAAAGGTGCACCATGCTGATCTGACGCCACGCCCCCTGACAAAGGCTAGGACCCGGAAACATGTGTAGGGACCTGGCGTCAGCACAGCATGAGGGATGGCCACAGAGGACTCATGTCAGTATGGCTGTCTGATTGTGTCCAGATATCTCTGAACAATAGTGCTGAAATCATTTAGTATATAGCACTTGTTTATCCAGTACCCTCAATGCCATTATGTATGGGCCTAATTTTGAATTACGTAATATACAGTATGTGTATCCCATCTCCTTCTGTTGTCCCTGATGCATTAGCATTGCTCTCTGGTTACGTCTCTGTTCTGTAAAATTCTTGTTAATATCTTTTGCATTAATAAACTTCATATATTTACATTATTGGTATTGGCTTTTTTGTTTTGGTTCTATTTTGTATTTATAGCCATGGTTTGAATATTACTAGATTGCCCTCAGTATATTGTGCTACTTTTTGGAGCATTATTTGCTTGTTATAAAGTTGAATTTATTTTGAACTCCTTGGGGTGTGTAGCTTCTAAAATGGTTTCACCTTTGTGGGGTTGTGGAGGGTTTCTGCTTTTTTGGTACCTCAGGGGCCTTGCAAATCCACAATCTATTACAGCCAAATTTACGCTCCAGAAATCAAATTGCACTTCTACCCTCACATGCCCTGCTGTGCGCCCAAGCAGTAGTTTCTCACCACATCTGGGTTATCTGTGTACTCGGTTGAAATTGCACAACAATTTGTGTGTTGTTTTTTTTCTCCCTATTACTTTTGTGAAGATGAAAGCAACATTAACCCCTTTCTGACGAGAGACGTCGCTGTGGTCTGGGCCTTAATGACCGGGTACGTATAGATACGTCTTGGCGATCGCAGACGCACAGAGGCTGTGCACGCGCGCGAGATCGCCGCCAGGTGTCAGCTGATTCTGACACCTGGCACTTTAACCCCCTAAATGCTGCGATCGCAGCATTTAGTGAGCGAGCAGAGGGACAGAAGCCTCTCTGCTCTTGGATCGGACTCTCCACATCTTTTGGAGAGCCCCTGATGTGCAGAGCGGGATCGTAAGAGACCCTGCTTCCTTACGATCCTCCACCACAGCGACTCCCCGGTAAACCGATATTCGGACCATAAGACACACCACCATCCATTTTCCTCCCGAATGGGGGGGTGGTGGAGTGCATCTTAAGGTCCCAAAAATACGGTATATTCCCCCATCCTAATCCTGGTATGCATGCCCCCCTCATTCCTATCCTGGTATGCATGCCCCCCTCATTCCTATCCTGGTATGCATGCCCCCCTCATTCCTATCCTGGTATACATGGCCCCCATCCCTAATCCTGGTATGCATGGCCCCTTCATCCCCATCCTGGCATGCATGGTCCCATCATCCCCATCCTGGTATATATGGCCTCCTCATCCCCATCCTGGTATGCATGGTCCCCTCAACACCATCCTGGTATGCATGGCCCCCTCCTCCCCACCCTGGTATGCATGGCACCCCTCATCCCCATCCTGGTAAGCATTGTCCCCCATCACTGCACACATGAAAAAAATAAACACTACTCATCTTCCCTCTGCTCCAGCGCTGCATCCCGTTCTGCTGCGGCAGCTGTTCTCAACCTGTGAGCTGTGCATGACGTCACTGCCGTCTGCCCCCACACGGAGAGGTCATCTGCTGGAATATTCACTCCTCTCCACACCGGGACTATGGGAGTGGAGAGCAGTGAATATTCCTTTTCTTTAATAGCGGGCACACAGTCAGTCTCAGCCACGGCTCGGCGATAACGTGTGTCCGCTGTTAAAGAGCATTAATATTCACTCCTCTCCACGCCCATAGACCCAGGCTTGGAGAGCAGTGAATATTCATGCTCTTTAATAGCGGGCACATAAGATGTCCCCCACTGTCGGCACTGAACTGTCACTGCGTGTTTACATGCAGTGACAGTTCAAATACATGACGGACATAGCAGGGCAAGGAGTCAGTCATTGAACGTAAAGGGATTAAAGGGAATCGGTCACCAGGTTTTTGCTACCCCATCTGAGAGCAAAATAATGTAGGGGCAGAGATCCTGATTATAGAGATGTGCTACTTGCTGAGCTGCTTGCTGTCATTTTGATAAAATCACTGTTATCTGTTGCAGATCTAGCAATTCACTTAATGTTGATCTCTGTTAAACCCTGCACACACCACTGATTGGCAGCTTTCTTTTTCTGCCTATTTACAGTATACATAGAAAGCTGCCAATCAATGGAGCACTGGGTTGTACAGCGCTCGTGAATATGCTTGACCTGCAGCAGGTTTACTAGTACTCTAATGATGAACTCTTGCTGATAAGTGATTTTTTTTCTTCTTCAAAACTACACTATGCAGCCCAGTAAGTGATACATTGCTGGAATCAGGATCTCTTTCTCTGCATTATGCTGCTCTGAGATTAGATGGCAAAAAACTGCTGATTTATTCTGCACTGCCCATTTGACTGGATTATTCTTAGGATTTTTCCTTCAGGTGTAAGATCTTTCAAGTTATGTTCCCTCCCTATCCAAGTGTTACTTTGTAATTCTCTCACGGGTGCTGTTATGGATGGTGGGAAAAATGAAAATTACTTGTAATTTGGTTTTCCAGAAACCCACGATAACACTCTTACTTATTGCCTCCGGCTTGTAAATTTTTTGAGGTATTTTGTTTCTTCCTTGTGTGAAGAGATATACCAAATAAAGTTGGTTGAGTATCAATGAAGATGTAAGATGATTATCCATTTAAATGGCTCCTGTTTGATTACATCAGGATCCACGCATTAGGGCTGGCTTTCAGTAAGAGCTGGGGCTCGCGGGCACAACTACCACTCTCAATACATAGACTGAACCTGCGCTTCCCCTATTAGTGGAAGGCGAACACTGCCAGGAGGAATAAAGTTAATTTCCTCCCCGCAGCGGATGGTCTAAGTGCAGGCGCCAGGCAGGTTCACAGCGCTATTAACCTGCAGATTAACCCCCTATCTGCAGATTAATAGCATTTTTCAGTTGACCAGTTCCCTTTAAGAACTCTACTTTTGTTTCATTAAATAGTTATTTTTTATTAAAACACAGGTCATTGGTTTGTTCCTAGACAGAACTCTGATAACAGTACTATTCCTGTAATGGGCAGTGTACCTTTGTGTCCATGCCAAGGACAGATTTTTAAAAAGAGAAAGTGAACCCATGAAAGTTCCTATTTAATGTCAGCAAGCAAATATCGCAAATTTGAAGGCATCATTACAGAAAGCATATTTAAAAATTACTAAACTTTCTTGAAACTGGAATATCTAATAATAATATCCAAGATTTCATCACATTCTAGATGTATGAAGCACCATACGAGTGGCATCATGGTTGGTGGAACTTCTCTCAAGAAACTGGAATATTTTTTTAGGTTGTGCAGTGAAATACTATGATTTTTTTCCTCACAACTTTTACTGAAAGGAAAATGTTTTACAATTTACCCAGATGCATCATTTTTATTATATATTTAATCCTATGCATTGTAGAAATCCAGTCTGTGTTTTGCATGATGACAAATTGCTATGGTTTTTCCTTAATTTTTTTTCTTTTTTTTTTATTTAAAAGGATTTTCTGCTGAACAGCTGTCATGGATGCAAAGTAATAAAATAGCTTCTAAAGTGAGCAGTACCAAAGTCTCCCCGATCACGCTTTTCTTGACAGATCAACCATTTTTTGCACATCACAAGACTGTCATGCAGGTAGTATTATTTCATATAAAATAAAATACTATTGCTTAGCATGGTAAAGTGTTCTGTACTACTACCATATGTATTGAAATAATTATAAAACATCTGTAATAAAGTGTATAATATAACCCCTATGAGTGTTGTGTGTAAAAACTTAAAATAATGAACACTTTATTTTTCTTTTAAAATGAAATTGTACATCCAGACAAGTTATGTTCATCAAATATATAATGTTCTGAAAAGTAATTCTTCCTTTTACTTACAAGTAAAGTGAAGAATTACTAAGTAGTGATGAGCGAGCACTAAAATGCTCGGTTTGCTTGTTGCTCTGGTCGATCAAATCGTAATGCTCGTGTGGTCGACCCCAGCAACGAGCCCAATGTAAGTCAATGGGAAACTAGGGTATTTTTCCAGCGCCCCCCTCCCGGAGGTCTGCAGGGGCCTAAAAATTGCCCTAATCTATGGGAACAGTGCTCAATGGACATGGGAACAGCATGGGAAGACCACTGGAATCATCTCTGACTCCCAGGTCACTACTGTGAACAGTGTTGTCAGAGTATTGGCATTGCTTTCAACAGTGAAAAATACCTTCACTGGTAATGTCATTTTAACATTTTACTTCCTTATCTGGCCATGTGGTATGTGAGACATGATCAGATACATCCTGTTTCATTTTTGAAGGAGGGACTCAATGTCACAAAGCCTATTTTTATAGGGCCGTCATGCGGCCCTTACTATTGTTAGAGGTACATCAGCTAGCTATGCTTTGTTGTTCTAATTATTAAGGAGCGGGTCTCCTATACTATTATAGTGTATGCAGTAACTCACAAAATTTGGAAAAACCCCAATACACCTTTGAAGACACACAGAGCACCTGTTGCCGCTTGGCCTAGGCAGTTCTGCAGTGCTTCCAGCTTCCGACTGATGTGGTAATTTCGGAGATGGAGGCTGAGGTGGTGCATGAGCTGTCGAATGTGGAGGCAATGCTGATTGACCCAGGGCCCGCAATCCTCGTCATCGGGAGGATATGTTCCATCCCAAGGTCTGACTGGGTCCCGGCTTCCACTATATTAACCCAGTGTGCCATCAGCAAGATGTACCATTACTTGTCCCTGTGTCCATGGTTAGGTGGACCGTCCCAGTAACTGCGTTGTTGAGGGCACGGCTTTTACAAGCTGTGATACTTTCAAAAGGGTGTGCTACTAGGTACTAACCATGCAGAGTGTCCACACTTTGGCATCTGCCCATTTTCGTTTTTGTATTTTTTAAAATGTAAAAGATGAAAATATGTATATATTTTTTTGCCTAAAATACAAAGGAAATGTATCATCTTTAAGTTTAGGCCTTTAATATAGATCATTTAATCTTCAACTTAACTGTTCACAATAACAGTAATTTTGACCACAAACTTTTACATGGCACTGTATATCTAGATATATATCTACATATAGATATACAATATACCATATAGCTCTATATATATATATATATATATATATACATACATACATACATACATACATACATACATACATACATACATACATACATACATACATACATACATACATACATACATACATACATGCACTCACTAGATGGTGGCCCGATTCTAACGCATCGGGTATTCTAAAATATGTATCACTTTACCCCCGGCTGCAGCCGGCTCTTGCTTCCGCTTATTTCTCGACTATTTGCGGCTGCAGCCAGGGGTCTCCTGTTCCGCGTTCCACGGTGAGTGACAGGTTGTGGGTGGGGTTGTCACACCCGGCATCCACCGCGCGCCCATTCATTGAGAAATTCATTTGGGGCCCCGGGAGGATACATTGGGAGATTAATTTAAAGTAGCCGTGTCAATATCGCTGATTGGTCGCGCCCGGCCGGGCGCGACCAATCAGGGAAGCGTCGTTCAAATCCCACGCCAATCCGCGGCGGACTGCGCCTGTTGCTGATTGGTCGCAGGCGGCTGGTGTGCGACCAATCAGCGACGCGGGATTTCCATTACAGACAAACAGACATAATTAGATGATTATATATATATATATATATATATCTATCTATCTAGCTAGCTATATGGTATAGCTATATATATTAATATATTAATATATATATATTAATATAAATTGCACTGCTCAAAAAAACACTCAAATAACACATCCTAGATCTGAATGAAATATTCACATTGAATACTTTGTTCTGTACAAAGTTGAATGTGCTGACAACAAAATCACACAACAATCATCAATGGAAATCAAATTTATTAACCAATCGAGGCCTGTATTTGGCATCACCCCCAAAATTAAAGAGGAAAAACACACTACCGGCTGATCCAACTTTGATGTAATGTCCTTAAAACAAGTCAAAATGAGGCTCAGTATTGTGTGTGGCCTCCACGTGCCTGTATGACCTCCCTACAACTCCTGGGCATGCTCCTGATGACGTTGTGGATGGTCTGCTGTGGGATCTCCTCCCAGCCCTGGACTAAAGCATCTGCCAACTCTTGGACTGTCTGTGGATGGAGCGAGACATGATGTCCCAGATGTGCTCAGTCGGATTCAGGTCTGGGGAACGGGCAGGCCAGTCCATAGCTTCAGTGACTTCATCTTGCAGTTACTGCTGACACACTCCAACCACATGAGGTCTGGCATTGTCCTGCATTAGGAGGAACCCAGGGCCAACGCACCAGCATATGGTCTCACAAGGGGTCTGAGGATCTCATCTCGGTACCTAATGGCAGTCAGGCTACCTCTGGCGAGCACATGGAGGGCTGTGCGGCCCTCCAAAGAAATGCCACCCCACACCATTACTGACCCACTGCCAAAACGGTCATGCTGAAGGATGTTGCAGGCAGTAGATCGCTCTCCACGGCGTCTCCAGACTCTGTCACGTCTGTCACATGTGCTCAGTGTGAACATGCTTTCATCTGTGAAGAGCACAGGGCGCCAGTGGCGACTTTGCCAATCCTGGTGTTCTGTGGCAAATGCCAAGCATCCTGCACTGTGTTGGGCTGTGAGCACAACCCCCATCTGTGGACTTTGAGCCCTCATACCACCCTTATGGAGTCGGTTTCTAATCGTTTGTGCAGACACATGCACATTTGTGGCCTGCTGGAGGTCATTTTGCAGGGCTCTGGCAGTGCTCCTCCTGTTCCTCCTTGCACAAAGGCGGAGGTAGCGCTCCTGCTACTGGGTTATTGCCCTCCTACGGCCCCCTCCACGTCTCCTGGTGTACTGGTCTGTTTCCTGGTAGTGCTGCCTCCAGCCACTGGACACAGCAAACCTTCTTGCCACAGCTCGCATTGATGTGCCATCCTGGATGAACTGCACTACCTGAGCAACTTCTGTTGGTTGTAGAGTCCGTCTCATGCTACAACAAGTGTGAAAACACAAACTACATTCCAACATTCAAAAGTAGATATGGTCTGTGGTCCCCACCTGTAGAACCACTCCTTTATTGAGGGTGTCTTGATAATTGCCAATAATTTCCATCTATTGTCTATTCCATTTGCACAACAGCATGTGAAATTGATTGTCAATCAGTGTTGCTTCCTAAGTGGACAGTTTGATTTCACAGAAGTTCGTTTTACCTGGAGTTATATTCTGTTGTTTAAGTGTTCCCTTTATTTTTTTGAGCAGTGTATATACAATATACATACAGAATATATCTACATGGAGAGCTAGAGGATAGATATAGAAGATACATAGATGTATAGAGAGATATAGCTACATATATATCTATCTATTGCTATTTCTGTTTGCTATTCTAAACCAGGGATGTCAAACTTAACACACACAGGGCCAAAATGAAATACTTGGACAAATTCGCAGGCCTACCAGTATGCAAAATAATTGGCCCCCCATAGTCCTCCATACAGAATAATGGGCCTCCCATAGTCCTCCATACAGAATAATGCGCCTCCCATAGTCCTCCACACAGTATAATGGGCCCCCCATAGTCCTCCATACAGAATAATGCGCCTCCCATAGTCCTCCATACAGAATAATGGGCCTCCCATAGTCCTCCATACAGAATAATGGGCCTCCCATAGTCCTCCATACAGAATAATGGGCCTCCCATAGTCCTCCATACAGAATAATGGGCCTCCCATAGTCCTCCATACAGAATAATGGGCCTCATATAGACCTTCATACAGAATAATGGCCCCACATAGGGGTGGCGGTTCTGGTGTCGCGGCCAAATATAACCACCCTGCGGGCCATATTTGGCCCATAGGCCGGAGTTTGAAGCGTATGGTCTAAACCATTTCTGTCACTAATGTTATACACCCTGATAACTGGACTGTGTAGTGCATAACACATTTATTGATCATCCTGAGTAACATTTGCTGATATTTTCATAACTCATTGGCAACACAGGAGCCAGCAGCTGACAGAAGACCACTGAGAAGTGCCAATGTCACTGAGCTCACAGGAACCAGCTGACAGGGCAGGAGAAGTGCCGATGTTACTGAGCTCCTTTTGCCCTGTCAGCTAATTGCAAGCAACTAACTGGGCAGATGGCACAGTGTGCCAACAACCAACAGCTAGCTGACAGGGCTGGAGCACTGTGAAGTAAACTGCCGCTGCCCTGACTAACCGTACTTTGGGATTCAACCAGGAGTGCGCATGCTGTGTAGTCTCCGCTCCCACCTTTAGAAAGCCATATTCAGTATATGTAGAACTGAATATGAATTTACCCTGACAACGTGCAGCTTGTCTGGTTCAGAAACATCATACGTTGAGATATTCTAGAAGGTTTTTCAAAGGTTTTCTTTTGTATTTCATTTATAAGGTATATTTGAAGGTTTATTAAAATTGCTTGTTCCACATTTTTATTAAAAATAAATAAAAAAACAACAGTTTAGCTTTAAATATATAGTCACCAAGTGATTTTTTTTTTTATTGAAAATGGACCCCCCCACAACTACTTATGCTAGAATTCAGTGACTTTCCCACTCTGAATTCCTCCTCCAAATGCTTTCTCTTGATGACTCCTTTCTGTACATGCTGGTAAAGAATAGATTATTGCACACTCTAATATTATGTTATCAAGGCCTCTTTCGAATATAGTTTAAAGGGGTTGTCTGGCAAATCCCAGCAGTGCACAGTGCCTGTGCTGGGGGGATTCTTCAGTCTGCAGTCACACAGAGTCACTGCAGACTTATCAATTAATTGTCATTGAGGCTAAGAGTTCCTATGAAAGAGGTGTTGTCGTTGTCATCAATTTGTACTGTGTACCTTGAAAAATATATTATTTTCCTTACATGTTACCCATCCTGGTATGCATGGCACCCCTCACCCCCCATCTTGGTATGCATGGCACCCCTCACCCCCCATCTTGGTATGCATGGCACCCCTCACCCCCCATCTTGGTATGCATGTCACCCCTCATCCCCCATCCTGGTATGCATGTCACCCCTCATCCCCCATCCTGGTATGCATGGCACCCCTCATCCCCCATCCTGGTATGCATGGCACCCCTCATCCTGGTATGCATGGCACCACTCATCCCCATCACGCTGCACGCAAAAAAAATAAACTATTCTACTCCCCTTTCTTCCTTCTCTTCCAGTGCTGATTCCTGCTATTCTGCTAGCAGGTGATCTCACCGTGTGAGCAGCGCATGATGTCACTGCCATTCGCCCCCACACAGACAGGTCAGCTGCCGGAATAGTCACTACTCTCCACACCCCGTCTATTGGCGTGTGGAGTAGGGACTATTCATTCTCCTTAATAGCACGCACAGTGTCATCTGCAGCCACTAGCTCCTGCAGTGGCCGGATGATTGTGTGTGCCCGCTATTAAAGAGCATGAATAATCACTACTACCCACGCCCATGGGAGTGGGGAGTAGTGAAGATTCATTCTCTTTAGTAGCGGGCACAAGTGATCGCCGTGCCCCTGCAGGAGCCGGCGGCTGACACTGTGAGCGCTATTAAGGAGAATGAAGATTCACTACTCCCCACTCCCATGGGCAGCAGTAAATATTCATGCTCTTTATCAGCAGGCACAGTGTTAGCTGCAGTAGGCGGCTTCTGCCTCCTGTGCCCCGCTCCTCCGCCGCTCCCCCTCCATTCACAGCAACAGCAGCAAGTATAGTACTTTCAGACTATAAGACGCACCCTGAGGAAAAAAGTGCATCTTATAGTCCAAAAAATACGTTAAATATATTTACATATTAGCTTGTAATACTACTGCTGATTATTTATATTATTGTGCTTTTTATATTTATTTTTAGCAATGTTTTGTATTTCCAACAGATAGTATGCAGCAGTTTGTCCTCAGTGAGACCAAGACACCAGTGTTTTGATATCTTGCAGAATGCAGTGACTAAATATTTGGTAAGCTCGTCTGAAATATTTTTATTTTTGAAATGTGTTTAGACGGCCCTTATGCTGATCTTCATTTTGTATGACAACTCTCATCTATTGATTATTAGCGCTCGGGAGATCAAACACCACAACCTTAGCATAGTGTGCTAAGCATGATTTCTGGTTTATTATCACACAACCCAAGTTTAAATATGGTCACAAACACAGAAATCTTTGCACCAAAAGACGTAGCCAATAGGAATTTAGAAGCGTAAACAGAAATGTGAAACTTGGCCATCCAGCAATTTTATTTTATTACCATGAAACAGGAGTTATGAGACCAGATGGATACACAAAGATAAAATTGAGTGTGTTCACTTTCAACGATAACTGGTTAATAACTCATTGTTGGATTGTTCCACCTTAAGATTGACATCTTGAAGTTGTCTAAATTCACGCCAGCCAAAATGGGTACAGATGTGGAGCGATGGGAGTGTGATGCCACAGCTTGCGTAATTAACCCCTTTCTGATGTGGTCAGTAATAGTACATCCCTGGGCCTGTTCAACCAAGGACGTACTAACACGCTCACACACAGGTTGTGCAGGCTCGATCGCTGCTGTGTTTCAGCTACTCTAAAAGCTGACACTAGGTGCTAGGAGCTTTCCCAGGATATTTATCGCAGTATTTCAGGGGGTTAAAGTCAATCGTAGCATTTTAGGAGCAGGTAGAGGAATAACAGCCCCCCTTACCTTGGATCGGAGACCCCATGGTCCCGATAATTGCCATGGTGACCCAATGTCGTCATGATTACATCCGGGTCACCAGGTACCAGCAATTTTTTTTGATCCTATGCAATGCGTGATCAAAGTATCTTGTGTCTGCAGGGCTGACGGGTTATAATGTATAGCAGTGATCCTGCACTGCTATACATTATAAACTGCTATCAGACTGCAGAAAGTGTAAGTCCCATAGTGGGACTAAGTTAAAAAAAAAAAAAAAAAAAGTTGCAAAAATATTTTTTTAAAAATATAATAATAATAAAAAAAATAATCTGTAAATTAAAGTTCACACACTTGGTATCTCCGCGTCCGGAGCATCCTGACCTATAAAACTGTCCCACTGTCATCTTGTCCAGCAAAAAACAGTCTAAATGTGGTACCTCTGTAAACATACTGACCCGAAGAATAAAGCTACCTTACCAATTTTACCCGAAGCGGAACAGCATAAGAAACCCAATAAAACAATTCCTGAACTGTTAGGTTTTGTTTATTCTGCCTGCCAAAAATCTAAATAGAAAGCGATCAAAAAATGTCCCAACCCCAACACATCCCTAATCGTAACACTGACCGTAACCCTAACACTGACCGCAACCCTAACCCTAGAGTTTATTTTTTACGCCATTCCTCTTACAGTACAAGTGATTAGATGACTTTATTCTTCCGGTCAATGCAAATACAGTGATACCAGATTGATTGGGTTTTTGTTCGGTAGTTGTCACACACTAAAAGACGTTTTTTTTTTGTTTTGATTTTTGCAAAGACTAGTTTTTGCAATCACTTTTCCATATTTCGGCCGACATATATATAAGGGCTTGTTTTTTTGCGGGACAAGTTGACGTTTTTATTGGTACCATTTTCGGGCAAATGACATTTTTTGAGCACTTTTAATTCCGTTTTTTTGGGAGTCAGAATAAACAAAAACAAACAATTCAGGAATTTTTATTTTTATACCGTTCCTCATGTGCTAAAATTGATAAGTCAGCGCTATTCTCCTGGTCAGTACGTTTACAGCAATACAAAATTTATAGGTTTTTTTTGCATTTTTTATTGCCTTTACATAATGAAAACTATTTTATGTAAAAAAAAAATTGTTTTTTCTACATCGCTTTATTCTGAGAGCTATAACTTTTTTTTATTTTTCGACTGATGGAGCTGTATGGCGGCCTGTTCTTTGTGGGACAAGATTACTTTTTCAGCGGTACCATATTTATTTACATTAGTCTTTTTGATCATGTTTTATTCCATTTTTTGTTTGGTGGTATGATGATAAAGAATAGTTTTTTGCTTTTTTTTTTACCGCGTTCACTAAAGGAGTTAACTAGTGGGACAGTTTTATAGGTCAGGTCTTTCTGGACTCTGTAGTGAGCATCTTTATCCCACAGGTTCGTCATAGAATTTTATAACTTTAAGCCGTGAAAATGAAAAAATTATTTTTTCCCTCAAAAATGTTGCTTCAGCCTCAAATTTTTCATTTTCACAAAGATAGCAGGAGAAAATACAATTTGTTGTGCAATTTGTCCTGAGTACACGATACCCCAGGTGGAGGTGGAAAACTACTATTTGGGCACATGGAAGGGAATGAGCGCCAATTCTGGTGCGCAAATTTGGCTGGAACAGATTGCAGATGCCATGTCACATTTGAAGAGCCCCCGCCATGCCAAAACAGCAGAGACCCCCACAAGTGACCTCATTTTGGAAGCTACACCTCTGGATGCATTCATCTACCGGTGCAGTGAACATTTTTTTTAACACTCAGGCGATTTACTGAATTGTGTAACATTGTATAACATTGGGCTGAGTCAATGGAAAATTACTATTTCCAGGACATCCCTCGTGACAGCACCTCAGGAAGACGTCCTTCATATCTCTGATAGGGACAAGAAACACAGAAGAGTTTAAAAGCCCCCCCCAACCCCTCCTCCCACCCATACCTAAAGTGTTTTTCCTCTCCCTATCGGAGACAGGACGCAGAACACTCACATCCAGTGAGCAGGAGCTCCTGTTACCAGATCGGGATAGGGTCCTCGCACTCCTCCCCTTCCTACTGTCACGATCTGGAGGCCGACACCACGCCAGACAAGGTGGCCAGTCGAGCGGTGGCTCCTGAAGTGGACCGTTTTCCCCCACAAAAAGGGCTCTGGGTCCATGCTGCTGCAGCCCTGCGCACTGTCCTGTGCGCTCAGGGGAGAAGACTGGGCGGCGCTTCCGGTTACAGGAGCAGTGGAACGCATGCCTCTAGTAATCGGCGTGCGTTCCACGCTGGAATGCACTTCCGGGATTTGTTTGAAAAAAACGTTGCCAATCCGAAAATTAAAGGATAAGCGCCTGAATTGACAAATCAGATGTAAGACAGGTAAGACAAAAAAGGCTATTTAAATGCGAGTAGGCTGTGGGGCTGGATCTGAGGTATCGCTGTGTCTTGATCACCCACCATGGAAGGATTAACCACTGGTCGCCCTGTTATTATATTATCCCTTGTTGTTTGTAGGACAAGGAGAGTTCTAAAAAATCCATGACGTCCTCAGCCCCTAAGAAAAAAAGTGAAAAGATGCGCCATCTGTAACCTGAAGCTACCGGACGCATGTGGGAAGCAATTATGCACCAACTGTATTGCCCGAGTAGTCAGGGATGAACATTCCTCCTTTATGTCTGACATAAGATCCATAATAAGAGAGGAGGTCCACAGTTCAGTGGCGGATTTAATCCCCACACAAGCCTCCCAGCCTGGACCTAGACAAAAAAGACCCTGGTGGGAGATGGAATCTAGTTCAGAGGAGGAGGAGGAACAGTCATTTTACTCAGAGCTCCTTCATCCTGTTCAGGGTCGATTTCAGTTCCCCCAGAGGAAAGGAAAAAATATCTCTTTTCATGGGAGAACACTGAACCACTTTTATCAGTGGTCAGGAAGACTATGAAAGTGGAAGACTACCTCCAGCCCTCCTCGATACAAGATGAAATGTTCGGAGGATTGAGAACCCGGATGAACAGAGTATTTCCGGTCAATAATCATATTAAAGCAATGATCTTAGAGGAATGGGATGAGGTAGAGAAGAGCGTAATCATTACCATAAGTTTCAGATCCCGGTTGCCCTTCGAACCAGTAGAAATTAAGCTGTCTGAAAAAATTCCAAAGATTGACATTCCAATGGCTAGGGTAGCAAAGAAAACGTTGATTCCTTTTGAAGACTCGTCATGTTTAAAAGACCCTATGGACAGGAAGACAGACAACCTACTCAAAAAACCTGGGAAACCGCGGCTGCTGTAATCAAAACAAACATGGTAGCAAGATCCTTGATCATTTGGTTGGAACAATTGGAAGACAATCTGAGAAACAAAACCTCCAGAGAGGAGATCAGAGACTCCATCCCTCTACTAAGAATGGCAGCGGAATTTATGGCTGACGCCTCAGCTGAATCAATAAGGTTTGCCTCAAGAAATGACGCTTTATCTACTACAGTCAGACAAGCAATATGGCTAAAAACCTGGTCTGGAAATAACCACTCCAAAAACAAGTTGTGCTCCATACCTTTTTCTGGCCTCCGAGTGTTCAGCCCGGTCCTAGATGATATGCTGGAAAAGGCCTTGGACGAAAAGAAAAGTTTTCCGGAAGAAAAACACAGGAAAACAACATCTTTTCGGAGACCACATTCCCAATAGAGACCAGAATACTCTGGGATGGGAAAATCAGCTAGATGGAACTACCTGAAAGGAGGTAAAAGCAGGAGTACCTTTCCTAGTCCAGGAAATAGCTCACGTAGACAATGACGCCATAAGAGTAGGAGGGAGACTCAAACACTTTCTAGGGGCATGGTCGGGGGGTATCCAACAGTCCATGGATACTCCGGTTAATTGCATATTGGTAACTCTAACGACGGCATAGTCCCAATTAGTCCAACAAAGATTGCCGACGGATGTCAATAAACTGTTACTAGGAAGGGTAGTAATACCGGTGCCAGTGGCTGAACAGTTTTCGGGATACTACTCAAGCCTGTTCTCGATTTAAAAAAAAAACGGGAGGTGACTACAGTACAATTATTAACCTAAAGTCATTAAAGATGTCAGTGGCGTACAAAAAATTCAAAATGGAATCCATCAGATCCACCATTCCCCTGGTCACATAGAACATGCTGATGTGCACGTTGGACCTCAAGGAGGCATATAATCATGTACCCATTCACCCTCAGAGCCAGAAATATCTAAGATTTGCGTTGAAAGTTGGGCACAATGTCCAGCATTATCAGTTCAGATGCCTCCTGTTTGGTCTCTCCTTGGCCCCACGCATTTTCACCAAACTAGTAGCCGAGGTTATGGCTTTCCTAAGAGAGCAAAGAGTTCTGATAGTCCAGTACCTGGACGATTTCTTTCTAATGGCAGATTCTCCCCAGCAAGTAAGAGCTAGTTTATCATCAACAACCTTAGTTCTAAAGAATCTAGGTTGGATTATAAACTGGAAAAAAAATCAGATTTGTTAACGGGAAAAGAAGATTTTTCTAGGGATTCTTCTGGACTCGGAAAGGCAGATGTCCTTCCTTCCGGAAGAAAAACGTACGGATCTCAGAGCCAGGATCATTGCCTTTGGGAAGAAATCAAAGGTGGCCATCAGAGAATGCATTAAGATTTTGGGTCTGACAGCCTCCATACCTGCGGTTCGGAGGAGCCAATTTCATCCAAGGCTTCTTCAGCACCAAATCCGAACGTCATGGAACAGGAAGATGGATGGTCTGGACAAGAAGATAACCTTGTCAGGAACAACAAAGTAATCTCTTTAGTGGTGGATTTCAAGAACCAACTTAGAGAGGGGAGTTATGTGGAAGTCTACACCATTCATCACCCTTACCACCGATGCAAGCAGCAGAGGCTGGGGAGCACAAGTGAAAGATCGATACCTGCAAGGCACCTAGGGGGCACAATACCTTCTTGAATCGTCGGACCTAAGAGAACTCTTAGCTGTCTGGAAAACATTGAAAGCATGCCACACAGATATGAAACATCAACAGATCTGACATCTGCGTCCCAGCGCAGCGGCGTATGACGTCACTGCCATGTGCAGATGTCAGCTGCTGGCCTCTGATAGGCCGGCGACTGGCACTGGTATTGCTGCGCAGAGAGCTGGTATTGCTGCGCAGAGAGCCGGTCTCTGCGCAGCAATACACTGCATTACAGCGCTGATGTCGTCGGCTGCTGGAGAGAGACGCGATCGTTACGGGGTCTGTGCCTGCGGGCCACAGGTGCAGAAAGGACACCGAGGGAACGGAGGACAAGTGAGAATGTTTTTTTTTTTTTCTTTTTTTTCTCTGTGATGTGAAATACACCACAGGGGGGACCCTGTGCGCAGTATTGGGGCGATGGGGACCCTGTGCGCAGTATTGGGGGGGGACCTGGATTGGGGACCATGTCTGCAAGATAAGGACCAGGATGGGGGACCCTGTCTGCAATATGGGGGACCTGGATGGGAGACCATGTCTGCAATATGGGGACCATGTCTGCAGTTTGGGGGTCCTGGATGGGAGCCCATGTCTGCAATATGGGGGACCTGGATGGGAGATCATGTCTGCAATATGGGGGACCTGGATGGGAGATCATGTCTGCAATATGGGGGACCTGGATGGGAGATCATGTCTGCAATATGGGGGACCTGGATGGGAGACCATGTCTGCAATATGGGGGACCTGGATGGGAGACCATGTCTGCAATATGGGGAACCTGGATGGGAGACCATGTCTGCAATAAGGGGGACCTGGATGGGAGACCATGTCTGCAATATGGGGGACCATGTCTGCAATATTGGGGACCTGGATGGGGGACCATGTCTGCAATATGGGGGACCTGGAGGGGAGACCATGTCTGCAATATGGGGGACCTGGAGGGGAGACCATGTCTGCAATATGGGGGACCTGGAGGGGAGACCATGTCTGCAATGTAGGGGACCTGGAGGGGAGACCATGTCTGCAATGTGGGGGACCTGGAGGGGAGACCATGTCTGCAATGTGGGGGACCTGGAGGGGAGACCATGTCTGCCATGTGGGGGACCTAGAGGGGAGACCATGTCTGCCATGTGGGGGACCTGGAGGGGAGACCATGTCTGCAATGTGGGGGACCTGGAGGGGAGACCATGTCTGCAATGTGGGGGACCTGGAGGGGAGACCATGTCTGCAATGTGGGGGACCTGGAGGGGAGACCATGTCTGCAATGTGGGGGACCTGGAGGGGAGACCATGTCTGCAATGTGGGGGACCTGGAGGGGAGACCATGTCTGCAATGTGGGGGACCTGGAGGGGAGACCATGTCTGCAATGTGGGGGACCTGGAGGGGAGACCATGTCTGCAATGTGGGGGACCTGGAGGGGAGACCATGTCTGCAATGTGGGGGACCTGGAGGGGAGACCATGTCTGCAATGTGGGGGACCTGGAGGGGAGACCATGTCTGCAATGTGGGGGACCTGGAGGGGAGACCATGTCTGCAATGTGGGGGACCTGGAGGGGAGACCATGTCTGCAATGTGGGGGACCTGGAGGGGAGACCATGTCTGCAATGTGGGGGACCTGGAGGGGAGACCATGTCTGCAATGTGGGGGACCTGGAGGGGAGGCCATGTCTGCAATGTGGGGGACCTGGAGGGGAGGCCATGTCTGCAATGTGGGGGACCTGGAGGGGAGGCCATGTCTGCAATGTGGTGGACCTGGAGGGGAGGCCATGTCTGCAATGTGGTGGACCTGGAGGGGAGGCCATGTCTGCAATGTGGTGGACCTGGAGGGGAGACCATGTCTGCAATGTGGTGGACCTGGAGGGGAGACCATGTCTGCAATGTGGTGGACCTGGAGGGGAGACCATGTCTGCAATGTGGTGGACCTGGAGGGGAGACCATGTCTGCAATGTGGTGGACCTGGAGGGGAGACCATGTCTGCAATGTGGTGGACCTGGAGGGGAGACCATGTCTGCAATGTGGTGGACCTGGAGGGGAGACCATGTCTGCAATGTGGGGGACCTGGAGGGGAGACCATGTCTGCAATGTGGGGGACCTGGAGGGGAGACCATGTCTGCAATGTGGGGGACCTGGAGGGGAGACCATGTCTGCAATGTGGGGGACCTGGAGGGGAGACCATGTCTGCAATGGGGGAGACCATGTCTGCAATGTGGGGGACCTGGAGGGGAGGCCATGTCTGCAATGTGGGGGACCTGGAGGGGAGGCCATGTCTGCAATGTGGGGGACCTGGAGGGGAGGCCATGTCTGCAATGTGGGGGACCTGGAGGGGAGGCCATGTCTGCAATGTGGGGGACCTGGAGGGGAGGCCATGTCTGCAATGTGGTGGACCTGGAGGGGAGACCATGTCTGCAATGTGGTGGACCTGGAGGGGAGACCATGTCTGCAATGTGGTGGACCTGGAGGGGAGACCATGTCTGCAATGTGGTGGACCTGGAGGGGAGACCATGTCTGCAATGTGGTGGACCTGGAGGGGAGACCATGTCTGCAATGTGGTGGACCTGGAGGGGAGACCATGTCTGCAATGTGGTGGACCTGGAGGGGAGACCATGTCTGCAATGTGGTGGACCTGGAGGGGAGACCATGTCTGCAATGTGGTGGACCTGGAGGGGAGACCATGTCTGCAATGTGGTGGACCTGGAGGGGAGACCATGTCTGCAATGTGGTGGACCTGGAGGGGAGACCATGTCTGCAATGTGGTGGACCTGGAGGGGAGACCATGTCTGCAATGTGGTGGACCTGGAGGGGAGACCATGTCTGCAATGTGGTGGACCTGGAGGGGAGACCATGTCTGCAATGTGGTGGACCTGGAGGGGAGACCATGTCTGCAATGTGGTGGACCTGGAGGGGAGACCATGTCTGCAATGTGGTGGACCTGGAGGGGAGACCATGTCTGCAATGTGGTGGACCTGGAGGGGAGACCATGTCTGCAATGTGGTGGACCTGGAGGGGAGACCATGTCTGCAATGTGGTGGACCTGGAGGGGAGACCATGTCTGCAATGTGGTGGACCTGGAGGGGAGACCATGTCTGCAATGTGGTGGACCTGGAGGGGAGACCATGTCTGCAATGTGGTGGACCTGGAGGGGAGACCATGTCTGCAATGTGGTGGACCTGGAGGGGAGACCATGTCTGCAATGTGGTGGACCTGGAGGGGAGACCATGTCTGCAATGTGGTGGACCTGGAGGGGAGACCATGTCTGCAATGTGGTGGACCTGGAGGGGAGACCATGTCTGCAATGTGGTGGACCTGGAGGGGAGACCATGTCTGCAATGTGGTGGACCTGGAGGGGAGACCATGTCTGCAATGTGGTGGACCTGGAGGGGAGACCATGTCTGCAATGTGGTGGACCTGGAGGGGAGACCATGTCTGCAATGTGGTGGACCTGGAGGGGAGACCATGTCTGCAATGTGGTGGACCTGGAGGGGAGACCATGTCTGCAATGTGGTGGACCTGGAGGGGAGACCATGTCTGCAATGTGGTGGACCTGGAGGGGAGACCATGTCTGCAATGTGGTGGACCTGGAGGGGAGACCATGTCTGCAATGTGGTGGACCTGGAGGGGAGACCATGTCTGCAATGTGGTGGACCTGGAGGGGAGACCCATGTCTGCAATGTGGTGGACCTGGAGGGGAGACCCATGTCTGCAATGTGGTGGACCTGGAGGGGAGACCCATGTCTGCAATGTGGTGGACCTGGAGGGGAGACCCATGTCTGCAATGTGGTGGACCTGGAGGGGAGACCCATGTCTGCAATGTGGTGGACCTGGAGGGGAGACCCATGTCTGCAATGTGGTGGACCTGGAGGGGAGACCCATGTCTGCAATGTGGTGGACCTGGAGGGGAGACCCATGTCTGCAATGTGGTGGACCTGGAGGGGAGACCCATGTCTGCAATGTGGTGGACCTGGAGGGGAGACCCATGTCTGCAATGTGGTGGACCTGGAGGGGAGACCCATGTCTGCAATGTGGTGGACCTGGAGGGGAGACCCATGTCTGCAATGTGGTGGACCTGGAGGGGAGACCCATGTCTGCAATGTGGTGGACCTGGAGGGGAGACCCATGTCTGCAATGTGGTGGACCTGGAGGGGAGACCCATGTCTGCAATGTGGTGGACCTGGAGGGGAGACCCATGTCTGCAATGTGGTGGACCTGGAGGGGAGACCCATGTCTGCAATGTGGTGGACCTGGAGGGGAGACCCATGTCTGCAATGTGGTGGACCTGGAGGGGAGACCCATGTCTGCAATGTGGTGGACCTGGAGGGGAGACCCATGTCTGCAATGTGGTGGACCTGGAGGGGAGACCCATGTCTGCAATATGAGGACCTGTTCAAAAGGTGTATAGAAAATAAAATGGTATCACTAAAAATGTCATTGTCATGCAAATAATGCGGCCCCCCAAATTAAATGTTTTTCCGTGTGCTGCCCATATGCCCAGCTGAGTTTGAGACCCCTGCTTTATACTATATGTATTATAGGCTGCAATTAAGTAGATGTATATGCCCTCTCCAAGCACATCTGTATTTTGATTGCATTTGGCACTTTATTAATCTATTAAGGGGCGCATCATCTTTTGGTTTGGATATGTTGTCATGCCATATTTCTACTTTTCGTTCAGCCGCATTTTTGATGTTTTCAGTATGTATATGATGTAACCTAGCTACATGAATCACCTTTCTCCATTGGAGTTTTTTTGTCCCACTCAGTTTCTTTGTTTTTCTTTTTTTACATGTCTTTTGTATTTAAGAAAAATTGTTTTTATCTAGCTAGAGTCTTTTATCTGGCAGTATAGGTTATGCTACTTAGGATTATATGTGTATCATATTTTATTCTCAACTGAACACACAAAACATCAGAAGTTGAAAGTAAAATTTTTCAAATGAAATAATACATTTCCAATTTAATTTAGAAATTGATGGCCGCAGCCCATCTCAAAGTTGGGGCAGGCCATGTCTACCATTGTGCAGCATCCCCTCTTCTTTTTCTAACAGTCTGTAAACATCTGGGAACAGAGGAGACCAATTTCTCGTGAGGAATGTTGTCTCATTCTTGTCTGATGTAAGATTTTAGCTGCTCACCAGTCCTGGGTCATCTTTGCTGGATTTTTCAATTTATAATGCACTAATGTTTTGTATTGGTGGAAGTTCTGGACTGCCGACAGAGTACATCACTAGTGATGAGCGAGCACTAAAATACACGGGTGTTCGTTGCTCGGGCCTAGCAAATCGTAACGCTCGGGTGCTCGAACCGAGCAACGAGCCCAATATAAGTCAATGGCAAACTAGAGCATTTTTCTGGCGCTCCCCACCCCCCGGAGGTCTGGAGGGGGCCTAAAAATTGTCCAAATCGATGGGAAAGTGTTGAAATGACATGGGAACAGCATGGGGAATACCCATGAAAGGATCTCTAACTCCCAGGTCACTGCTATGAGCAATGTTGTCAGAGGTATTAAGCCACTTTTACGGACTCGCAATAAAACATACAAAAACGAAACCAAAATGGCTTTTCCTTGAAAAAATGTTAAGGAACATTCTTTCTAGGGTAATGACTTGTATATAAGGCAAAAAAAACAAATACCACCTAACCACAAATATGTGAACAAGTGCTTGTGGCCAAGGACTGTACATCTCACTGACAGCACACTGGGTTAATATTGTGGAAGCCGGGACACAGTCAAACCCTGGGACGGACACATCCTCCTAACGCAGAAGATTGCTGGTCCTGGGTCAATCAGGGTTTCCCCCATATCCTGCACCTCCTCCTTCTCTTCAGCCTCCATCACTTGATTCATTTTTTTCAGGAGATATTCAAGATTATGTACTTAAACTTCATGGGTGCGAATAACAACGAGCAGGACTGCATGATTAGGTGACAAACCACACCGCTGCAGAATTGTTGACAGCTGTAACAGAAAAGGAAGATCTGTGGCTCTCACCGCTGAACCTACAGCCAGCCATGGTCATCCATGACAATGGCCGGAACCTGGTGGCAGCTCTGAGGCTTGACAACCTTGCAGACTTACCATGCCTTGCCCATGTGCTCAACTTAGTGGTTCAGCGGTTTCTCATTACCTACCTGGATCTGCCAGAGCTGCTTGTGAAAGTATGCTGCATGTGTGCCCATTTCAGAAAGTCAGCTTCTGCCACCCTGGCAGTGCTTCACCAGCTTCTGCAGTTTCCAGCTCACCGACTGGTGTGTGATGTGACCACGCTTTGGAAATCAATGTTGCACATGCTTAGAATGATTTGTGAGCAGCAGAGGGCGGTTGTTGAGTACCCACACCCATCGGAATTCAGGTGAGCCTCCGCACATAAGAGTTGATGAGTGGGCATGGATGTCTGATATCTGTGCCGTCCTCCAAACTTTGAGGACTCCACCAAGATGGTGAGCGGCAGTGACTCCATAATTAGCATCACCATCCCGCTTCACTGTCTACTGAAACGCTCGCTGCTCACAATTAAAGAGGAGGAATTGCAGGCGGAGCACGATGAGATGGACAATTAAATATACAGGGTGATGCTACACAGCCCAGCCTCATCTCAACGCGGATTGGGTGATAATAAGGAGGAGGAGAACATGGACAGTTGTCCTCTTGGGGAGGACAGGGAAATCTTGGCTGCCTTTACCGTGACCCTCGCATTGTACACATTTTGGACGACAGTAATTACTGGTTGGTCACACTTAATAATAATTTTATTTGTATATTGCCAACGTATTCCGCAGCACTTAACAATCAAGTAGGGACATGTATATACAGACAATACAATGTATCACATTTCAACAGTTACAGGAGAAGTGAGGGCGCTGCTTACAATCTATATGGAAATAGGGGGACACAATAGGTAGAACATGGTCATCAGCCAGTATTTGTCTAAGTGCAGTTACCGTGTGCTATTGCATGCATGGAGGATGTGGAGACAGATAAATAGTCAGGAGCAGATTAAGATTAACATTTAGGAGGGAACAGAGTTGGGTTCGTGAGTTGAAGTGATAGGCTTGTCTAAACAGATGTTTTTAAAGCACATTTAAAAACATGGGGGCTAGGTATAACTCTCATCGTTTGGGGTAGTGCATTCCAGAAAACTGGCGCGGAACTAGAGAAGTCTTGGAGATGGAGGTGTGAGGTTCGGATTAAGGAGGATGTTAGTCTTAGATCAGTTGCAGAACGGAGGGCATGGGAGGGGTGATAGACCGAAATGAGGGATGAGATATAAAGAGGTGTAGAACTGTGGAAAGCTTGGTGGGTGTGAGAGATGAGTTTAAATTGTGTTCTGTAGTGAATGGGAAACCTAACCAGTGAAATTCCTGGCACAGGGTAGAGCTGTTGAAGTGGCTTGATAGAAATATGACTCTGGCTGCTGCATTCTGAATGGATTGGAGAGGAGTTTGTTTACAGGGAGACCGATTAGAAGAAAGTTGCAGTAGTCAAAAAGAGCGATAGTAAGAGTGTTTGCAATATCAATGGTGAGAAAAGGTTGGATTTTGAAGATGTTTTTAAGGTGCAGGTGACATGAGTGAGTGAATGATTTTCCATGGGGAATAAAGGAAAGTTGTGTGTCAAATATGACTCCAAGACAGCAGGCGTGCTGAGTGGGAGTTATGGTGGCACCACCTAAAGGAAATTGCAAAGTCAGGTTTAGATAGGTTAGTAAAAGTCAGGTAGAGGTGGGTTAGTAAATGTAGATATAGGTAGGTTAGTAGAGGGAGGAAACAGAAGGAATTCATTTTTGGAGATATAAAGTATTCACTATTTCAGGCCCTTGTTGAAGAATTATTTTAAAAAAATTCCCATTTGACAACGCTGGCAGCAGAGGTCATAGATGGGAATTGGACAACCAAGGAGTACAGGCGAGGGAGACTCAAACCAGATGTGGCAGAGGCAGGGGAACGCTGGCAAAGGTCTGGGACCATTTTCTCAGACCCTCTCAGCACCCAGGCCCTGATAGACGGGGTACTCTAACACGCAGGGAAAAGTTTTGGAAGATGCTGAAGGATTACCTTGGCGACTGTACCAGTGTCTTCCATGATTTCGCTCTGTGCCTTACAACTTTTGGTTATCCAAGCTGGACGCGTGGCATGAACTTTCTCTGTACGCCTTGGAGGTCATGGCCGCTGGCTTTTTGTCAGAGAGAAAATTATAACTAGTGTTGAGCGAGTATGTTCTATTAACCCTTTCGCCGAGTATGCTCGGGCCGAGCTCCAAGAATTTATAGCTGCTCGGTGATATGCTTGAATCGCTCCCGTGTGCATGATTTGCAACTGTTTGATAGTTTTATAACATGTGAGGAATGTCTATTTCTTACACATTCCTCACATGTAATAAAGCTGTCAAACAGTTGCAAATCATGCACACGGAGCGATTCAACCATATCACCGAGCAGCTATAAATACTCGGAGCTCGGCCCGAGCATACTCGGACAGAACATACTCTCTCAACACTAATTATAACTGATAGGCGCAGCTGCTTGTCAACTGAAAATGCTGATGGGCTGACTGTTATCAAAATGAACATGTGCTGGATTGGGCTGGACTTCTCAACAACGCCAGATGATAGCATCGAACAACTCCAAATCCAGGCCTCCATTGGTTAATACATTTGATTTCCATTGATGATTTTTGTGTGATTTTGTTGTCAGCACATTAAACTTTGTATAGAACAAAGTATTCAATGAGAATATTTCATTCATTCATTCATTCAGATCTAGGATGTGTTATTTGAGTGTTCCCTTTATTTTTTTGAGCAGTATATATTTAATTCTATATACGCCTCCGGATTTCTTCTATTTTGTCGCCCTTCACCTCATCTTCCAGCACGATATCACCAGGGAGACCATCATGCAACGCCCACATAATTTTTTAAGGGTGGTTATGAGGCGCATAGGAGCTATTTTTAGAGGCCTACCTCTAACTTCATATATAGTTTATACAGTACAGACCAAAAGTTTGGACGCACCTTCTCATTTAAAGATTTTTCTGTATTTTCATGACTATGAAAATTGTACATTCACACTGAAGGCATCAAAACTACGAATTAACACATGTGGAATTATATACTTAACAAAAAAGTGTGAAACAGCTGAAAATATGTCTTATATTCTAGGTTCTTCAAAGTAGCCACCTTTTGCTTTGATGACTGCTTTGCACACTCTTGGCATTCTCTTGATGAGCTTCAAGATGTAGTCACCAGAAATGGTCTTCCAACAATCTTGAAGGAGTTCCCAGAGATGCTTAGCACTTGTTGGCCCTTTTGCCTTCGCTCTGCGGTCCAGCTCACCCCAAACCATCTCGATTGGGTTCAGGTCTGGTGACTGGAGGCCAGGTCATCTGGCGTAGCACCCCATCACTCTCTGTCTTGGTCAAATAGCCCTTACACAGCCTGGAGGTGTGTTTGGGGTCATTGTCCTGTTGAAAAATAAATGATGGTCCAACTAAACGCAAACCGGATGGAATAGCATGCCGCTGCAAGATGCTGTGGTAGCCATGCTGGTTCAGTATGCCTTCAATTTTGAATAAATCCCCAACAGTGTCATCAGCAAAGTATCCCCACACCATCACACCTCCTCCTCCATGATTCACGGTGGGAACCAGGCACGTAGAGTCCATCCGTTCACCTTTTCTGCGTCGCACAAAGACACGGTGGTTGGAACTAAAGATCTCAAATTTGGACTCATCAGAACAAAGCACAGATTTCCACTGGTTTAATGTCCATTCCTTGTGTTCTTTAGCCCAAACAAGTCTCTTCTGCTTGTTGCCTGTCCTTAGCAGTGGTTTCCTAGCAGCTATTTTACCATGAAGGCCTGCTGCACAGTCTCCTCTTAACAGTTGTTGAAGAGATGTGTCTGTTGCTAGAACTCTGTGTGGCATTGACCTGGTCTCTAATCTGAGCTGCTGTTAACCTGCGATTTCTGAGGCTGGTAACTCAGATAAACTTATCCTCAGAAGCAAAGGTGACTCTTGGTCTTCCTTTCCTGGGGCGGTCCTCATGTGAGCCAGTTTCTTTGTAGCGCTTGATGGTTTTTGCAACTGCACTTGGGGACACTTTCAAAGTTTTCCCAATTTTTTGGACTGACTGACCTTCATTTCTTAAAGTAATGATGGCCACTCGTTTTTCTTTAGTTAGCTGCTTTTGTCTTGCCATAATACAAATACTAACATTCTATTCAGTAGGACTATCAGCTGTGTATCAACCAGACATCTGCACAACACAACTGATGGTCCTAACCCCATTTATAAGGGAAGAAATCCCACTTATTAAACCTGACAGAGCATACCTGTGAAGTGAAAACCATTTCTGGTGACTACCTCTTGAAGCTCATCAAGAGAATGCCAAGAGTGTGCAAAGCAGTCATCAAAGCAAAAGGTGGCTACTTTGAAGAACCTAGAATATAAGACATTTTCAGTTGTTTCACACTTTTTTGTTAAGTATATAATTCCACATGTGTTAATTCATAGTTTTGATGTTTTCAGTGTGAATGTACAATTTTCATAGTCATGAAAATACAGAAATTTCTTTAAATGAGAAGGTGTGTCCAAACTTTTGGTCTGTACTGTATAATCGTGGCCAAAACTTGCAAGGACATTGCTACTTGTAAGATTGCCTCTAAATCAACTATTTATCAGATAATCAACAACTTGAGACGTTCAATTCCTGTGAAGAAGGCTTCCAGGTGGCCATGAAAGTCGAAGTGCCAGACAGTATCCTAACGAGGATTCTGCTATGGTATCCTTTCAACACCAGCACAGAGCTTGCTCAGGAATAGCAGCTGGCAGGTGAAAGTGCATTTGCAAGAAGGGCAGTAAAGAAATCACTTCTCTCCAAGAAAAATATCAAAGTTAGATTGAAGTTTTGCAGGAAGTACAAGGATGGGTGGAAAATTATTTTCTCTGAAGCCTGCTTCAGACGGTTTGGGACATCTGGAAGAATGATTGTATTAAGAAGAAAGGGTGAGCGTGACCATGAGTCCTATGTCAGTGAAACAGTAAAGCATCCTAACACCATTCATGGGGGGGAGTGCTTATCATTCAAAGGAAGGGAGCTCACTTGCAATTTTGCCAGCCAGAGAAAACCTGAGCTGTGATTCTGATAGTATCTCCGCTCTCTTGTGTATGCCGTCTTTTCATTGGTGGATGCAGGGATGCTCAGTTCCTTGTTTGCACTGCAGAGCTGCTCAAATGTCTGCAGGTCAGGAGCATTCAAAAAGAGGAAAGCTTGGACTACTACTACACCCATCTGTTGCACATAATGGGCAAGTAGCTTCTAAGTGAAGCCCCATAGTGTAAAATAACAGCTAGGAGCTGGCATTGTGTCTGCTGTGCTGATTAGCTCACAGCACCAGCACTTCCTCCTTTCTCAGACTGAAGTTTATTTTCAGTGAGAGCTGCTAATTAGCAGAAACTGCATCTCCCTGAGGCTAAGTGCCCACGATGCAAAAATGCTGCAGATTTTTTCCGCATCTCCCTGGCAGGAAAAACGCATGTGGATTTTACATGCGTTTTTCCTGCCAGGTAGAAGCATTTGTCAAGCGTTCTTCACATGCATTTCTACATGCGGGTTATCAAGCGCTTTCCAAGCGATTTTAGCATCACTTGGAAAAGTGCTTGACAACTTGGTCACACTATATAAATCCATGCAACCGGCATGGATTTATATAGTGTGACCAAGTTAATAGTTAAAAAAAAAAAATATATAAAATTGTAAAAAATAAACATTATACTTACCTTCCGATGTTCCCCGGTCTCCTGTACGATCGTCCGGTCTCTTGTACGGCTCGCGATGATCTAAAAGGACCTGCAGTGACGTCATTTAGTCATGTGACAGGTCACGCGACCGCCGACTTCAGCGGAATATTGCGTATTTTTCCGCAATAATAATCCGCAGCGGAAATTTCCGCAGCATGTGCAGAGCAGCATGTGCAGAGCACCTGCAGATTATCATTGGGGACCATGGGGCACGTATTACCAAGCTTTTTTTAAGCGTTTTCGCTGCAGAAATTCCGCGGCAAAAATGCTTGAAAACTCATAGCAGGCACGCAGCCTGAGTCTTCTGGCAGCTCAGGCTGATAGATAACAATTGTATTCCTAGTGAATGACTCCCAACAGTGAAGCACCCCCCCCTCACCTGGGACATTCTGTGTGCTCCCCAAACTGCTCTGCTACTGCCCCACCACATACTCTGCTGCCTCCCCACCTTTGTGTGAGAGTTAACACTTACCTCAACCTTTGCACTGAGCTTTTGAGTTATGGCGCTGTGTTGTATGTCCTGTGTAGGTGAGGTAAGGGTTAAACCCCTCATAGTGCTCCCTGCTGTGATCTGTGACTTATCACAGCCAGAGACTGAAATAAAAATACCTCCTTTCCCGCCTGTCACTTCCTGCCCCACATGTGATGTGGATCTATGCATGTGGAACAGGGGTGGGCAAACAACTTTTTTCCCAATGCTCCTAATTTATGTATTGATTGATCAATTGCTGGGGTCCTGGGTTCAAATCCCACCAAGGACAACATCTGCAAGAAGTTTGTATGTTCTCCCTGTGTTTGCGTGGGTTTTCTCCAGTTTCTTCCCACACTCCAAAGACATACTAATAGGAAATCTAGATTGTGAGCCCCAATGGGGACAGTGCCAATAATGTCTGTAAAGAGCTGTGGAATTAATGGCGCTATATTAGTGAGTAAAATAAATTAATAAATAAATATTGTGCAGAATTAAAGGGGCGGTCCAAAACCGAAGGTGAATTTCATACTAAATGTCTATTTAATTAAATCTAATCAGTACAGTTCAATTAATAATTCCCTAAAGTTTCCTCTCTACCTCTAACTTCCTGTCTGCTTGTTTTTTTTTTTTGTTTTTTTTTTACTTCCAATGATGTTTTGTTGTGAATTCCAGTGCATTTTGGAATAATCACATGGAACATCATCAGGGGGCAGAGGCTGCAATCACTGTCAGCTGCTTTCCCTAGATTTAAACTAAGCATCATCAGTGACCTCTGTTTCAGAGGCTGGTTTAGTCCCTGCTCGTTGCGTTGTCTCCTTACAATTTCCACTGACAGTGCACTCTCTTGCTGGCTCGTCACTTCTCTTTAGAACTGGCAAGGGAGCACACTGTCACTGTGCATTCAAAGTAATATAGCGCCGGATCTGATACTGGTCATACGACATAATTTATAACCGACGCATTATCAGTAGAGCAGGGAATAGCCCAGCCCCTGAAACAGACATAATTGATGCTGCCTTATTTCAGGGAGGGGGCAGAAGCTGCGGCAGGGACCGCAGCTTCTACCACCTGATGACGTCCTTTGTGAGTATTCCAAACAAAATGCCATTGGAGGTTGAACAAAAAAAAAAAAAAGACAGGAAGTCAGACTGGAGAATTTTCAATTGAGGGAAATTAAGGAATTTTCAATTGAAATATATTAGAAAAGTAGATTAGAAAATTACATTAATTAGATAGACCTTTAGTATTAAAGTCACCTTTGGTTTCCGACCACCCCTTTAAGTTCAGCCGACTGATTCGGCCCCCCCACAGCAGTGCCAGTTTCTCATGTGGCCCCTTGGGAAAATTAATTGCCCACCCCTGATCTAGGAGCAATTTCATGTTGAACAATTCTTTTTCCAGCATGATAGGGCACCATGTCACAAGGAAATGGGACAACCAAGTGGCTCAGTGAATAAAACATTGACATTTTGGGTCCATATCCAGGAAGTTCCCCAGATCTCAGTCTCATTGAGGATCTGTGGTAAATTCGCAAAAAGCGAGTGGACAAACAAAAATACAGAAATTGTGGTAAACTCCAAACACTGATTAGGCAAGAGTAGGTTGCCATCAGTCAGGTTCACAAGCTGATATCCAGCAAGCCAGGATGAATTGCAGATTTCTTGAATAATTAGAATCAACATGATTAATATGAAGTCTTTGCATAAATTTGCATGTATTTGTCAATTAAAGTTTAGAAATTTTGGAAATGCTTATAATTGTACATAAGTATCCATAGAAATATCTGACAAAAAGATCTAAAAACATTGACACAAATTTTGGTTTTCTGTTTGCTGCTTCAGTATCAAAATGTTGTGCCACAACTGTAAAACTGTAAAAATTTGCAATTTTAACAAGTAATTTAAATTTTAAAATAAAATTATCATATCACAAACACATAACACTTAAATAAAATTAAAAACTCACCTATACACCTAACCTATAGGAATACTAGAAATTTCTATGGTAACCAAGTACATATAATACCACATATACCGGTGAGTAAATTTATGTAAGCATTATGTATGGCTATGTACCGTGGATATAAAAAGTCTACCCACCTCTGTTAACCCCTTAACAACATGTGACTTATTGGTACGTTTGATGCGGGCTTGCACGCTGAGCCCGCTTTTTTCCCGTCAAGTTATGTCTTTTTTAATTAGCCATCATGTGCTTTTAACTGCTCCTGGTGGAGTGGAGCTGATACACTGTTATGTATAGCACAAGTGATCAGCCGATCACTTGTCCCCTAAGGAAGCTATTAATTACAGTTCAAAAAGATAATAAAAAAAAACCCACATGTTCAAATTACCCCCCTTTTGCCCAATTAAAAATAAGACAATGAAAAAATAAATAAAAATACCCATTTGGTATCGCTGTGTTCATAAAAGTCCGATCTATGAAAATAATAAAGTAAATTATTCCTATCGGTAAATGGTGTAATGAGAAAAAATCGAAACTCCAGAATTGTGATTTTTGGGCCGTCACTACATTGCAATAAGAGGCGATCAAAATATCTTATCTACCCCAAACCGATATCCGTGAAAGCGTGCGCTAAGTGCACAAAAGTAAACCCTCACACAGCCCTTTATCCCAAAAATTGAAAGCGGTTGAAGTCTTGGAAAAAAGTGACACAAACAAAAAATTTTATTTTTACAAATTTCAAAATTTGTTTTTCACAACTTAAAAAAAAATTGGCAGGGCTGTGGAGTCGGTATAAAATGGACCGACTCCTAAAATATATAGTAAATTGTGTACAGTAGTTAAATGCAGTATGTGCTGTAAATTCTTTCAGAAGAATTTGGGAAAGTTATGAAATGTCTGTTCTATTCCTGATCTAAGGATCTAGGCTTTAGTTTAGATGAATCTGCACTGCACTTTATACATGCTCGGTACTGAGGAACTGCTGTGGAGTCAGAGTCTGTGGTTTGGCTTACCGACTCCACAGCCCTGCTATGCATGTTTGGTATCTTTGTAATCATACTGACCTGAAGATTCATATTGCCTGGTCAGTATACTATACAGTATAGTGAACATTGTAAATAAAAAATAATAATAAACAATTGTGAAATTTATTTATTTTTTGCAAATTCAATGCACTTGGAATTTTTTTCCTGCTTTTCTGTGCATCACATAAAATGAAAGGCGTGATTCAAATGTACAACTTGTCCCGCAAAAAACAAACCCTGATGCGGCTCCATTCATAGAAAAATAAAAAAAAGTTGTGGCTCTTGGAAGAAGGGTAGGAAAAAACAAAAGCAAAAAAAAAAAACAAAAACGAAAAATGCCCAGGATGAAGAGGTTAAAATGCCAGCGTTCGGTCTTGTAAGAAGAATCATAGCACTTTCCTACTTACAATGTCATCCATAATCTGTAAAATTTAATTGATAAACAGAAATCATGTCAGGTGGAAAAAGAAATTTAACTAAAATAATGTGGTTGCATAAATTTGCAAATGTTTTGGTTTAAAAAAAAAAATAATAATTTCTTTTTAATTAAGTAAAATAAGAAAAATAATTTTAAAAGGTTTGGTATTTCCACTTGTAAACACTAGGGAGAGCAGCTGCTGAAACTTGCCATAAAACCCTAGTGTACAACTAGCTCACTTTACGACTGCAGTAAATGTGGGCTGGCTCTGCTCACATGTATGTGAAGTCACTGCTCTCCTCCACTTCTCGGTGATTGTTACAAGATAAGAAATGATTACGTTTTTAGGATCACAGTTCGGAGCCATTTTGTTGGTGTCTGCTAGTGATACTGACAAATACAGTGTCATCGAGGACAGCCGGCAGCGCTGATTCTGTTAGTATTAGTGCTGCTCGCTGTATTATAAACTAGAGTTAGATACGCGGAGTGTAACATACTGGAATTATTCACAGCACATAATACACAACAATTATCTCGATGCAGAGTTCAGTGTAATGTATCGCATGATGGGCTTAGATACACTGGTCTGGGTCTTATTGCACATGATGGGATTAGATACACTGGTCTGGGGCATAGTGTGCAATATGGAATTAGATGAACCGCTCTTCTGCGTATTGCGCATGATGGGATTAGATACGCCAGTCTAATGTGTATCGTGCATTTTGTTGGTGAATGCTAGTGATACTGACAAGTAGACAGTCACCAAAAACGGCTCATGATGGGATTAGATATACCGCTCTAGGGCGTATCACGCTTGATAGGATTAGATACACCTCTCTGGGGCGTATTACGCATGATGGGTTTGGATAGAGATTGCTCCTGGGCGTATCGCACATGATGGCATTAGATACACCGCTCCTGGGTGTATCATGCATGATGGGATTAGATATACCGCTCCTGGGCATTTCGAGCATGATGGGATTAGATGCACGACTCTGGGGAGTATCGCGCATTTGGTTGGTGACTGCCGGTGATACTGACAAGTACAATGTCACCAAGGACGGCTGATTCTTTTGGTGCTGCTTGCTGTATCATAAACTGGGGTGCAGTCCATTTCTATGGGTGCAGTGGTGTAATGAGTGACCCCACTCAGTTCACTTCTGAGTACTGTGGTGTAATGAGTGACCCCGCGCCTTCAACTTCTATGGGTGCAGTGGTGTAATGAGTAAATGAGTAACCCCGCTCCGTTCACTTCTGTGGGTGCAGTGGTGTAATGAGTAACCCCTCTCTGTCCACTTCTATGGGTGCAGTGGTGTAATGAGTAACCCCGCTCCGTCCATTTCTATGGGTGCAGTGGTGTAATGAGTAACCCCGCTCCGTCCACTTCTATGGGTGCAGTGGTGTAATGAGTGACCCCGCTCCGTCCACTTCTATGGGTGCAATGGTATAATGAGTGACCCCGCTCCGCCAACTTCTATGGGTGCAGTGGTGTAATATGCTTGACCCCGCTCCATCCGTTCTGTCCTCCGTCTGCTCCTTCATTTCATTAGCCCCAACATATAATAAACTTCTTCCCTTTAGTGCCTTTCATGTGGCAGTAAAGTGTGTTTACCCTAATAATTGGGGGAAAAAAAACAGGTCTGACGTAGTCCATGGCACTAACACGACGATCCCCCGAATCTGACGTCCAAAGGCTATGGAGCCTTGTTCAGAGAACGAGGCTCCATAGTCTGTAGCAGCAGCCACTCCGTGTCCTGCTGCGCTCCATGAGACCTGGCGACTGTGATGAGCGGTAACATCAGTAACTACACCGCTCATCAGAGTCGACGAGACCTCTGTATAATGGCCCCATATAGTGCACCACAGTATAATGGTGTTATATAGTACTCCACAGTATAATGGCCCCTTATAGTGCTCCACAGTATAATGGCGTCATAGTGCTCCACAGTATAATGGCGTCATAGTGCTCCATAGTATAATGGCCCATATAGTGCTCCACAGTATAATGGCGTCATAGTGCTCCATAGTATAGTGGCCCATATAGTGCACCATACTATAATGCCGTCATGTAGCACCCCACAGTATAATTGCCCCATATAAAGAATCACAGTATAATGGCCCCATGTAATGACCTACAGTATAATGTGCCCCATATAGTGCACCATACTATAATGTGCCCCATATATTGCTCCACAGTATAATGGCCCCTTATAGTGCACCACAGTATAATGGCGTCACATAGTGCTCCACAGTATAATGTGACCCGTATGGTGCATCTTGGTGTATATGGCCCCATCCTTCTCCTGGTGTATATGGCCTCATCCTCGTTCTGGTGCATATGGCCCCATCCTCCTCCTGGGGATTATGGCCCCATCCTCCTCCTGGGGATTATGGCCCCATCCTCCTCCTGGGGATTATGGCCCCATCCTCCTCCTGGTGTATACGGCCCCATCCTCCTCCTGGTGTATACGGCCCCATCCTCCTCCTGGTGTATACGGCCCCATCCTCCTCCTGGTGTATACGGCCCCATCCTCCTCCTGGTGTATACGGCCCCATCCTCCTCCTGGTGTATACGGCCCCATCCTCCTCCTGGTGTATACGGCCCCATCCTCCTCCTGGTGTATACGGCCCCATCCTCCTCCTGGTGTATACGGCCCCATCCTCCTCCTGGTGTATACGGCCCCATCCTCCTCCTGGTGTATACGGCCCCATCCTCCTCCTGGTGTATACGGCCCCATCCTCCTCCTGGTGTATACGGCCCCATCCTCCTCCTGGTGTATACGGCCCCATCCTCCTCCTGGTGTATACGGCCCCATCCTCCTCCTGGTGTATACGGCCCCATCCTCCTCCTGGTGTATACGGCCCCATCCTCCTCCTGGTGTATACGGCCCCATCCTCCTCCTGGTGTATACGGCCCCATCCTCCTCCTGGTGTATACGGCCCCATCCTCCTCCTGGTGTATACGGCCCCATCCTCCTCCTGGTGTATACGGCCCCATCCTCCTCCTGGTGTATACGGCCCCATCCTCCTCCTGGTGTATACGGCCCCATCCTCCTCCTGGTGTATACGGCCCCATCCTCCTCCTGGTGTATACGGCCCCATCCTCCTCCTGGTGTATACGGCCCCATCCTCCTCCTGGTGTATACGGCCCCATCCTCCTCCTGGTGTATACGGCCCCATCCTCCTCCTGGTGTATACGGCCCCATCCTCCTCCTGGTGTATACGGCCCCATCCTCCTCCTGGTGTATACGGCCCCATCCTCCTCCTGGTGTATACGGCCCCATCCTCCTCCTGGTGTATACGGCCCCATCCTCCTCCTGGTGTATACGGCCCCATCCTCCTCCTGGTGTATACGGCCCCATCCTCCTCCTGGTGTATACGGCCCCATCCTCCTCCTGGTGTATACGGCCCCATCCTCCTCCTGGTGTATACGGCCCCATCCTCCTCCTGGTGTATACGGCCCCATCCTCCTCCTGGTGTATACGGCCCCATCCTCCTCCTGGTGTATACGGCCCCATCCTCCTCCTGGTGTATACGGCCCCATCCTCCTCCTGGTGTATACGGCCCCATCCTCCCCCTGGTGTATACGGCCCCATCCTCCCCCTGGTGTATACGGCCCCATCCTCCCCCTGGTGTATACGGCCCCATCCTCCCCCTGGTGTATACGGCCCCATCCTCCCCCTGGTGTATACGGCCCCATCCTCCCCCTGGTGTATACGGCCCCATCCTCCCCCTGGTGTATACGGCCCCATCCTCCCCCTGGTGTATACGGCCCCATCCTCCCCCTGGTGTATACGGCCCCATCCTCCCCCTGGTGTATACGGCCCCATCCTCCCCCTGGTGTATACGGCCCCATCCTCCCCCTGGTGTATACGGCCCCATCCTCCCCCTGGTGTATACGGCCCCATCCTCCCCCTGGTGTATACGGCCCCATCCTCCCCCTGGTGTATACGGCCCCATCCTCCCCCTGGTGTATACGGCCCCATCCTCCCCCTGGTGTATACGGCCCCATCCTCCCCCTGGTGTATACGGCCCCATCCTCCCCCTGGTGTATACGGCCCCATCCTCCCCCTGGTGTATACGGCCCCATCCTCCCCCTGGTGTATACGGCCCCATCCTCCCCCTGGTGTATACGGCCCCATCCTCCCCCTGGTGTATACGGCCCCATCCTCCCCCTGGTGTATACGGCCCCATCCTCCCCCTGGTGTATACGGCCCCATCCTCCCCCTGGTGTATACGGCCCCATCCTCCCCCTGGTGTATACGGCCCCATCCTCCCCCTGGTGTATACGGCCCCATCCTCCCCCTGGTGTATACGGCCCCATCCTCCCCCTGGTGTATACGGCCCCATCCTCCCCCTGGTGTATACGGCCCCATCCTCCTCCTGGTGTATACGGCCCCATCCTCCCCCTGGTGTATACGGCCCCATCCTCCCCCTGGTGTATACGGCCCCATCCTCCCCCTGGTGTATACGGCCCCATCCTCCCCCTGGTGTATACGGCCCCATCCTCCCCCTGGTGTATACGGCCCCATCCTCCCCCTGGTGTATACGGCCCCATCCTCCCCCTGGTGTATACGGCCCCATCCTCCCCCTGGTGTATACGGCCCCATCCTCCCCCTGGTGTATACGGCCCCATCCTCCCCCTGGTGTATACGGCCCCATCCTCCCCCTGGTGTATACGGCCCCATCCTCCCCCTGGTGTATACGGCCCCATCCTCCCCCTGGTGTATACGGCCCCATCCTCCCCCTGGTGTATACGGCCCCATCCTCCCCCTGGTGTATACGGCCCCATCCTCCCCCTGGTGTATACGGCCCCATCCTCCCCCTGGTGTATACGGCCCCATCCTCCCCCTGGTGTATACGGCCCCATCCTCCCCCTGGTGTATACGGCCCCATCCTCCCCCTGGTGTATACGGCCCCATCCTCCCCCTGGTGTATACGGCCCCATCCTCCCCCTGGTGTATACGGCCCCATCCTCCCCCTGGTGTATACGGCCCCATCCTCCCCCTGGTGTATACGGCCCCATCCTCCCCCTGGTGTATACGGCCCCATCCTCCCCCTGGTGTATACGGCCCCATCCTCCTCCTGGTGTATACGGCCCCATCCTCCTCCTGGTGTATACGGCCCCATCCTCCTCCTGGTGTATACGGCCCCATCCTCTTCCTGGTGTATACGGGTATATATAGGCTCATCCTCCTGGTACAGTTGTGCTCAAAAGTTTTCATACCCCGGCAGAATTTTTGCTTTCTTGGCCTTGTTTCAGAGAAATGAATGATAACAAAAAACTTTTTCTCCACTCATGTTTATTGGTTGGGTGAAGCCATTTATTGTCAAACTACTGTGTTTTCTCTTTTTAAATCTTAATGACAACCAAAAACATCCAAATGACCATGATCAAAAGTTCACATACCCTGGTGATTTTGGCCTGATAACATGCTCAGAATTTGACACAAATGGGTTTGAATGGCTACTAAAGGTAACATCCTCACCTGTTTGCTTGTAATCAGTGTGTGTGCGTAAAAGCTGAGCGAGTTTCTGGCATCCAGACAGACTCTTGCATCTTTCATCCAGCCACTGAAGTTTCTGGATTGTGAGTCATAGGGAAAGCAAAATAATTGTCAACCGATCTATGGGAAAAGGGAACTGTATAACACAGGAAAGGGATACAAAAAAAATATCCAAGGAATTGATAATGCTAGTCAGCAGCTTTCAAACGGTGATTAACAAATGGAAAATCAGGGGCTCTGTAAAAAGCAAACCACGGTCAGGTAGACCAACAAAAATTTCAGCCACAACTACCAGGAAAATTATTTGAGATGCAAAGAAAAACCCACAAATAACATCAGCTGAAATTCAGCACTCTTTGAAAACTAGCGGTGTGGCTGTTTCAAGATGCACAATAAGGAGGCACTTGAAGAAAAATGGGCTGCATGGTCGAGTCGCCAGAAGAAAGCCATTACTGCGCAAATTCCACAAAGTATCTCGCCTACAATACGCCAAACAGCACAGAGACAAGCCTCAAAACTTCTGGAACAAGGTAATTTGGAGTGATGAGACTAAAATAGAACTTTTTGGCTACAGCCATAAACTTTACATTTGGAGAGAGGTCAACAAGGCCTATGATGAAAGGAACACCATTCCTACAGTAAAGCATGGAGGTGGATCGCTGATGTTTTGGGGATGTGTGAGCTACAAAGACACAGGAAACTTATCCTTCATATTCTCTGAAACAAGGCTAAGAAAGCAAAAATTCTGCCGGCGTATGTAAACTTTTAAGCACAACTGTATATATGGCCCCACATATTCCATAAATAGTTAAAAAACAACTTGTACTTAATTTCCATGCGCTATCACTCACTGCTCCTTCCTGTTCAGTGTGTTCAGAGCACAGCAGATGGATGAATCTCCCTGCTGTGCCCTGAACAGGTCGGCAGTGAGTGGTGATCTGCAGCCTGTAGTGTAATACTAATAGGCTAAGATCACCTCTTTCCGCTGCAGAAATGCTCCCCGGCACTTCCGCTCCAGTCATCATATGCACTCAGAAGTGTGTGCGATGACCGGGGAAAATGAAGCCCACACCAACGCTGTGGGGAGCAACAAAATGGCCATGATCTTCTCCCACAGCTGTGACCTGAACAGTCCAGAGGTCGTGCCCAGGTCACAGCAAAGGCAGTCTCAATGCTAGAGATGCGGTCGCCGTCCGACCGCAGTCTCTTATGCCCATGGCTGCTGTAAGTGAGATGTGCAAGTGTCGTGCTCAGACACTGACACCTCCACCAAATGAAAATGACTGGCCCCAGTAGCTAAAGTAAAAATTAATAAATATAAAAACTATTAAAGTTGTGCATATAATTTTGTGTTAAAAATAATTGATTATATAATTAATAATTATTAATTCAAAATTAAAAATCCCATAATTTTCTTTTTAAACTAATGCTACGATAAAATACCCTTTGAATTTGACAGCATTCCGTCTTTTTGAGTAGGAATATTATCAGCATGGCACATCTAGAATTGTCGATCTTTGCCCACTCTTCCTTGCAGTAGTGCTCCAAATCTGTCAGATTACGAGGGCATCTTCTGTGCACAACCCTTTTCAGGTCAACCTGCAGATTTTCAGTTGAATTCAAGTCTGAATTCTGGTTGGGCCATTTTCAAAATTTTTATATTCTGGCTAATTCTTTCTTTTTTTGATTCTAAGGTAACCTTCTTTTCATCTTCAGGCTTTTAGTAGAAACCTGAAGGTTTTGTTGCTGAGTTGACTCAAATGTTCATAATTCTCTCCACCTGGACAAAAGCCCCAGTTCCAGCTTCTGAAAAACAGCCCCAAAGCATAATGCTGCATCCACCATACTTCACTGAGAGTATTTATTTATTTTATTTATTTTACTCACTTATATGACGTCATTAATTCCACAGCTCTTTACAGACTTCATCATCACTGTCCCCATTGGGGTTCACAATCTACATTCTCTATCAGTATGTCTTTGGAATGTGGGAGGAAATCCACTCAAACACAGGGAGAACATACAAACTCCTTGCAGATGTTGTCCTTGGTGGGATTTAAACCCAGGACCCCAGCGCTGCAAGGCTGCAGTGCTAACCACTGAGCCACCGTGCTGGTGTTCTTTTGCCAATATGTAGTATTGTCACAAGCAGTACACAACCAATATGTGCCAGAAATATCTGCAGCGCCTTTAAGCCCTTAGTGACAAAGCAAATGTTGAGCTTAATGGACAATAACTCTGGAATGCTTCAACATATCCCAGTGATTGAGACTGTTTTTTCGTGACACCTTATACTTTGTTGGTGGTCAGTTTAGGTCAATGTTTTGTGGTTTGTTTGTTTGTTTTTTTTGGACGGGGGGGGGGGGGAGAATATCTGAAATTTATGTAATTCTAGAAAAATTATACATTTTTAAAATTTGAACGATTATATCCTTAAACCAGATAGTCATACCACACAAAATAGGTAATAAATAACATTTTCTATGTCTACTTTACGTCAGCATAATTTTTTAGATTTCCTTTTATGTTAAGAGTTAAAATTTTGCATGAATTTTTCCTTTTTTTTTTCTCCCAAGGATATTTGCAAACTATTTTTAACAAACCTCTTCAGATTTAAAGGGGTTGTCCACTACCTTCACATTGATTCCCTATCCGTAGGATAGGGCATCAATGTATGAAAGGCGAGGGTGCCGGCTGCGGGGGTACAGCTGCTGTGGCGGCCGCCGGCCTGAATTCCTTGCCTGCGGGGTTTGGCCGTCAATTGAATGGGAGGCGGCTGTGCAATATTCCGCGGTGGCCACTACAGATGGACGGCCAAGCACCGCAGGTAAGGATTTGCGGCCGCCGGCACTGATAACAGCTGATCGGCAGGGTGCTGCGTGCGGGACCTCTGCCGATCATACATTGATGCTCTATCCTACGGATAGGGCATCAATGTGAAAGTAGTGGACAACTTCTTTAAAGTGACTTTGAATGGCTGATGTATTGGGAAACCCCCAGAGGTAATACAATTTTAAAAACTACATCCCTAAAATTATCCTAAAATGCTGTCAGGGAATGTTATCCCTTCATGTGCTACACAGGAATAAAGGGAAAGTGGAATAGAAAATATGAAAAACTATATTTTTCCTCTAAAATATTGCTTTAGCTAATATATTTTCATTTTCATGAGGGGTAATAGGAGAAAATGGACCCCGAAATGTATTACACAATTTCTTCCAAATGTGGCAATATCCTATATATGGTCAAAAACTACTGAGCCTTGAGCGATTCTCATGCACCAATGGTAATTCTGTGCAAACTCTGTGTCACCGCTCCCCCCCACAAGGTCCAAAGTAGTAAAGATTCAAAAAATTCCGAGGCACCAGATAATAGTCTCCCGAGATCTCAATCCGCACGTGCCGCCTACGGCGGCCATTTTCCTGAAGCCCACCGCAGGGAACTGAATCGGGACTCCTCTCACCGACATCGAATGAGTGCCCAGGCACCGCAGCATCGCCCCACTCCAGCCGCCAGCCTTCTATGACCCTGCTCCAACGCTGCACCTCCCTCCTCCCCGGTAAGCTACCTTTAGGCTATGTGCCCACGAAGCAGATTTGATGCAGTGTGTTTTCGCCTCTCTCTGGCAGAAAAAAACGCATGCAGATTTACATGCGTTTTTTCTGCCAGAGAAGCGTTTTTTTCAGCGTTTTTACATGCGTTTTCGCATGCGTTTTTTATATTTTGATTCTTTAATGACATGTTTTCATATAATTACTACTTACACATAATTCTACGTGCCTGGAGCAAGCCATCCAAAGGCGTTCTCCCAATTAAGCCTGCTGCCAATTCTGATTTATGCCTACCAAATAAATAATAATAATGTAATAATAAATAAACTGACCTAATAGAATAAATGTTTCAAACCTTTAAATTGCTGTAATACAGTTGTTACCTAAAACTGTCTTGATCCATAATGCAAACAGCATATAAACGTAGTTTTTGTTATTTTCTTTATCCATATAAGTTTCATGTCCATACATTCCATACGTTCTTGAATACTTCATAATAGTTGTAATAATCAAGAATGAAACATCCAGACTGCAATGCGGGCTCAAAACAAGCTTGCAGACTGCAGTTGGAGTAACTGTGTGGGCAGTCCGTGTGCACATGGACACTATGATTATGTAAGGGGGTGACCGTTCCGGTCATGTGCCTCTTTTTCCTTATGCACAATGTATTGTCCTCTGCTTATATGTCTACGAACATGTATGTGACTGTTGTATGAACTGTTAGTTGCATGATCAATTAGGTTTAGATAGGATCTGGGCAGTGCAGAGGTGGGCACTTTAAGATAAGATGGAGTTAAGGTAGGAAATAGTTAAAGAATTAGGAGTTGCTCAGAGTGGGAGGAGCAGGACAGTGGAGACTGGGGGAAGTGACTGTTGAGGGCAGTGGTTACAGGACCAGGGAAAGGAGCAGCAGCACAGTCAGTCCAGCAGCAGAGAATCGTCGGCCTGTAAATCAGACTAAGGCTATGTGCCCACGTTGCATTTATGAAGCAGAAAATTTCTGCTGCATAAATGCAAGTCCTCTCCCGGAAAAACGCATGCGGAATTCCGCACGCGTTTATCGCGCATTTTTCGTGCGTTTATCACGCGTTTTCCACATGCGGAATTGCCTTGCGTTTTTTATGCATTGGACAAAGGCAATTCCGCTTGCGGAAACGCAAAATTAAATGACATGCTGCGGATTTTTGAACGCGGCATAAACGCTGCGGAAAAATCCGCAGCATGTGCATAGAACTTGCGGAATCCCATTGGGGACCATGGGGTGCGGATATACATGCGTTTTTCACGCGTTTACGCTGCGGAAATTCCGCAGCATATACGCTTGAAAAATGCTACGTGGGCACACAGCCTAAGGCTATGTGCCCACGATGCAGAAATGCTCCGGATTTTTCCTGAGCATTTCTGCATCTCCCTGGCAGAAAAAAACGCATGCGGATTGTACATGTGGATTGTACATGAGTTTTTCCTGCCATGGACAAGCGGCTGTGAAGCGGTCTTCACATGCATTTCCTCATGCGGGTTGTCAAGCGCTTTCCAAGCGATTTTAGCATCACTTGGAAAGTGCTTGACAACTAGGTCACACTATATAAATCCATGCAACAGGCATGGATTTATATAGTGTGACCAAGTAATAGTTAAAAAAAAAAAAAAAAAAAGAAGAAGAATGGTAAAAAAATAAAAAAAAAATATTATACTCCCCTTCCAATGTCCTCCCGGTGTTTTGTCCACGTCACAACAGCGCGAGCATTGCAAGAGACCGGACGGCGTGGACAAAACACCGGGAGGACATCGGAAGGTGAGTATAATCTTTTTTTTAAATTCTTTTTTACCATTCTTATTCTATTTTTTAATGATTACTTGGTCACACTTTATAAATCCATGCCAGTTGCATGGATTTATATAGTGTGACCAACTTGTCAAGCACTTTTCCAAGTGATGCTCAAAATCGCTTGGAAAACTGCTTGAAAAAACGCATGCGAAAACGCATGTAAAAACGCTGAAAAAACGCTTCTCTCTGGCAGAAAAAACACATTTAAATCTGCATGTGTTTTTTTCTGCCAGAGAGAGGCGAAAACGCTCTGCATCAAATCTGCTACGTGGGCACATAGCCTTAGATTGTAAGACGCACCCCCATTTCACCCCAAATTTGGAAGTAAAAGTGTTTTATAATATGAAAAATATGGTACATACAATTGCAAGCTGTACTAGGGAAGGAAAATGGAGTTATGCGCATACCAAAGTGCGAGACGAGAATTTAAACCGGTAATACTTATAGTTTATGTAGAAAAAACGGACCAATTACAAATGTTTTATATTACACACCTTTTATAAGGAATCACAGTTATGCAGTATTCAGTTGCGTCACCAAAAAGGACAGGATTGCCATGTTTAGGGACTTGGAAGATCAATCTCTTTTGAGCGTATTGTAGATTTATGTTGTCCTAAATGGGCCTTCCCTACCGGAGTTCTCTCTCCCACGTTACATAGTTACATAGTTTATAAGGCCGAAAAAAGACAAGCGTCCATCCAGTTCAGCCTATTTCTTGTGCACTGCAGCTATTCCGCAGCGTTGATCCAGGGGAAGGCAACAAAAAACCATGCGGTATAGGCCAATTTACATCATTGAGGAAAAATTCACTTCCCGACACCAATCTGGCAGTAAGATTAAATCCCTGGATTAATTAACTAAGCATAAGATGTAATTTTATTGTTCTCAAGAAAGGCGTCCAGGCCTCTCTTGAACTCTTTAAGTGAGTGGGACATCACCACTTCCTCTCCCAGAGAGTTCCAGAGTCTTACGGCGCTGACCGTAAAGAATCCCCTTCTATGCTGGTGCAGGAACCTCCTTTCCTCCAGACGCATAGTGTGCCCCCTCGTCTTTGTCACCATCCTTGGTATAAACAGGTCATGGGAGAGATCTCTGTACTGCCCCCTGATGTATTTATACATGTTTAGGAGGTCTCCCCTAAGCCTTCTCTTTTCCAATGTAAATAGGCCTAATTTTGACAACCTCTCTGGGTATTCTAGTCCCTCCATTCCCTTTATTACCTTAGTCGCCCTCCTTTGTACCCTCTCTAGCTCCAATATGTCTTTCCTGAGCACCGGAGCCCAGAACTGTGCACAATATTCTAAGTGCGGCCTTACCAGCTCTTTATACAGAGGAAGAACAATGTTCTCATCATATGCCCCTATTCCTCTTCTGATGCATGCCATGACTCTATTTGCCTTCGCAGCTGCTGCCTGACACTGGGCACTCCAATTTAATTTGCTATTAACCAAGACGCCCAGGTCCTTCTCCATGTCAGATTTCCCCAACGGTTTCCCATTTAATATGTATGGGTGACTGCTGTTTTTCTTTCCCATGTGCATGACCTTACATTTATCGACATTAAACACCATTTGCCATTTTTTAGCCCAACTCCCCAATTTATCTAAATCCTCCTGTAGCTGTGCCCTGTCCTCATCTGTATTAACTACTTTACAAAGTTTAGTATCATCTGCAAATATTGCTATTTTACTATGCAACCCTTCCACTAGATCATTAATAAATATATTAAATAATATAGGGCCCAAGACAGACCCTTGAGGCACCCCGCTAGTAACCCTAACACACCCTGAGCTTACTCCATTGATAACCACCCTCTGCTTTCTATCACTCAGCCAGCTATTTACCCACTTCCACACATTATCCCCCAGACCAAGCATTCTCATTTTATATACCAACCTTTTGTGTGGCACGGTATCAAACGCTTTGGAGAAGTCAAGGTATACAACATCCACTGACTCTCCCCGGTCCAGCTGTGAGCTCACCTCCTTGTAGAAGGCGATCAGGTTTGTTTGGCAGGAGCGATCCCTCATGAATCCATGTTGATATGGAGTTAGACAGTTATTATCATTAAGATATTCTACAATAGCATCTCTAAGAAATCCTTCAAACAATTTACCCACAACAGACGTTAAGCTGACTGGTCTATAGTTCCCAGAGTCACTTTTAGACCCCTTTTTGAATATTGGTACCACATTTGCTTGGCGCCAGTCTGGTGGGACAGTCCCTGTCCATAAAGAGTGCTTGAATATAAGATACAGCGGCCTGTCTATCACATTACTTAATTCTTTTAGTACCCGGGGGTGTATGTCATCTGGGCCTGGTGACTTGTCTATTTTGATATTATTTAGGCGTTTCTGAGCTTCCTCCTAGGTTAGGTGGGTGATATTTAGCGGAGGGTTTACTTTATCACTCTGCATTTCCTCCGATAAATTGTTTTCTTTTGTGAAAACAGTGGAGAAGAAGCTATTGAGTAGGTTTGCTTTACCCTCATCGCCCTCTATGATTTTACCCAGGTTATTTTTCAATGGGCCAACGCCATCAGTTTTAATCCTTTTACTGTTTATATAGTTAAAGAACAGTTTGGGATTCATTTTACTTTCCTTGGCAATTAGTCTCTCTGTTTCCTCTTTTGCTATTCTTATTTGTTTCTTACAGATTTTGTTTTTTTCCCTATAAGATATTAGTGCTTCCTCGCTGCCTTCTTGTTTAAGTTTACCGAAAGCCCTTTTTTTGTTTTTCATTGCCCTCTTGACTTCCTTATTTAGCCACATTGGCTTCCTCCTATTCCTAGCCCTTTTATTCCCATAAGGTATGTACCTTCTACAGTGACTATGTAGGACTGTTTTGAAAATTTCCCATTTTCTATCCGTGCTCCTATTACTAAAGATACTATCCCAGTCTATAAGGTGAAGGGCATCTCTTAGCTGATCAAACTTTGCCCTCCTGAAGTTCAGTGTTTTTGTGACTCCCTTGCTGGGCACCCTACTGAAGCACATGTGGAATTGTATAATGTTGTGGTCACTATTTCCCAGGTGCCCCCCGACCTGCACCTCAGTTATTCTGTCTGGCCTGTTAGTTAATATTAAAAAAGGGCCGTCCCTCTAGTTGGTTCCTGCACAAGTTGTGACAAATAATTGTCTTTGATAATTGATAGAAACCTGTTTCCTTTCTGAGATCTACAGCTTTCGGTTTCCCAGTCCTATATCGGGGTAGTTGAAGTCCCTCATAATAATCACCTCGTTATTTTTTGCTACTTCGTCTATTTGTCTCATTAATAGACTTTCCGTGGCTTCTGCTATATTTGGTGGTTTATAACCGACTCCTATGATAATTTTATTATTGTTTTTTGCCCCATGTATCTCCACCCATAAGGACTCGACCTCCTCATTTCCCTCCCATACATCCTCCCGTATTGTAGGCTTTAGACACGTCTTTACATATAGACAGACTCCACCCCCTTTCCGACTTCTACGATCCCTTCTAAACAGACTGTAACCCTGTAAGTTAACTGCCCAGTCATAGCTTTCATCTAACCATGTCTCGGTTATTCCCACTATGTCATAGTTACCTGTAGATATTTCTGCTTCCAGTTCATCCATCTTGTTTGTCAGGCTCCTGGCATTTGCTAGCACGCAGTTTACACGATTTTGTTTTGTTCCAATCTTCTCCCTGTGGATTGTATTAGAAATTTTCTTACCTCCCTTCCAAGTATCTTGTCTTGGACCTTCTTTGTCGCACTTCATATCTTTCATTAGTATGTTCTCTGGTTGCTTGTTCGTGTCCGGCGTTTTTCTTCCCATGCCCTCTTCTTCTAGTTTAACGCCCTCCTAATGAGTGTTGCGAGTCTCCTGGCGAATGTGTGTTTCCCGGGTTTGTTGAGGTGTAGTCCGTCTCTGGCAAGGAGTCCGTCATAGAGGTAATTCACACCGTGGTCCAGGAATCCAAATCCTTGTTGTCTGCACCATCGTCTCAGCCAGTTGTTCACCTCAAGGATCCTGTTCCATCTCCTGACGCCATGCCCGTCTACTGGAAGGATAGAAGAAAAAACTACCTGCGCATCCAGTTCTTTTACTTTCTTCCCCAATGCTTCAAAGTCCTTGCAGATTGTCGGTAGGTCCTTCTTTGCCGTGCCATTGGTGCCAACATGTATCAGAAGAAATGGGTGGACATCCTTGGAGCTGATGAGCTTCGGTATCCTATCGGTAACATCCTTGATCTTTGCCCCTGGGAGGCAGCATACTTCTCTTGCGGTTATGTCCGGTCTGCAGATAGCTGCTTCTGTTCCTCTCAGTAGTGAGTCTCCCACCACCACCACTCTTCTTCCCCTCTTGGCTGTCCTTTTTCTTGTCTCTTCTGGGTGTTTCTGGGTGCTCTTTCCTTTTTTGCTTGCTGGTAGTTCCTCATCCTTAGGTGTGCCATCTTCGTCCTCCACAAGTCCTTGGAATCTGTTTCTCAGTTGTGTGGTTGGTGGTGTCTCCATGGTCTTCTTGCTTCTTTTGGTCACTTGCCTCCACTTGTCTGCCTCTGGAGGTTCTCTGATGCTTCCTTGACTTTCCGTGACCAGTAGTGACGCTTCTTTTCTGTCCAGGAAGTCTTCATTTTCCTTGATGAGTTTTAATGTCGCAATTCTTTCTTCCAGTCCCCGCACCTTTTCTTCTAAAAGAGCCAGTAGTCTACACTTCTGGCAGGTGAAGTTGGTTTCAGCTTCTGGTCGATCTGTGAACATGTAGCACATGTTGCAGCTCACCATGTAGGTTGTCACATCTGCCATGCTGCTCCTTGTCCCTGCTGACTTGATGTCTGTCTTCTTTCTTGCGATACCCTAGGATAAACAAATTAAACAAATTCGCGCGCCGTCAGGCTGGTCCCGGCTGTACCCAACGATCTTCTAGCTGAAGGAGACTCTTCGCTTTTCCGAGAAGGCACCTGGAATATGCAAATTGTCCTTTTCAAGCTTCAATCCCTGGTTTGGCGATGCTTTCCAAGCAGCTGGTCCCGGCTGTACCCAACGATCTTCTAGCTGAAGGAGACTCTTCGCTTTTCCCAGAAGGCACCTGGAATATGCAAATTGTCCTTTTCAAGCTTCAATCCCTGGTTGTCTAACGTAGTCTAACCTGCATGGGCATGTCAACAGATATATCACATAATCAGAATGCATGTGTAATAATCATAGATTTTATATTTCTTTCCACTATAAGAATGTTGAAAGGTATCTCCTTTGATTATATTGTTGCAATTGCAACAGAAAAGACATGGGAATGTCCTGTGTATTTGTGTTGATAAAAACCGCTGTGTGCTCTTCCTCCCACCCATATCAGCCCTAACTAAAATCCTCGATTCTCCTAGATTGATTTAGGTCAGCGGTATGACATGATAGGTGGCTCCTAGAAAATATCAGTGGTGGGATGCATATCCTTGATCACATGCCAAAGTTTCCTCATAATGTTGGCAATTACCATGTGTTCCATAAGTGGTGACCAGTGGAATTCTATCATTTTTATGTTTTGCAGTCGAAGAATCAGTACATATGGTGTCTTGTCAGTGATTGATGTAATACCTCACCAGGATATTCATGGTTACGAAATTTCTGAACCATATCTTTCCTACGTCTCTCCTTCTTAGTCTTGTCAGATACTATCATCTCAATATATTGTAATTGACTTTTGGGAAGGGAATGTATAGTTGTTTTGGAGTGAAAACTCTCCTAATTAAGTAGTGAATATCTATCAGTTGGTTTTGTGAAGAGATCAGTATATAATTTATTGCCCTCAACGTGCACCATGGTATTGAGAAAGCTGAGTTCTTTCTCATGAAACACCATGGTGAACCTCATTGTGGAATGTTGTCCATTCAAGTAATCCAGAAATTGGTGTAAGGATTCAACATCACCTGTCCAAATTGGAAAGATATATATATTCCACAAGAACACAATGTAGTATAAAAAGGTGGCTGCGATATATAGATAGGTGAGGCCTCAAACAATGCCATGAATAGATTAGCATAAGTGGGGGCCATATTGGCCCCCATTGCTGTATGCTTTCGTTGACTGTAATATTGATCCTGAAAAAAAAAAATCTCTGTAAAGTACAGTCTTGAGTAAAGCCAAAATGAAGTCACCGTATCATAGATATATCATCTTTTCTCAAAACTACACACATTGAAAGACACAAGAATGGCATTTTCAGGGACATGGACAGTTTTCAATTTATTCAAGACATTTTGAGTATCAAGGACAAAAGATGGAGCACATATTTGCATAGGACACGTTCCAAAAAGACAGACAAGGGGCTGAAAATTGAATCTATACTGGCCACTATGGGTTGGCCAGGTGGATTCGTCAGTCACTTGTGGATCTTTAGCAATGTATACAGTACAGGGATTATGGGGTTATCCTGAATCAAAAATGTTTTGAGGTCATCCTCAATCACATTTTTTTGTCCAGCCTCATTAACCACATTTAAAGCGCACCTGTCAGCAGGATTGTGCTTAGTAAACCACATACACTGTCAGGTGGGCGCTGTTACACTGATATGATACATTTGTTGATGAAATCTGTGCTGTGGTTATTTTTTAATATTTATTTTCAGTTTTAATGAGATTTTCATGCTTTTGGATGGGCATTTGGGGAGGGGCTTTATGTGGTGCTCTGCTTATGTATTCCACTCTATAACTTCTGACAGGTCACTGTGCCTAAAGTGACCTGCCTCCTATTTAAATACTGTATGTGTAATTGTGGTACAAATCAAGAAATTTACATGTAGCAAAAAGGCCCCGCTGCCCGCTCATGCGCAGTAGCATCTGTCATTTGCCAAGAGATGCTATTGCGCAAACGCGGCTGGCGGTGCCATATTGCTGCGGGCAAATTCCTTTTTCCTTCAAAATGGTGCCCGCACGTGAGCTGTAGTGACACCATTTTGCTGGAGAAAAAATACATTTTTCTGCCTGTGCCCACCTGACGGTGTATATGGTTTACTGAGCACAATCGCATTGACAGGTGCATTTTAAGATCTCCTTCGGAATCCCAATCTTAGGATCCCCTTCAGGAATTACATAAACCTTCCCATCTGCCAACTGTCGAGTTATTTAATCTACATATTGTGATCGATCTTGAATAACTAGTGCCCTGCCTTTAACGGCCGATTTGCAAATAATGGAAGTATCTTTTTTTTTAAAGTGCTTAGTGCGTTGATTTCCCTCTTTTTGAGATTTGGTCTCATCAAGGGAGGCGTACTCAGAATCTCAGCCATGACCTCCCTGGAGACAAAATCAATATATGTTTAAATATTCCTGTCGGCTAGGGGGGATGGTCTCTTATTTTTATGTCTAAGGTATTACCTCGAAAAGGAATAACTTCACCTTGTACCTGCTCAGGAGAAGATGGAAAATCAGAATCCTTCTCAGTTTTATGAAAGAAATATTTCCAACGGGGGGGGGGTGTGTTGGTAATATGATCATTTACTCTTCCTTTCCCACAGACTCTTCATTCTTCCTCTCCTTTTTCCATTTTTGTTGTCTGTCGCTGGTCAAAAACTACTATTTGGTCACATAGCATGACTTGGAAGAAAAGGAGCGCTATTTGATATTTGCAGAGCCCCTAGGGTACCAAAACACCAACAGATGACTCCATTTTGGAAACCAGGCCTCTCAAAGAATTAATCTAGGGGTGTATGTTGAGCATTTTCAACCCATATTTGCTTTGCAGAACTTTATAACATTTGAACGTAAATATGAAAAATTACAATTTTAACAGTGAAATTTTGTTTTAGCCCAGAGTTTGTAATTATCACAAGGGATAACAGAATGACCACATAATTTGTAACAGAATTTCTCCTGAACACGGTGATACCCTAGATATACAAGTTACTGATTGCGTTCTATGCAGGGCCCAGAAAGGAAAGAGCAATATTTCATTTTTGAAGCTGAAATTTGGCTGGAATAAATTGTGAATGCCATGTCTGATTTGCAGAGTCCCTGATGTTCTGTAACAGCAGAACCTCCACAAGTGACCCCATTTTGGAAACTAGACTCATCGAGGATTCCATCTAGAGGTGTGATGAGAATTTTGATCCCACATGTGATTCAGAGAATGACATTTGGATGTGCAAACAAAAATATTTGTTTCCAGTAAAATCTTGTTTTAGCCCCATGTTTATAATTTTGACAAGGAGGAATAGCAGAAAATAAACCTCTTAAATTGTTGTGCAATTTCTCCCGAACATGGCAATATCTCATTTGTTCAAAAAAGTGCTGTTTAAGGCACATGGTTGGGCCCAGAGAGAAAAGGGTGCTTTTTTGATTGAGAGCAAATTTTTTCTGAATGTTGCGTTAGCCGAGCCCCTGAGGTACCTAAACAGCAGAAGCTTCCACAAGTGATCCTTTTGGAAACTGTACCCCTCAAGGAATTCACCTGAGGTTGTGTTGAGCATTTTGAAACCACAGGTGCTTCACAGAACGTTACAACACTTGTTACGTTACTTTTTTTTCCAGTAAAATGCAGTTTAAACCGCAAGTTTTTAAATTTCATAAGTGGTAATAGAAGAAAATGGACACCATAATTTGTTAAACAATCTCTCCTGAATGTTAGCAAATGGCAAAACTTGGAAAGCAAAGAGTGCTATTGAATTTGTGGAGCGCAAATTTGGACACTATATAGAATTTACAGAGTCCCTGAGGTGCCAAAAAAGCCTAAACACCCACAGGTGTCCCTATGTGGCAAACTAAACCCCATAAGTAATTCATCTAAAGGTGTGGTGAGCATTGTTAACTCAGAAACTACTTGACAGAATTGTATAAGATTTTGCCAGGAAAATGAAAAATGTAAGGTTTTTCTACTAAAATGTTATTTAGCTTCAAAGTTTTAATTCACATGTAGGGTAATGGGAGAAAATTTAAATTTTATGTAGTTTTTTTTTACCAAACATAACAATACCCTACTTTTCGAGTACATGTCAAGGCTCGAAAGGAGAGCCACACTACTTGGCTTTTGGAGTGCAGATTTTGATAGAATAGTTTGCAGGATATGTTCACAGAGCCCCTGAGTGGTCATAACAGCAGAACAATTGTAAAAGTGATCCCATTTTACAAATTGCACCTCTCAATGAATTCATCTAAAGCTGCAAAGACTATTTTGGTCCCACAGGTGTTATTACTGTGCAATATCCACGCCATGCTTTTTTTCTGGAGAATTGCAAATAAGCCAGTTTAATGCCCATACATTCTGCCCAGCATGTACTTCTGGAGAGACACAGCATTGTTATACATGTAGTTGTTACCTGGGCTTAGGCACACTGAGGGGATCAGGGCATTTGGACTTGGGAGCGCATTCACTAGATTTTATTTGAGTGGGTGAATGCTATGTTGCTTTTCCAGAGACTTTAATCTACCAGTAACGTGGAAATCTCCCTATATTTCTATTGACAGATGATGGACTTGTTTTTTGCGTGATAAATTGCAGTTTTTATTGGTAGCATTTTGGGGTACTTAACATTTTTAATTTGTTTCAGAATAAGACTAGAATCACATTTATCTTTTACTCTATGCTGAGCACTTAAGTTGGGGTTTCCGTGTAAATTCAAAAAAACATGATTTAGAAGAAATCCCTATTGGATCCATTCACTATAACAAAGTAGAGTAGATAGTCACTTTGGACTCTGGCCACTGTTTTGGTCGTGTCCATCTCGTTAGGCTTGTACACAACTGTGGTTTATCACCCTTTTGTGCGCAAAAAAATTCCTATAACACAAAAAACATGGCAAAAACACGCCACCACCAGAACAGAGGGCAGACTGAGCCCAAAGTGATTCCATCTGCCTCATAGTGACTAGTTGTATCTGGGGGTTTCATCTGAATTTCATGTTTTTAGGAATCTACACGAAAGCCTTGAAGTACTCACGAGAAAAATGTGAACTGAGCATTATTTTGATTTTTAGGAGGCAGGATGAACAACTAAACAATATTTTTATTTTTAAGTTTTTCACCTTGTGGTAAGAATAACAGCTTTACGCTTCAGGTCAGTACAGTTATAGTGATACCAGATTAATATAGTCTTTTTCATATATTTATTTTCTGCTAGTTTTACGCCCCAAAAAATGCTTTTGTTATAAAAAAAAAATTTCACTGTATTCTGAGAGCTATAACTTTTTTTTATTTTTTGCCTGAGAGCTGTATGAGGATTTATTAGTGGGATGAGTTTAGGTTTTATTGGTACCATTGTTGGGTACATAACATTTTTTTTATTCAGATATTTAGCAGAATGAACAGAAACCAGCAATTAAGTTGTTGCTTGCTTTTTATTTTTTATTTTTTTTTTAAACCTTGTTTTTATTGAAAATAAAATTTTCATACATTAATGCAAATATAACTTGAAATATACATGACTAGGTTGTTATAATATGGTAAATAGCCGAATGTACATTCCAAGCATGGTTACTAAGTTATTGCTTTCATTTTTTCTTTACGCTATTCACTGTGTGGTAAAAATGATAAGACAAAATTTATTCTCAGGGTCAGTATGATTTTAGCGATAAAATATTTTTAGAAGTTTTTTTTTATTCTTGCTACTTTGGCACACTAAGGCTATGTGCCCACGATGCAGAAACGCTCCAGATTTTTCCTGAGCGTTTCTGCATCTCCCTGGCAGAAAAAATGCATGCAGATTGTACATGAGTTTTTCCTGCCAGGGACATGCGGAAATGAAGCGTTCTTCACATGCATTTCCGCATGCGGGTTGTCAAGCGCTTTCCAAGCGATATTAGCATCACTTGGAAAGTGCTTGACAACTTGGTCACACTATATAAATCCATGCAAACGGCATGGATTTATATAGTGTGACCTTAAAGAATGGTAAAAAATAAAAAAATAAATTTATACTTACCTTCTGATGGCCCTCAGAGTCTTGCTTTGCTTCGTCCTGGCTTGCCGGCAGCTCGCGGTACACTACACTGAAGGACCTGCCGTCACATGACTATGACGTCAGCGCAGGTCCTTCAGTCCACCACGAGTTGCCGGCAAGTGAAGAGAAGGAGAGCGGGGGCCGTCTGAAGGTAAATATAACATTTATTTTTTATTTTATTCTTTTTTTTTTTTACAGGTTCTATGGTACCCGGGTCCAGAGGAGAGTCTCCTGTCCTCCAGGTACCATCTGCACATTGGAACGCATGGAATGCGCATCTACAGATCCAGTGATGCGGAATCCATGCATTCCAATGCAAGTCAATGGCGGCGAAAATGCAGCGCTTCCGCAAAATAATTGGTAGTGCTGCTTTTTTTTTCCGCAGTGATAATCCGCAGCGGAAATTTCCGCCGCATGTGCACAGCACATACGGATTATCATTGGGGAACATGGCAGGCCTTCTATGCCGCTGCGGAAACGCTTAAAAAACGCATCGTGGGCACATAGCCTAAAAACAGTATTTTACAAACATCAATTTTTTTTTTGAATCGCCTTATTTTGACAGCTATAACATTCTTATTTTTTTGCCAATGTGCCATATTAGGACTTATTAACCCTTTTCTGACGTGGGGCATAATAATACGTGCCTGGGCCTTAATGACCAGACTTAAGACTCTGGGACCTTGATTTCCAAATGAAAATTGGAACTCTGGGAGCTTGTGGAGTGTCGATGTCAGCAGTCTTTCCCATGATTGTGGAGCCTACTGAAACGGACTAAGGGTCCTTTTTTAAACATTTAGGAAGCCTTTGGAGGTGTTTATTGTTAATTATTCTAATTTACTATAGATAATGAGCCTTGTGTTTTCATTGGCTGTAAGCCATAATCATCAACATTAACAGAAATAAACACTTGAAATAGATCACTGTTTTTGTAATGACTCTATATAATGAGTTTCGCTTTTTGTATTGAAGAACTGAAATACATTAACTTTTTGATGATTTTTTTTATAACTGTAATTTTTATTAAAGTGTAATAAAGAAAACAACATAACAGACATCGTACTGCATATTTGTGTAAAATTACAAAAAATTAGTTGCAAAATAATGGTTGAAATATAAACTTTTCTTTCTTTATCTTAAGACTGAGTACAACTGAAGACAACCCAGTAGATAAGTTCAGGGTTGAGAGAGACCTTAATATCAGGCCCATCCTCTCCTCTCTCCAAGACCTTGCCAATGGGTACTCTTTCCAACCTTCAATTTCAACTATAAAGTATTCGCTTACGTTTTACAAACCAACAGACAAAAGACATAAGACAGAAAGATAAGGGGAAGGGGAAAAGGAGGATAAGATCTTTTGAATTAGTCAGCAGTTCTGTTGAGCCCAATAGTAATCCCAAGGTGCCCAGATTGTATTGAAGAGAGTCACTTTATCATTTAATATGGCCGACATATATTACATCCTCCTAATATCAGAAATTCTACTCAACAGTTCCCGAAAGGAAGGGGGGGCTCCCTTCCTCCAATGCAGGGCTATCAAGCATCTGGCCGCTGTTAGCAGGTTGTGCAACAATTTAGAAGAATTCTTACCCATTCCCTTTGGGGTAACATTGAGCAGGTATATAAGCGGATCAAGGGGGATAAAAGTAAATAATACTCTTTGAAGAAGCGATCTGACTTATTCCCAGAACCCTGTAATCAATGTACAGGACCAGAAAATGTGTACCTGAGAAGCTCCCGAGGAGCCACAGCACCAGCAGACATCCGGAAGAAGGGGGTCCATTTTATGCAAAAGTTCCGGAGTGTGATACCAAAACATTATTTTATACTGGTTCTCCTTGTACAATGTACATATGGATTTTTTAGATGCCCTATTCCAGATGGTCTGCCAGCACTGAGGTAGAATATCCATATTAAGCAAATTCTCCCATCTAACCATGTAGGAGTGCTTGGGAAAGGGACTGTTTTGGGGGGCATTAAGAATGGCATAAATGCTAGAAATTAGTCCCTTAGTTGAAGGACTCTTCCTACATATTATTTCATATTCAGTTGGTCTAGATACATTTGCGGAACCGTAGCTGGTTAAAGCTAAATGTGTAATTTGTAGATGTTAGAAAAATTTCCCTATTCGTTATTGAGTATTTGGTTTTGATATCAAATGATAAGATTTCTAGAGTATCTCTATCCACAATGTCTGCGTACCTGAAGAGGCCTGCTGATATCCAGCGATGTACCATTGCTGGATCTGAACTATTAGGTAGTAGAGGCTGATATATGAAAGAGACCAATGGTGAGTTTAATGAGACTAGTTCAAAACACTTCCTGCAAGCTGTCCAAATATTCCTAGTGAACTGGATGGGGCCTAAGAGTAGGGTTGTTAGTTTAATGGGATGGGGCGACCATAGTAATGAGTTTGGGTGAATAGGTGCCAACCACAATTTCTCTATTTCCGTCTTTTTGTTGTATGTCCATAGTGAGGCTCAAGACTGTATTCTACGTGGGTGGGCAGCCCAGTAGTATTTGATTATATCCGGTACCGACAGGCCACCAGTATGTTTATGTGTAGTCAAAATTTGTTTAGTTATTCTGTGGCGTTTCTTACACCAGATAAATCTTATAAGGCTAGCCTGTAAGGACTTAAGTTCACCGACATTTTAATTGCTACTATTCTTCCCATTAGTGAAATTATTAGTGACTTCCATTTGGTCAATAGACCCTTAAGTTCTCTAAATAGATGGGGAAAGTTAGTTGAATGTAGAGTGCTATAGGAGGCCGAAATATTCCCCAAATATTTGATTGCTTGTTCTTTCCATCGAAAATTATAATTTAGTTTAAGATGATCCATTGTATCCTGTGGGAGGTTCAGTGGAAGGGCCTCGGTTTTAGAGGGATTAACCTTGTACCCTGAGAGGTTTCCATACTCTTTCAAAGTCGAAAGGAGGTTGGTCAATGTGATGTGTGGCTAAGTGAGTTAATAATACAACGTCTGCAAACAACGAGATTTTAAAAATCTTAGCTCTTACTGTCACTACCTCTATATTGGGATTAAGGCGAACAGCTGCCGCTAATGGTTCAGTGCAAAGTGCAAAGAAGAGGGATGACAAGGGGCACCCTTGTCTCGTTCCATTAAAGATTTTAAATGTCGGAGAGGAACAGAGGGGAAATTTAATTGATGTGGAGGGATATTTATATAGTACGTTTAGCGCTGTTAGGAAAGACCCCGAAATCCCAAAGGCCCCCACAGTCTCAAACTTTGATATTCTAATTTTGTGAGATGCATCTGTATGTTGAGATAATTGGCACCACCAAATAATAAAGGGAGCTAAGGTAATGCATACTGAATAAGCAGAAGACAAAGCAAGAGAAAGAAGTATGCATAAGCAGGCATCACCAAGATAAAGGCAAATAATTTTTTTGAAATATGCAAAACATTAAAAACTTTTAAAAGAGCCAATGGCCACAAAATACAACCCAAAGCAACCAGAGTCTGCTGAGTTGGACCCCCCTTTTGATTTGGGGGAAAACTGCTAAGCTAATATTATGACACCTATAATGCAAATATTTGCAAAAATATAACACAAACAGTTACTTGTATGATTCCCTGGTTCAGGTGGAACAATCAAATGACATATACAGCTGACACCCATGGGAATTGCCGCCGCCGGGGGGTGCTATTCCCTTATTCCCGTCCGCCCTTTTAGGGCCCCTTAGTGACTGTCGTTTTAATGCGTATCTGTGGTCATTAAGGGGTTAATTCAATTGAGAATCTGTTGTCAGACTTGAAGATTGCTATTCACCAGAGGACACCATCTAACTTGAAGGAGCTTGAGCAGTTTTTCCTTCAGGAATGGGCAAATATGCCAGTGGCAAGATGTGGAAAGTGCATACAGACTTATCCAAAGCAACTTGCAGCTGTAATTGCCGCAAAAGGAGGCTCAACAAAGTACTGATGATAGGGGATGAATAGTTATGCACCCTGAAGCTTTAATTTATTTTGTCCTATTTGTTGTTTGCTTCACAATAAAGAAAACCAAATGTTCACAGTTGTAGGCATGTTCTTTACATGAATTGATGGAAACCCTCAAAAAACTGTAATTCCAGGTTGTGAGGTAGCAAAACACGAAAAAATGCTTTCGCAAGCCACTGTATATATTTTTTGTGTCATTGAGACAAGAGTATTAGTTGCTCTTTAAACCGCATGCAAAAAATTAAGGCTTGAGGCCTCTTTTACATGCGTTTTAGGGATTTTTTTTATTACATGTGAGCCAGTACAGGTAGTAATTGGCTGCAGCAGTCATATGTCCTTTTTGGGATGTCATCGATGCATCTGTAAACTAACAATAGTAGCAAGACACTGGGAAGCTTTGGAAGTAGAGCGGCAATGGATTTGTTAATTTTTTTATGAGAACTTTTATTATTTGACCTATTCTGTTTATAAAAAATAAATGCCTGAAAAAAGTGTGCCTTCAGTATGCTGGGTTTTGAGAAGACTGCCACTGACCTCAAAAACACCACAAGCTAGAATATGGCCTCAGCATTTTAGCCATTGAACAAAATGCTTCTCAATTTGGTACTTGTTTGAGATGTTTGGAAAGTCAGGTTGGAATGTATGTATTTGCTAAAGGAACAAACTTCTGTGTGCTTTTTAATGTTGCATACAGAGTTGTCTTAATTGCTTTCACTCTTTTACAGGTTGGCTTGGCGATAGTTCCTGACAGTACTATTGGATCCATCTTGCATGCTCTGAATAATCTTCTTGACCAAAGTTGTAACCCAACTGACAGTTTTTACGTGTTCTTGGCTTCCAGCTGTTACAGTGTTTTCAATTTCTTACTGACAATAGAGAAGGATGTTGAACATGTACAAAAAAGGTAAAACAAATCTTTTCCTGTGAAACTTAAAGCTTGGGTCTATCTTTGGCACTTAATATTTAAATCTCAATAACTAGATGTCAAAATCCAGTTACAATCGAATGTATATATGAAAAATAACCATTACTTAACCACGTAAGTCTTCCACCACTCCTCTTTTTGGTGATTTCAATTTACTTCAGGCAGCTGATCATTTGCTTTTTAATGTATGTGATCATTGACCTCAGATGATTATGTGCTGTTTATGCATGTGACAATAGCAAGCAGAGGTGATTACATGCTGTTTAAAGGGAATCTGTCAGTAGAATCAACTCTCCAAAGCCAACAATATGGGCATGCAGGTTATAGAAAGTTGAATAAAATGATACTGTGATATCTGCAATTTGATGTCTTATTCCAGAGAATCTGCCCCAGAGCTTATTTTAAATGAAAGGGGGTGTTAACATTGTGAGACTTTTAATAGTCTGCTAGTTTGCTCTCTTGATTTACCATATTTTTTGAATTATAAACCCCCCCCCCCCCCCCCAAATTTGGGAGGCAAAAGGGGATACACCTTATAATGCGAAGTTATGGTATTTTACCTGGGGAGCGGCGTCGGATCGGGGTCCCTGATACAGGAGGTTGGCGGCGGCTGCAGCTGGAGCGGTGCGATGCTGTGGGCCCCGTCCTCAGAAGTGTCGCTGTTTCATCACGGTGGCGGTAGCAGGGCATTGCTGCGGCCTCGTCCTCAGAAGTCAGCGGTGAGCGGAGGCAAGTTTCCCTATCCCGTACATAGCCCTGCGCTGTGCTTCAGCAAAATGGCCGCAGGAGCATGCGCAGATTGAGATCTCTGGAGACGAGATCTTGTCTCTCGAGATCTCAATCTGCGCATGCTCCGGCGATCATTTTCTCTAAGCCTTCCACAGAGCTATGTACGGGATAGGGAACCTCACCTCAGCTCACCGCCGACTTCTGAGGACGGGCCGCAACATCACCCTGCTCCCCCCACCACCACCGCCTTGAATCTGCAGCACTTATGAGGACTGGGCCCGCAGCATCACCCCGCTGCCACCACCACCGCCTTGAATCAGTGACACTTCTGAGGACGGGTCCCGCAGCATCAACAGACTCCTGCCTCCGCCACCAATCTCCGGTATGTGTGACCCTGGCTCCTGTGACTACCGCTGCCCCCCAGGTAAAAAGGATTATAAGGCGCACCAGTTTATTTAAAAAAAAAAACAAAAAAAAAACAACATTTTTTCCTATTTAAAATCCGCAAAATACGGTACATGTCTCACTCTGGGAATACCCTTACACATTTAAAATAATCTCTGGAAGCAGATTCTCAAGGAGGACTAAAAAGGTGCAGCCCCTTAAAAATTCAAAACTATTCAAAAAGATTTTAAAATGCATTCCATGTTACAATCAATAGGCAATGCATTTCGAACACACTCCAGTATTCTTTGTCTGAGGTAAATAACAATGAATCACACAATGCCTATATACAATACTAGAGCCAATGAGTATGGCCATAGAAATCACATGGTGAAAGTATATACAATAAAGTCAAGAAAAAATATACATGTAACAAAAAACAAATGAATCACAACAGGGGAGTAAAAAAATAATGTTTTGATTTGTTTTCTTGATTTTGTTGAATATACTTTTCACCATTTTATTTCTATGGCCATACTCATTCATGCTAGTATTGTATATAGGCATTGTGGGATTCATTGTTATTTAGCTCAGACAACGCCGGAGTGCGTTAAAAACTTGTTGCCCATTGTTTGTGACATGGAATCCATTTTTAGTCTTTTTGAATAAAGTTTAGAATTTTTAAGAGGCTGGAATTCACCTTTTTTGATCTGGCTTATCACATTTGGTCTGGCTTTCTCTGCTCCTGCACACCTTGAGTTGCAAAGATGAGCTGGTTTCAGTAACTTTTCTACCAATTAGATTCTCAAGTAAATCTGCACATAGATCTTCATTTACAGCTCATTTACATATCAAGAAAAACATAGATTCCTCTGTAATGGATATCAAGGTATCATTATATTCAACTTTTCAGAGCTCTTGATGTGCCTAAACAATAGGAACCCGCCACAAGTGACCTCATTTGGGAAACTACACCCCTCAAGGAATTTATCTAGATGTGTGGTGAGCACCTTGAACCTGTAGGTGCCTCTCAGAACTTTATAACGTTGAGCTGTGAAAATGAAACATTACGTTTTTTTCCATTAGCCCCAAATGTTTCATTTTCACAAGGGCAGCAGGAGAAAATGGACCTCAAAACTTGTGCAATTTTTCCTGAGTACACCAATACCCCATGTGTGGTGGGAAACTACTGTTTAAGGACTCTGCCGAGCTATGAAAGGTGTACTCAGGAGCCGCTGCGGCTTGCATCTTAGCCAAGAGAAACAGCTCCTGTGCGTGATATATTAGCATACAACACAGCTATTAGACTGTTAAATCAAAACTAACCATCTGATGTGCCCATAAGTTAAATGGGTGAAACGCGTCAAGGTGTATGATGTTTGTGAATTCTATATAGGGATTGTGGAATAAGAAAGCCCTATTTCGTCAACAGCTGAGATGCTTACTATTAAAGAAGTTGTGCACGACTTTAGACTACCACCCCCCCCCCCCCCCCCAATGTATCCGGCTGGGGCCCCTAAGACTTTTTGTAAATTCCTTCCGTTGCAGATAATACCTGTGAGCGGCGCTATCGGTGGCCGCTCACAGGCATCACGTGACCCGCGCTGACTTCACGACAAGTGAGGCGTGACTCAGTACTGGGGTACCCGCGATGGCTCCTGGGTTGTCGGCGGGGTTACACCTCCGCGTCACACCCAGCATCCACCGCTAGCTTTCTCAATGAATGGGGAGAGGCAGAGCACGCAGTGGATGCCTGGTGTAATGCGGGGGGAAAACCCCACCCACAGCCTGGCATCCACCGTGGAACCAGGAAGAAAAATACCCCCGGCTGCCAGCACTTGTCGTGACATAAGCGGATGTCAGAGCCGGCTGCAGCCGGGGGTCACATGATGTCTGTGAGCGGCTAGTGATAGCGCCGCTCACAGGCATTTTCTGCAACTGAAGGTATTTACAAAAAGTCTTAGGGGCCCCGGGGGGATACATTGTGTGGGTAGTCTAAAGTAGTGGACAACCACTTTAAATGAAATGCACTGAGTTCAGATTATAGGAACACTGTATTACTATAATACACACTGGGAGCTAAAGCATGGTGACAGTAGTTTCACCTGTTATGTATCATTAGTTATTATAGAATAGTAATTAAAAAAATCATCAGCTGGAATAAATTCAGGTATGCTGGACTAAATGCCTGTATCAGGAGCTAGTATGAGAGTAGCAAGATTGACTAACCGTACTATATGAATCAGGAGAGAGTGATCTATGTAGAATAAAATTAATGGTTCCTTCTCCTAGTTAATATGTTCTAATATTTGAAAAGCGGTGTATAACTACGAACAATATTGGGTAAAGTGCAATAGTATATTACTACATCACAACAATTGAGTATAAGATGTGGTAGATAGCATTGCATAAAATAGGTTGTTAGAGCCATTAAAGTAGAGTGTAGTGTTTCTGCCATTTGACTTTTATGGAGCATATACTATTAGGAAGATCATAGTGACAGTGCAAGATTTGATTTTAATACTTGTATCCAGTTCTGACTGAATTAATTGGACAGACTAGATAAGACTACTCTGAGTACGGTGAGTTATAGAATACATTTTAACTATATTATAAAAAAAAAGGTAAAATTTTAATATTATTTGAATCCACCCAAGTGGGTGAAAAATGTGACTGTGGAGTCTGTAACCCAAACCAACAGACTCAGACTCAATTTCCCTGACTACGACTCCTACTCCATAGCACTGCTTCACTACTGAGCATGTACACAGTGCAGTACAGACTCATCTCAACTAAAAGCCTAGATCCTTATATCAGGAATAGAACAGACATTTATAGGACATTTCTGAACTTGCCCAAATTCTTATGAAAAAATTTACAGCACATACTGCATTGAACTACTGTACCAAATTTATTATACACTGCTCAAAAAAAATAAAGGGAACACTTAAATAACACATCCTAGATCTGAATGAATGAAATATTCTCATTGAATACTTTGTTCTGTACAAAGTTGAATGTGCTGACAACAAAATCACACAAAAATCATCAATGGAAATCAAATTTATTAACCAATGGAGGCCTGGATTTGGAGTCACCCCCAAAATTAAAGTGGAAAAACACACTACAGGCTGATCCAACTTTGATGTAATGTCCTTAAAACAAGTTAAAATGAGGCTCCGTATTGTGTGTGGCCTCCACGTGACTGTATGACCTCCCTACAATGTCTGGGCATGCTCCTGATGATGAGGTTGCAGATGGTCTCCTGTGGGATCTCCTCCCAGACCTGGACTAAAGCATCCGCCAACTCCTGGATAGTCTGTGGTGCAACGTGACGTTGGTGGATGTCTCAGATGTGCTCAATCGGATTCAGGTCTGGGAAACGGGCGGGCCATTCCATAGCTTTAATGCCTTCATCTTGCAGGAACTCCTGACACACTCCAGCCACATGAGGTCTGGCATTGTCCTGCATCAGGAAGAACCCAGGGCCAACCGCACCAGTATATGGTCTCACAAGGGGTCTGAGGATCAGGCTACCTCTGGCGAGCACATGGAGAGCTGTGTGGCCCTCCAAAGAAATGCCACCTCACACCATTACTGACCCACAGCCAAAACCGGTCATGCTGAAGGATGTTGCAGGCAGCAGATCGCTCTCCACGGCGTCTCCAGACTCTGTCACATGTGCTCACTGTGAACCTGCTTTCATCTGTAAAGAGCACAGGGCGCCATTGGCGACTTTGCCAATCCTGGTGTTCTGTGGCAAATGCCAAGCGTCCTGCACGGTGTTGGGCTGTGAGCACAACCCCCATCTGTGGATGTCGGCCCTCATGCCACCCTCATGGAGTCGGTTTCTAACCGTTTGTGCAGACATATGCACATTTGTGGCCTGCTGGGGGTCATTTTGCAGGGCTCTGGCAGTGCTCCTCCTGTTCCTCCTTGCACAAAGGCAAAGGTAGCGGTCCTGCTGCTGGGTTGTTGCCCTCCTACGGCCCCCTCCACGTCTCCTGGTGTACTGGCCTGTCTTCTGGTAGCGCGTCTGGACACAGCAAACCTTCTTGCCACAGCTCGCATTGATGTGCCATCCTGGATGAGCTGCACTACCTGAGCAACTTCTGTGGGTTGTAGAGTCCGTCTCATGCTACCACGAGTGTGAAAGCACAACCAACATTCAAAAGTGACCAAAACATCAGCCAGAAAGCATTGGTACTGAGATGTGGTCTGTGGTCCCCACCTGCAGAACCACTCCTTTATTGATGGTGTCTTGATCATTGCCAATAATTTCCATCTATTGTCTATTCCATTTGCACAACAGCATGTGAAATTGATTGTCAATCAGTGTTGATTCCTAAGTGGACAGTTTGATTTCACAGAAGTTTGATTTACTTGGAGTTATATTCTGTTGTTTAAGTGTTCCCTTTATTTTTTTGAGCCGTGTATATTTTCGTAGTCTGTCCATTTTATACCATCTCTTCAACAAAATGGACACCGACACCATGACTCTAACTCCACAGCCTTGATTTGAATTCATAATGTGGTGGCATATGTAGGTTATGCAGAATACATAATGGTGCAATGGTATGGTGTAGTAACAGGGTAAATCTGAAATAAAAATGTAATAATCCATGGGCATGTGGTAGATTTTAAAACATGTGCCGTTATGCATAGGACAGGTTTGTTGTGGCAGGTGTCAAACTGAAAAATGGTATCCTTGCTTATCCCCCTTCTGTAACACACTTGCCACCTTTTTTACGACCTTCCTTTTTTCTAGATTGGGGGACCTCACTGGGGAAATGTTGCCCTGGTTCTTTACAAGCTCCTTCAGTTCCAGAGGTACCGTATATATAGGTGCATCTCACTAAATTAGAATATCATCAAAAAGTTAATTTGTCAGTTCTTCAATACAAAAAGTGAAAGTCATATATTATGTAGAGTCATAACAAACAGCGTGATCTATTTCAAGTGTTTATTTCTGTTAATGTTGATGATTATGGCTTACAGCCAATGAAAACACAAAAGTCATTATCTCAGTAAATTAGAATACTTTATAACAACAGCTTGAAAAATGATTTTAAAATCTGAAATGTTGGCCTATTGAAATGTATGTTCAGTAAATGCACTCAATACATGGTCGGGGCTCCTTTTGCACCAATTACTGTATCGGTGCAGCATGATGTCTCAGTGGTTAGCACTGCAGACTTGCAGCTCTGGGGTCCTGGGTTCAAATCTCACCAAGGACAACATCTTCAAGGAGTTTGTATGTTCTCCCTGTGTTTGCATGGGTTTCCTCCGGGTTCTCCGGTTTCCTCCCACACTCCAAAGATATACTGATAAGTAATGTAGATTGTGAGCCCCAATGGGGACAGTGCCCATAATGTCTGTAAATTGAATTGTAAAGCGCTGCGGAATATGTAGGCGCTATATAAATTAAATGAACATTATTATTATCAATGCTGCTTGGCATGGGGGCGATCAACCTGTGGCACTTCTGAGGTGTTATGGAAGCCCAGGTTGCTTTGATAGCAGCCTTCAGCTCGTCAGCATTGTTGGGTCTGGTGTCTTTCATCTTCCTCTTGACAATACCCAATAGATTCTCTATGGGGTTACGGTCAGGCGAGTTTGCTGGCCAGTCAAACACAGTGATTCTGTTGTTTTTAAACCACCTATTGGTACTTTTGGCAGTGTGAACAGGTGCCAAGTCCTGCTGGAGAATGACATTTCCATGTCCCAAAAGCTTGTCAGCAGAGGGAAGCATGAAGTGCTCTAAAATTTCCTGGTAGACCGCTGCACTGACTTTGGTCTTGATAAAACACAGTGGAGCTACACCAGCAGATGATATGGCTCTCCAAACCATCACTGATTGTGGAAACTTCACACCAGACCTCAAGCAGCTTGGACTGTGTGCCTCTCCAATCTTCCTCCAGAATCTGGGACCTTGATTTTCAAATGAAAATTGGAACTCTGGGTCCTTGTGGAGTGTCAGTGACTGCCTTCTGGACATCTGTCAAGTCAGCAGTCTTCCCCATGATTGTGGAGCCTACTGAAACAGACTAAGAGACCTTTTTAAACGCTTAGGAAGCATTTTCAGGCGTTTTTTGTTAATTATTCTCATTTACTGAGATAATGACTTTTGTGTTTTCATTGGCTGTAAGCCATAATCATCAACATTAACAGAAATAAACACTTGAAATAGATGACTCTGTTTGTAATGACTCTATATAATGAGTTTCACTTTTTGTATTGAAGAACTGAAATAAATTAACTTTTTGATGATATTCTAATTCAGTGAGATGCACCTGTACTTGTGTATAAACTGACTTTTTCAGCACATTTTTTAGGCTGAAAAAAAGCCCCCCTCAACTTATACTTGAGTGTATACTTAGTATAAATATATACTGTGTATGTGTGTGTGTGTATGTATGTGTGTGTATATATATATATATATATATATATATATATAATATATAATATATATTACAGACCAACAGTTTGGGGACACCTCATTTAAAGATTTTTCTGTATTTTCATGACTTTGAAAATTGTACATTCACACTGAAAGCATCAAAACTATGAATTAACACATGTGGAATTATATACTTAACAAAAAAGTGTGAAACAACTGAAAATGTCTTATATTCTAGGTTCTTCAAAGTAGCCACCTTTTGCTTTGATGACTGCTTTGCACACTCTTGGCATTCTCTTGATGAGCTTCAAGAGGTAGTCACCAGAAATGGTTTTCACTTCACAGGTGTGCCCTGTCAGGTTTAATAAGTGGGATTTCTTCCCTTATAAATGGGGTTGGGACCATGAATTGTGTTGTGCAGAAGTCTGGTGGATACACAGCTGATAGTCCTACTGAATAGACTGTTAGCTGCTTTTTTCTTGCCATAATACAAATTCTAAGTAAAGAAAAACGAGTGGTCATCATTACTTTAAGAAATGAAGGTTAGTCAGTCCGAAAAATTGGGCAAGCTTTGAAAGTGTCCCCAAGTGCAGTTGCAAAAACCATCAAGCGCTACAAAGAAACTGGCTCACATCAGGACCGCCCCAGGAAAGGACGACCAAGAGTCACCTCTGCTTCTGAGGATAAGTTTATCTGAGTCACCAACCTCAGAAATCCCAGGTTAACAGCAGCTCAGATTAGAAACCAGGTCAATGACACACAGAGTTCTAGCAGCAGACACATCTCTTCAACAACTGTTAAGAGGAGACTTTGTGCAGCAGGCCTTCATGGTAAAATAGCTGCTAGAAAACCACTGCTAAGGACAGGCAACAAGCAGAAGAGACTTTTGTGCTAAAGAACACAAGCAATGGACATTAGACCAGTGGAAATCTGTGCTTTGGTCTGATGAGTCCAAATTTGAGATCTTTGGTTCCAACCACCGTGTCTTTGTGCGACGCAGAAAAGGTGAACGGATGGACTCTACATGCCTGGTTCCCACCGTGAAGCTTGGAGGAGGAGGTGTGATGGTGTGGGGGTGCTTTGCTGGTGACACTGTTGGGGATTTTTTCAAAATTGAAGGCATACTGAACCAGCATGGCTACCACAGCATCTTGCAGCGGCATGCTATTCCATCCGGTTTGCGTTTAGTTGGACCATCATTTATTTTTCAACAGGACAATGACACCTCCAGGCTGTGTAAGGGCTATTTTACCAAGAAGGAGAGTGATGGGGTGCTATGCCAGATGACCTGGCCTCCACAGTCACCAGACCTGAACCCAATCGAGATTGTTTGGGGTGAGCTGGATCGTAGAGTGAAGGCAAAAGGGCCAACAAGTGCTAAGCATCTCTGGGAACTCCTTCAAGATTGTTGGAAGACCATTTCCGGTGACCACCTCTTGAAGCTCATCAAGAAAATGCCAAGAGTGTGCAAAGCAGTCATCAAAGCAAAAGGTGGCTACTTTGAAGAACCTAGAATATAAGACATATTTTCAGTTGTTTCACACTTTTTTGTTAAGTATATAATTCCACATGTGTTAATTCATAGTTTTGATGCCTTCAGTGTGAATGTACAATTTTCATAGTCAGGAAAATACAGAAAAATATTTAAATAAGATGTGTCCAAACTTTTGGTCTGTACTGTATATGTTCAGTGCTGGCCAAAAGTATTGGCACCCCTGCAATTCTGTCAGATAATACTCAGTTTCTTCCTGAAAATGATTACAATCACAAATTCTTTGGTATTATTCTCTTCATTTAATTTGTCTTCAATGAAAAAACACAAAAAGAATTGTCCTAAAGCCAAATTGGATATAATTCCACACCAAACCTAAAAAAGTGGGTGGACAAAAGTATTGGCACCCTTTGAAAAATCATGTGATGCTTCTCTAATTCGTGTAATTAGCAGCACCTGTAATTTACCTGTGGCACCTAACAGGTGTTGGCAATAACTAAATCACACTTGCAGCCAGTTAACATGGATTAAAGTTGACTCAACCTCTGTCCTGTGTCCTTGTGTCTACCACATTGAGCATGGAGAAAAGAAAGAAGACCAAAGATCTGTCTGAGGACTTGAGAAACCAAATTGTGGGGAAGCATGAGCAATCTCAAGGCTACAAGTCCATCTCCAAAGACCAGAATGTTCCTGTGTCTTCCGTGCGCAGTGTCATCAAAAAGTTTAAAGCCCATGGCACTGTGGCTAACCTCCCTAGATGTGGACGGAAAAGAAAAATTGACGAGAGATTTCAACGCAAGATTGTGCGGATGGTGGATAAAGAACCTCGACTAACATCCAAACAAGTTCAAGCTGCCCTGCAGTCCGAGGGTACAACAGTGTCAACCGGTACTATCCGTCGGCGTCTAAATGAAAAGGGACTGTATGGTAGGATACCAAGGAAGATCCCACTTCTTACCCAGAGACATAAAAAAGCCAGGCTGGAGTTTGCCAAAACTTACCTGAGAAAGCCTAAAACGTTTTGGAATAATGTTCTCTGGTCAGATGAGACAAAAGTAGAGCTTTTTTGGCAAAAAGCATCAACATAGAGTGTACAGGAAAAAAAAAGAGGCATTCAAAGAAAAGAACACGGTCCCTAGAGGCAAACATGGCGGAGGCTCCCTGATGTTTTGGGGTTGCTTTGCTGCCTCTGGCACTGGACTGCTTGACCGTGTGCATGGCATTATGAAGTCTGAAGACTACCAACAAATTTTGCAGCATAATGTAGGGCCCAGTGTGAGAAAGCTGGGTCTCCCTCAGAGGTCATGGGTCTTCCAGCAGGACAATGACCCAAAGCACACTTCCAAAAGCACTATAAAATGGTTTTAGAGAAAGCACTGGAGACTTCTAAGGTGGCCAGCAATGAGTCCAGACCTGAATCCCATAGAACTCCTGTGGAGAGATCTCAAAATGGCAGTTTGGAGAAGGCACCCTTCAAATATCAGGGACCTGGAGCAATTTGCCAAAGAAGAATGGTCTACAATTCCAGCAGAGCATTGTAAGAAACTCATTGATGGTTATCAGAAGCGGTTGTTCGCAGTTATTTTGGCTAAAGGTTGTGCAAGCAAGTATTAGGCTGAGGGTGCCAATACTTTTGTCCGGCCCTTTTTTTGAGTTTTGTGTGAAATGATCAATGATTTGATATTTGCTTCATTCTCTTTTTTGTTTTTTCCTTGCAAGCAAATTAAATGAAGAGAATAATACCAAAGAATTTGTGATTGCAATCTTTTTCAGGAAGAAACTGAGCATTATCTGATAGAATTGCAGGGGTGCCAATACTTTTGGCCAGCACTGTGTGTATGTATGTGTATATATATATATATATATATATATATATATATATATATATATATATATATATATATATAATATATATATATATATATATATATATATATATATGTATGTAATGTGTGTGTGTGTGTGTGTGTGTATATATATGCATACATACACACAGGCGGTGGTGGGGGGGTGTTGCGGCGGACGAGTGGTGCACAGGCAGTCGCCGACTGCTGCCGCTACCATGTGTGCCATCTGATAAAGAAAATGAATATTCACTTTTCTCCACTCCCGTTGGTGTGGAGAAAAGTGAATATTCATTCTCTTTAGCAGCGGGCACACAGGACCGCTGAGCCGCAGCAGGAGCTGCGCTCCCTGCTGACACTGCGCGCTATTAAAGAAACTGAAATTCAGTCCTTCGCACTCCCATGGGCATAGAGAAGAGTGAATATTAATTCTCTTTACTAGCGAGCACAGAGGATTGCTGAGAGGCAGCAGGAGCTGCTATTGCTGCTGACTCTGCACGCTATTATAGAAAATGCACGTTCACTCCTCTCCATGCATTTAGTCCCGGAGTGGAGAGTAGTGAATATCCCTGCAGCTCACCCCAGAGTCTGAGGGTGCATAACAGTGATGTCATGCGCTGCTCAGATGCTGAGATCAGCTGTTGGCAGACAGGACGTAGGTCTGAAGCAGAGGGGAAGATAGTGAGTAGAAGTGTTTATTTTTTTGTGTGTGCAGGGATGAGGTGGGCCATACTTACCGGGATGGGGATGGAGCGCCATGCATACCAGGATTGCGGATAAGGGATCCATGCATACCAGGACAGGGGTCCATGCATACTAGGATTGGAGATGAAGGGCCATGCATTTCATGATTGGGGATGAGGGGGCCATGCATACCATGATTGGGGAAGAGGGGGCCATGCATACCATGATTGGGGAAGAGGGGGCCATGCGTACCATGATTGGGGAAGAGGGGGCCATGTGTACCATGATTGGGGAAGAGGGGGCCATGCGTACCATGATTGGGGAAGAGGGGGCCATGCGTACCATGATTGGGGAAGAGGGGGCCATGCGTACCATGATTGGGGAAGAGGGGGCCATGCGTACCATGATTGGGGAAGAGGGGGCCATGCGTACCATGATTGGGGAAGAGGGGGCCATGCATTCTAGGATGGGGAAATTTACCAGTTGCTGCTGCATTTCCCACCTTAGGCTTATACTCGAGTCAATAAGTTTTCCCAGTTTTTTTTGTGGTAAAATTAGGTGCCTCAGCTTATATTCAGGTCGGCTTATACTCTAGTATATACGGTACTGGGACTTTCCCCTTCCTGAGTTCCAAACATTAAAGCCTTGATCACTACTTCCTGAAACTGAAAGAATGTGCCAGTCTGGCCTACACATGTGATAGCACTCAAGCTTTATACTTTGCCATCTGTATGATTTGCCCTGCCAGCTTTTTGTACCACTCTTTTGTTTTCCGCATGGCATTGTAAGGCTAGAGGACTTGATCAGAGAGATCAACTCCACCTCCCTGATTTTATTGTACCCCAAGACTGTCTGATTTGAGGACCTGTTTAGTGGGAGTGCTGCTATTACCATGTATTATCAGGAAAAGGACATCACTTTTGTCCTTATACTTGACCACCAGCATGTTGTTTGTCCATTGAGCCCTGCTCTCACCCTTTCTGTACAGCTGCCTAATTAACGAACTAAGGAGGCCCGTCTGGTTTTTGCACACACCTCCACATGCTGTGGTAGCTCTGGCAGAGAGTGACTTGAAGAGTGGGATGCTGGTGTAGAAGTGATAGTCCTTATCCAGCAGTGGGTGCACCAATTCCAACACAATTTATCCCAATCACTCCCAGGACAGGTGGGCAGTCAGGGGGTCAACCTAGGTGTACCTCCCTTCGTGAACTCTTAAGTCCGAGGGTGTATCCTGAGGTACTTTCACACAGTTTGTACATTTTTATTCCTTACCCTGCCCTCTTACTGAGCAGGTATTTAAGCCTCCCCTTGAAGAGGATTAAGTACTTGCACCTTGTAAAAAAATACTTCTTTCTGTATAATTTTCTCTATCGAGTACTTCTCAAAGTATCAATATCAAAATATTCTTATAAAAAAATGTATCTATTTATTCTTGGGTTGTCCATTAAAAAGAGTGATTGCTAAAGGTACATACAATAATTAGTTACAAAGTGATTGTCCATTTGTCCATAATTAGCTTAATTGTTGAGATTCACCCATCTTTCCCTGGGATCCTGGATGTTAGATTGTGTCTGTCTGTCTGTCCAGCACGTGTGTCAGGATGACACCATGTGTCCGTTGGGCCTACATCAGCAGCTGTTTCACACACAGATCCTCGTCCTGTGTCCTGTGGAGTGGCAAGAGCCCCCTGTCTCTAACATGGGCTTTTATTGCACCTGTTATTCCGCATATAGTAGTTAACTAAAAATACACACACAAATAGCTTATGTCATCTAGAAACCCTAGCACGAGGCTGATGCAATCTTATGCAATGTATGGTACAGAATTCAGAATTAAGAATAAAACGACTATCCATAATTAATATTTTACACAACTCAGTAAATTTGTTGTTGAGGTGATCAATGACCGGCCAAATTTTGAACAATTGGTCAAAGTTGGGGTCATCATGCCTCAAAGTGTGACCGAGTAATTATCAAGCGGAAAACTGGAGTGTTATATAAAACACCAGCACTCCAGTATTGCTGAACTTCTGGCTTCTTCATTATCCTGATGTGAAGCACAAGGCTCCCAATCGTCATCATTTCTGCTGCATCTATGGGGTCCAATTAGTGCAGTTTTGGTGAAGAAGTTTTTGGGCGTATAAATTTGTCTATGCCACCATGAGGTTTACGAGATTCTCATAGAAAAAGACTGTAGTAAAATCACTGTAATAATTTTTCACTGAAATTATACAATTACTAAACGGGTGTTGGTAAGAAAAATTACTGAACTCGTGCCACTATCTGACGCTAATTTTGATTCTATATACTAGTAGAAGAAAACAGTAGTACAATAACACTGGTTGAGAATTTTTTTTTTTCGTTCACAAAAACAAAATTAACTGGATTTAAATATATTTTTTGTGCTGAATGCAAATATTTTGAGATTTTTTTCCATCAAGCAGGGTCTTTTTTGCAACACATTTCAAGTTTAATGGAAATATTAAAAACTACTTATGTATTCAAAATTATATGATATCTAGCTTACCTATAAACACTTTGATGATTTATGGGAATATTTTGCGTCCGGGATGTCTCACTTCATGGTCCAGCAATAGTCAGCCAGCATACTGGGTCTCAACTTACCTTGGTACTTCCATTCCATCGTAGAAATTTGCTGATGAAAACGCTCCCCTTGCTGGTCACTGACAGCACCAAGATTTTCCGTGAAGAAGTTCAGGTGCGAGTCCAAGAAATGAAGTTTTAAGAATTTGTTGCATCCAATAGCTTGATATAATTTAACAAGATCACTCACTGTATCACCATAGTTTTTTGCTTTATGATTTCCGAGAAAAGAACTGAGAACCGTTTTGAAGTACTGCCAGGCTGCTTTTTGCATTGGTTTTAACAGTTCCTGAAATTGTTAATCGTCCATTACCGATCTTATTTGTGGCCCTATAAAAATGCCTACTTTCAGTTTCGCATCACTAACTTTAGGAAATTTAATTTCAAATGTATAAATGCAGCAGCATTTTTATCAAGTGCTTTTATGAATTGATTCATCAATCCTAGTTGAATATACAGTGGAGGTAAATATACTTTTTCAGGATTCACTAAAGGTTCAGTTGACACATTTTTTGTCCAGGTACAAGATATTTACGTTTAGGCCATTGTTTTCGAATATAGTGAGACTTCCTATCCCTGTTTTCCCATTCACATAAGAAACCGCAGAATTTAGTGCACCCAAGTTGGAATCCAAGGAATAAAGTAATCATCTTCAAATCTCCACAGATATTCCTGTCATATTTTTTTTCTAACAGCAGTTTCACATGTCTCTCTCATATCCATAGCATGCGCAGCAGGAGTTGACAGGAGGTTATTACCATTATGCAAAAGAACAGCAAAACTAACTTTTGATGAATCTATGAACAATCGCCACTCATCTGCCCAGTGTTGATGTGCAACGGCCTCCATAATTGAACAAACATTATTACTAGTGATGAGCGAGTATGTTCTGTTAACCCTTTCGCCGAGTATGCTTGGGCGAGCACCGAGTAGTTACAGCTGCTCGGTGTTATATTTAAATCACTCCCGTGTGCATGATTTGCGACTGTTTGACAGCTTTAATACATGTGAGGAATGTGTAAGAAATAGACATTCCTCACATGTACTAAAGCGGTCAAACAGTCGCAAATCATGCACACAGGAGCGATTCAAACATAACACCGAGCAGCTGTAACTACTCGGTGCTCGCCTGAGCATACTCGGCGAAAGGATTAACAGAACATACTTGCTCATCACTAATTATTACAAAAAAACGAAGCCTTTTTCGTCAGAGAAAGAGTTTTTGAAATCACTCTCTCAGCTATGATATCTGCATGTGCATGTCTTCACGAAGTAGATTCCATCCTTTGAGTCTGGAACATAGAAGTTCTGATTGTTTCGACAAGTCTCAATCACGGATAAGGTTGTTTAGATGTTCTTGAGATAAGTGAGGTTCTAATGAGCATCTTGCTTCGGAAGTACAGTAGGATCACTTCTCACATTGCTGTATGCTTCCAATTCCGGAATTGTTTTTTTTTGTTGTTTTTTTGTTTTTTTATATCGTTCCACGTGTGGTAAAATTTATAAGACAGCGTTACTCTTCAGGTCAGTACATTTACAGCGGTACTGCATTTATGTTGTTTTTTTAATGTTTTGGCGCTTTTACACAATAAAAACAATTTTATAGAAAAAATATTTTTTTTGTATCGCTTTATTCTGAGAGCTATATCTTTTTTATTTTTCGGCCGATGGAGCTGTATGGCGGCTTGTTTTTTGTGGGCCAAGATGACGTTTTCAGCCGTACCATTTTTATTTACATTCATCTTTTTGATCGCGTTTTATTACTTGTTTTGTTTCGCGGTATGATGATAAAGCATGTTTTTTTTTTTTGTTTTTTTTTTTTACGTGTTCACTGAAGGGGTTAACTAGTGGGACAGTTTTATAGGACAGTACGTTTCAGACTCAGCAATGCCATATATGGGTAATTTTATTGTTTGTTTTTTTCCACAATAATATTTATGGGTACAATATATTTTTATTTGGATTATTTTTTTCATTTTTTTTAAAATATTTTTACAATTTTTTTTTTCACACTCTGATTCTTTTTTTACTTTTACACCTTGTCCCACTATGGAACTTTAACATTTTATTTTCAGATCGCCTGCATAGCATAGAGAGCTGCAGCAGCTCCCTGTGCTATACAGGCTGTCACTGCTGCAGAGGGAGAAGATACTTTGGTCATGTGCAGTGCATGACCAAAGTATCTTCCTGCTGTCTGGTGACCCGGAAGTTGTCATGACGCGGCAGACAGCGATGGACGCCAGCAGGAGAGGTAAGTCTGCGATCACCTCCCTTTGCCCTCGAGGGGTTTAATGTGCAGGGAGTCGTGCAGGACCGCTCCCTGCACATTGTCACAGCTGACATCCGTCGGCGATCGCACCGCTTGTGTGAGGGCACGATCGCCATATGACCTAATAGTACGTCATTGGTCCAATTGGCCCAGGTCACAATGACGTACTATTAGGTCACGCGTCAGAAAGGGGTTAAAAGTAGTGGACAACCCTTTTAAGCTCTATCTTCCCATCAACTCTGACCAGCTTCCCTGTACCTGTTGAAGAAAAGTATCCCCATAGTATGATAGTGCCACCACCATGTTTGACAGTGGGGATAGTATATTCAGGGTGATGTGCAGTGTCATTTTTAAGATGGACACAGCATTTTAACCCAAAAAACTCTACTTTGTTTCATCTGACCGGAGTACCTTTTTGCATATGCTAGCTGTCTCCCCTACATGTCTTTTTGCAAGCTGCAAACAAGTCTTCTTATGGCGTACTTTCAAAAATAGCTTTCTTCTTTCTATCATAAAGGCCAGATTTGTGGAATACATGACTAATAGTTGTCCTATGGACAGATTCTCCTACCTGAGCTATGGACTTCTGCAGCTCCTTCAAAGTGACCATGGGCCTCTTGGCTGCTTCTCTAATTAGTGCTCTACTTATTTGGGATGTCCGTTTAGGTGGGCTGCCATGTCTTGGTAGGTTTGCAGTTATGCCATACTCCTTCCATTTTTGCATGATAGCTCCATGAGATATTTAGAGCCTGGGCTATTTTTTATAACCTAACACTGCTTTTCTCTTTTCCACAACTTTATTCCTGACCAGTCTGGTGTGTTCCTTGGTTTTCATGATGCTGTTTGATCCGTAATGTTCTCAAACTTCTGAGGCCTTCACAAAGTATCTGTAGTTATACTGAGAATAAATTACACACACGTGGACTCAATTTATTAATTATGTGACTTCTGGAGGCAATTGGCAACTCAGGATTTTCTGTAGGGGTATCAGACTTCAGAGGGCTGAAAACAAATGCATGTTATAATTTTCAGATTTATATTTTTAAAATAATTAGAAAACTATGTATCATTTCCTTTACACTTCACAAATGCGTGCTGCTTTGTGTTGGTATTTCACATAAAATCCCAAGAAAATGCATTTAAACAGTAAGTCATTTTAATTTTTATTTCATAAATCAATAGTACTCCATATATATTGCAAAGTTGCTTATATTCTGATAAAAAAAATGCTTTTTTTCTCCTCCTGATCTGATAATTTATTCTCCAAATTCCCAATTAATAAAATCTGTGTTCAAAAGAAAAACTGTTAATTACCACTGCGCTAGAAAGTTGATGGATACACACCACTGATAAATATCAATAATAAAGACTGTTGGAGTAAAAGATCTGTAAAGAAGGCAATTGAAGATAAAAAAAAAATACTGAAAAGTAAAGGACTAATAAACAGTTGAGTATTCACACAAATAACTGTGTCCAAACAGTATAAGTGATACAGCCACACAAAGCACAAAAAAGCTAACAGAGGCTGTGTGCCCACGATACGTTTTTTAAGCGTTTCCGCAGCGGCAGAAACGCTTAAACGCATGGTAGAAGGCCTGCCATGTCCCCCAATGATAATCCGTATGTGCTGTGCACATGCTGCGGAAATTTCCGCTGCGGATAATCATTGCGGAAAAAAACGCAGCACTACCAATTATTTTGCGGAAGTGCTGCGTTTTCGCCGCCATTGACTTGCATTAGAACGCGCCAATTCCGCAAGACTGCATCTGTACTTGCGTAATTGGCGCGTTCTCATGTGCGGATGGTACCCGGGTGTAGAGGAGACTCTCCTCCACATCCAGGTACCCTAAAAGTTGTAAAAAAAAAATAAAATAAAAAATAAAGATTATATTCACCTACCGACGGCCCCCGGACTCCTCGTCTTTGCTTGCCTACAGATCGCGCAGGACTGAAGGACCTGCTGTGACGTCAGTCATGCGACGGCAGGTCCTTCAGTACAGCGTACCGCGATCTGCCGGCAGCTAGCACAGGAGCGCAGCAAGACTGCAGGGGCCATCGGAAGGTAAGTATAGGTTTATTTTTTATTTTTTTACATTCTCTCGGGTCACACTATATAAATCCATGCTGTTTGCATGGATTTATATAGTGTGACAGAGTTGTCAAGCACTTTCCAAGTGATGCTAAAATCGCTTGAAAAGTTCTTGACACCCGCATGTGGAAATGCATGTGAAGAACGCTTCATTTCCGCATGTCCCTGGCAGGAAAACACATGTACAATCCGCATGCGTTTTTTTCTGCCAGGGAGATGCAGAAACGCTCAGGAAAAAATCCTGAGCATTTCTGCATTGTGGGCACATAGCCAGAAGGCTTAAAGAAGAGTAATAACTAAAACCAACCCGTTTACGATGTTACTAATGCAGTGATTAAAGGGGTATTGCTATCTCCTAGATCCTGTCCCAATATGTAGTAGGTGTAATAATAGTAATATTACCAAATATCTTCAATTAGAAATGTAGTATAGTATTTTTGATTCGCTATCTCTCTTACCTCGTGTGCAGGCATCGCAGGACCTTAGGTATCCATGGTTACGACCACTAGCAACTAGCTAGCAGCAACTGTGACTTTATCAGTGGACGTAACCATGGATACCTAAGGTCCTGCTATACCTGCACATGAGGTAAGAGAGCTAGCGAATCAGAAAAAATATACTATATTTCTAATCGGAGATATTTGCTAATATCACTATTATTACACCTACTACATATTGGGATAGAATCTTGGAGATGGGAATACCCCTTTAATGAAAGAAATAAAAGAAAATGGTAACCGGTCTGGTGTACATAAAATACCATAGGAACCAGTGAGCATAAAAATGACCCCTATGATTATAAATATGTATGTATGTGCTATATATATAGTGTGTATATAATGACAAAGTCACTGGTAGTGTGTCAGAAATGAGTTGGGTATGTGTCACTGAGACTCTCAGCCTCTGTGATGTGAATACATGCGAGTTCTGCACATTCGGAGCAGAGAGAGTTAATAGAACCACATATACAATGGAATGTTTTCAGTGGTTAAGGAAAGTGCAGGGAGAGACGTTATCCACCATCCCTCCAATCAGGGGAGTGTTTGGGCTTTAAATAGCTAGACCTGACAGTCAGGGTGGTGTTTAGTACCTGGGGAAATTTTGCTCCAGGAAGGAGCTAGCACGGGCTGTGCTGAACCTGTGTGTGGCTAATTGTGAGTGGCCAGACCTTGGCCGGGATACGGACTGTGCTGCAAGTTCTGCATTTTGTTTTGTCTCTTTAGCCAAATGGGCTGTGTTTTCTTTATGGACTCCAGGGTAGTTTAACTGCCAAATAAACTAACCCGAAAATTTAGAGAGACGGTATCCCGGGTTTTACCTTTGCATACAGCCGAGCTTGTTGCTATACCACAAGTGATGTTAGATTTGCGGGAAACACCCCCAGCAAAGACATGTGTCTGTCGCAGGAATCACTGCATGTCCTGGGTGAAGTCGGCTGTGAGCCAGCAAGTGACGCTGGAGTATTGGTTGCAGGCGCAGCACCAACAGCAACAAACACAGCACCAGCAGTTGCTGCAGCAACAGCAAATGGCTGCAACCAGAATCATCTACTTTGGCGCAGATCATAGAGCGCGTAGTGATGGATCGGTTCGTTCACTCCTTACCGAGGCCGGTACAGACTTGAATTGCCCATGGCGATCCCCGGAACGCTGATGAACTGATAGACTGGTTGAGAGATACCAGGGGGTCAAGGGTTCAGTGGGAAAACAGCCCACTCCATATCCCAGTTGGAGGCGAGGGCCCAAAAGGGGGTGGCACATCCAAGGTCCAAAGGGGCGGGGGGAGGTGGTGCCCAAGGTCCCCTCATATCCCACCTGTCAGCTAACGGCTCCCATGTCCCATTTCCGGAGCCCACTAGTGCCGTTACCTCTCATAGAGGTCCCATTTGACCGGATCACCATGGACCTTGTCGGGCCCCTGGTGAAGTCTGCCCAGGGCCACCAATACATTCTGGTTATATCGAACTATGCTACGTGATATCCGGAAGCGGTACCGTTAAGAAATTCCTCCGCTAGAAGTATCGCCAGAGAGCTGGTACATATTTTCTCCCAGACAGGTCTGCCAAAGGAGATGTTAAGGAAAGTTGTGGAGAAGTATGGGCGAGACTGGGATTGCATGTTGCCATACCTGCTGTTCTCCATCAGGAAAGTTCCCCAGAGCTCTACAGGGTTCTTGCCATTTGAACCGCTATACGGATGACACCCTCGGGGACTTCTGGACATTGCAAAGGGAGACCTGGGAAGCTGAGGTTGCACCCCACCTGAGTGTCATCGAGCATGTGGCCCAAATGCAGGACCGGATCGAAATTGTATTGTCAATCGTGAAGGAAAGCCTTCTACAAGCACAAGAAGCCCAATTGAGGTTCTACAATCGGGCCGCAAGGCTGAGACAATTCAGCCCTGGAGATCAGGTGTTGGTGTCCGTGCCCATGGTCGAGAATAAGTTCCTGGCAAGGACTTTAAAAAGTTGTTGAGAAGCTGAGTGAAGTCACCTACAAGGTCCACCAGCCTGGTAGAAGGAAGCCGTACCAGATCTACCACATCAACTTACTGAAGCCGAGACAGGGAACCGGTGGAAGCTCCATCCCTAGGGATGGGGACGTTACAGTGGCAGAGACACCGTTTCCGGTCCAGAAACAACAGTGCAGAGAAACCGAGACCTGTTCTCAGAATTGCCCGGATGTACACAAGTTGAGGAGCATGAAATCCTGACGGAACCGCACGTACGGGTGAGCCAAACGCCGTACTGAATTCCCGAAGCCCTCATTGAGGTGATCTCCAAGGAGGTAAGGAGAATGTTGAGCCTGGGCGTCATCGAGGAATCTAAGAGTGGCTGGTCCAGCCCGATTGTTCTTATCCCTAAGCCAGAAGGAGAATGGCGGTTCTGTAACGATTACTGGAAGCTAAACTACGTGTCCAAGTTTGACGCCTACCCAATGCCCCGGGTCGATGAGCTTATTAAGAGGCTGGGGACTGCCAGGTACATCACTACCCTGGACCTAACAAAAGGGTAGTGGCAGATTCGCCTGGCCCCAGGGGCCAAGAATAAAACTGCCTTCTCTACACCCGAGGGGTGTTTTCAATACACTAGGATGCCATTCGGGCTACAGGGAGCCCCAGCTACCTTCCAGAGAGCCATGGACCGGATTCTGTGCTCACATAAAAAATACACTGCTGCTTACTTGGACGACATTGTGATTTTCAGCCCAGGTTGGGGACTCCTCCTGCAGAAGGTTCAGGCAGTGCTGGATGCATTCAGAAAAGTCGGGTTAACCATAAACCCAAGAAAATGCGCCATAGTGAAAGGAAGAGGTGAAAACTTGGGCTACGTGGTTGGAAGGGGCGAAATAAAACTGCAAATGAACAAGGTGGAGGCAATCCAGAATTGCCCCCAACCGGCCTCCAAGAAACCGGTATGGGCCTTTCTGGGTATCTTGGGGTATTACCGGCAGTTTATCACAAATTTCGCCACAATAGCGGCACTCCTAACCGACTTACTTAGAATTACAAAGACGGCGATGGCGAAGTGGTCTTCTGAGGCAGAGAGAGCATTCCAGGAGCTGAAACGCGCCCTTTTTAACCAGCCGGTCTTGATAGCACCTGACTTCCAGAAAGAGTTTGTACTCCAGACGGACGCCTCAGACTTCGGCATAGGAGCCATCTTATCGCAGGAGGAAAATGCCTGAGCAAAAAACTCTCCGTCTGCGAAAATAACTATGCAATCGTGGAAAAGGAGTGCCTGGCCGTCAAGTGGGCGGTTGATACCCTTAAGTACTACCTATTAGGCCACAAATTCAGACTGGTCTCAGACCATGCCCCCCTGAGATGGATGAGGGAACCGATGGAAAAAAAAATGCCCGGGTGACCAGGTGGTTCCTGGACGTTTTTTGGTAGAGCACAGGCCCGGGAAACTGCATGCCAATGCCCTGTCCAGCATTCCCTGTCTAGTGAGTGAAGGTGCCAAATCCCCTGGCAGAGGGGGGGGGGGGGGGATGATATGTGACAAAGTCACTGGTAGTGTGTCAGAAGGGAGGTATGTGTCGCTGAGACTGTTAGCCTCTGTGATGTGAAAACATGCGAGTTCTCCTGCATGTTCGGTGCAGAAAGAGTTAATAGAACCACATATACAAGGGAATGTTTTCAGTGGATAAGGAAAGTGCAGGGAGGGAGGTTATCCACCATCCCTCCAATCAGGGGAATGTCTGTGCTTTAAATAGCCAGCCCTGACAGTCAGGGTGGTGTTCAGTACCTGGGGAAATTTTGTTCCAGGAAGGAGCTAGCACGGGCTGTGCTGAACCTGTGTGTGGCTAATTGTGAGTGGCCAGACCTTGGCCGAGATACGGACTGTGCTGCAAGGTTTGTATTTTGTTTTGTTTCTTTAGCCAAATGGGTTGTGTTTTCTTTATGGACTCCAGGGTAGTTTGACTGTTAAATAAACTAACCCTAAAATTGAAAGAGACTGTATCCCTTGTTTTACCTCTGCATACAGCTGAGCTTGTCGCTATACCACAATATATATATATATATAATCTCACGTCAAACCCCTGTTTGGCAGATATTTCCATGTAAAACCGAAAGTCCTGAAGGATGAAGGCATGGATCTCGATAAAAGCGTGCAGGGAGTTCCGGCCGTTGACTCACCTGTAGCTGCGCAGGACTGCGTGTGAGAGCAGCCAGCGTGTGACGTCACAGAGATGCAAGTGTAAGGAAGCCTCAGGGAGCCCTGTACTTTCCCTTACTCGTTTTGGAGATGAAGCAATCTCCTTCATCAGAGGCTACTGTGCAGTCATCTCTCCCTGGTAGTTACTGTATATGCAGTCTAATTGCATAGTGTGAATACATAATTACCATAGTGTATTTATCAATTCCGCTGCTCATAAAACATATACATTATGTGCTTTACTATATAAAAAACAAATCTTTATTCAAAATAAAACACTGATAAAGGGAACATATAAAATAGATCGAAAACAATTATTAAAAAAGGGGATAAAAGAAAATGAAGGATAATCTAGGACAGCACAGTGCCACCACACCACCTCTGCATGTCCATACACATTAAATATATTAAGTATATAAGTACACAAAACTGTGCACCCATTTAAAAGCAAACAATTCTACATTATGATTTAATCCACTGGGGACCAGCATATTTAACCCTAGAACGCATGACCACAAAAATCTACTTTTTCACATACCTGGGGCCTTTTAGGCCCGTGTGCAAATAACATGGAATAACTCAAACAAAAATGACAAACAACTATATACCTGAGGAATACCTAGAGTTTCAAAATTCGAACTAAAGAAATCTTGCAGAAAATAGAAAACAATTAACAGGGCGGGCCTGCGAGGCACCAGGTATGCGTTCTAATGTTAAATTAAAAATCCACCTGGATTCAGTGCGAGACAATAACATTAGGTGATTAACCCCCCTCCAATTGCTTGGAACATGTTCCAAACCAAAAATGGTAACATTCCTGCAAGATTGGTTATGTTTAAATAAGAAATGACGTGATAGGCTGTGTCCCTTAAATCCCTGTTTTATGTAATACATGTGTTCTCTGATATGTTCAGAAAGGGCACGTTTAGTTCTACCTACCTACATTTTCCCACATGGGCAAGTGATTGCATAAATGACCCTCTTTGTTTGGCAAGATATATATCCATTATTTGGAACAGTTTTTATTTTTCATGAATCCATAATCGCTTTAAAGAATTTTTTCTTACTTGAGGTATTTTTACAGCCATAACAGTGGTCACACCTGAAAAAAACCTGTGGTTGTATATAGGAAATGATTACCCCTCCCTCCCATAATTCTTGTTTATACATTATTACTCTGTTAATTATTATTGCGCATGGTTGGGGCTATAAGATTGCCCAAATTTTGTGCTTTGCGAAACACAAACTTATGCCTACTTGGGACCAGTTCCCCAATAATGGGGTCCTGTTTCAAAATAGGCCAAAATCTGCTCACAACTCTCTTAAAAGGGCCTGTCTGTGCATTATATTGTGTGATAATTGGAATGTTTATTAATTGATCCTGCACTGCTGTTACTTGTCTATTATAGTCCGTCCACAATTGTAACCTCTCGCCCTTTTGCACTCCTTTAGTTAGTTGCTCAGATAACAAGTTGTCTTTGGTTGAGACATTACTTCCTGAACTGCTACATTCAAGAGTCGCCGTTCGCATTCTCCATTTTGGAATTGTTTTAGAAAGTAAATTTCTTCATAGAAGTCTTTATCATAGGTCTAATTTCGGCATACCCTATTGAACTGGCTTTGGGGTATGTTAGCCAGCCACACCGGTAGATGACAGTTAGTGATATAAACTTAGTCCTAAGAGCATTGTTTTCAGTGAAGATGTTCAAATCCAAAAAGTTCAGACTAGAATTGTTGTGTGTTGGGGTAAATTTTAGATTAAATTCATTGTTATTGATTTCTTCCAGAAATTGATTCCCAGCATTTACAAATAAAAATGTCATCGATAAAACGCCGCCTGGTTGCCCTGTAGTATGCCCCCCAGGGTAGATGATATGTTGTACCCCCCCTTCTCCCCCCTTTCATGTACAGGTTGGCATAACTCATGGCGAACCTGGTCCCCCATAACTGGCGATACAATTGTTTGTCATAAACAAAATGAATATGTGATACTATAAAGCTTTTGCTTTGGTTTATGAACTCTTTGTTTGGATTGGTACTTCCCACATGCTGAGAGGAAGTATTGCGCCATTTCACACCCCTTGTCATGTTCAATGACCTTATAAAGTGAGCAGACCTCAAGGGTGCCCAAAATGTAGCCTTCCTTCCACTCCACGGTTTACAAAATCTGAATAATATGTTAAGTATTTTTAAGGTATCTTGAAAGTTGGGTCAAACACGGTTGCAAATGATGATCGACATATTTAGTTCAATTGGATGTTGAGCTTCTAATACCGAAATTAATTGGGCATCTGGGGGAGTTAGTACTATCCTTGTGTAATTTAAGAATACGATAGAGTACAGCCATTCTTGGTGTCTTATTGTAGATGTATTCAAATTCTTTTTTGTTAAGGATGCCATCTCGACGTCCTGCCGAGGCCAATATTTTTAATTTCACAATGTAAATACTGTTAGGTCCTTGTAAAATTTCTCGTATGTTTGTCCATCACTGGACGAATAACGATGCTCTGATTTTCTTGTAATGAGATAATGACACCTTTGGACAAAACATAACAGCAGCAAGTGGTAGTTACCCCCCTGTTGATGTAAGTAATAGCTTGATACAGTCACTGTCCTTGTAAGGCTATGTTCACACATGATTTTTTCTGCGTCGATTTTCTGCAGCAAAACCTTATCTCTTGCCAGGAAGTTGTTCAGGATTTTTGTTGCTGTTTTCATTCATTTTCACAAGGGTATGTAACTATCCACCCATATTAACAATTCTCTATCAAAAAACATTTTTTTCCATAAAAAGGCTATCTAAGAGCAATCCGGAACCCAAATAACAACAAAAATCTGTCACAGATACCCATCCTGAGGCAATTACTCTGAGTAGTGCCCCACGTATAACTAAGAAGCAACCAAAAAATCCCCCTAGGAAAGGCAGTATTGAGGTTAGAACTAGCAAAAGGAATATCAAATCTAAGGGATTGTTTACCAATAACTCTAAAAAAGCCATAACTAACTCAATAAGGATTTTTTCGGGTTGATCCACACAACCCAGCAAAATGAGAAGAAAGGATAAAAAGAACAATATAAACATATTGGGATCCTATCAGTGCAATGGAAAAAATTGGTTCTGTTGCAAGTTTATGGGACATGGTGTGAAAATGTTTTCCTCTAGATCCACGGGGGAAATCTTTTCAATCAAAGATTTTCTCCATTACAATATGAATTTTGCAATTTATTTGTTAGAATGTGAATGCAAATTGCAGTATGTGGGTCACAGTATTCAGGCCATTCACAACAGAATGAATGGACACAGGCATAACATCAGAAATGGAATCATATGTCATAGCCTTTCGAGGCATTTTTTAGTTGAACACAATAAAGATCCTGCTAATTTGAATAGGATTAGAATGTGTAGTGTTTTTTTTTTTTTTTTCCCTATTTGGACATTTCCCTGTCCCTTCCTTTTCCCTTCCCTTCTTTTAGTAATTTTCTTATAGAGGATCATAATATTTAAGGTCATAGATCTCAATTATTATTTTTTTAATTAATTTATTCATTTTATATATTATGTTGTAGTAACATTTTCGTAAAACTCTTGTCATATTGTTTAAATGATATGTAGTTTAGCGATTACTATATTCATGTAATAAGGAGGTCTGTATCTTTAAAGGGGTTGTCCACTACTTTTACATTGATGCCCTATCCGAAGGATAGGGCATCAATGTATGATCGGCCGGGGTCCCGCACGCGGCACCCCTGCCAATCAGCTGTTATCGGCAGCGGTCGCCGGCCGGAAGTGCTCACCTGCGGGGCTCCGCTGTCTAGTGTTAGTGGCCACCGCAGTGTACTGCACATCCGCCTCCTATTCAATTGAATGGGGGTCGGATGTGCAGTACACCGCGACGGCCACTAACCTTTGGATAGGGCATCAATGTAAAAGTAGTGGACAACTACTTTTAAGTTCAGGGCTTCTAGTGAGATTCAGTTCACAGCTGACAACTAATTGATGTGAGCACCTGTGAAGGTGTATATAAAGGGTTTGTGTGTATAATGATTTTATATTTTGCCTGAAGAGGCCGGAACAGCCTCGAAACGCGTAGCAAATAAACGTCTTCTAAGTATCACTCCTTCCATGGCATTGATATATCTTGGCAGCGCTATTGAACACCCAGCTCTACCTCATCTTGATTAAACAGGAAAAAGAGAAGGGGAGGAAGGGGCAGTGGTTGCACTAAAAAAGCAGCCAAAACTAATGAGGATCAGAAAATGTATAACCTCAGCCAATATGACCTTAGTAAAGAAGAAGAATCCTTTTTACGTAGGGGTCTTAAATTTCCTCCTACTTTTAATTCCTTTGATGCCTTTATAAGTGTTAAACAATTTACACGTAAACTGGCCCTAAAAAGGTTCTTTCTGAAACATCCCGACAAGATTGCGAACAGCTCTAATTCAGCTCCTTCAGAATATATTCATACAGCACTCGCACAAAAGTTCAAGTTCAATACTGTTAATGAGTATTCTGTAGCTTTCAAAACCTTTGAAACAATGTTGATTAGCGAACTTCTCCAAATTTATCAACAACAATAAGTACAAACATTCAAAGGCAGCCACCATAAAACCTAATCTTAACTCAAAGGAACGTAAAGCTATAATCTCATTACAAGTAAATCAGAGCATCGTTATCTGTCCAGCGGATAAAGGTGGCAGTATCGTCATGGACGATGCAGCTTACCATGCGGAATGCATATGATTATTAAACAATGGAAAAACGTACAAGAAACTTTGCTAGAAGCCTACCAGTATTTATATTGTGGAATTAGGAATATTGGCCTCAGCAGGACATTGAGATGGTATCCTTAAAAAAAAAAAAAAAAAATATTTAAATATGTCTACAATAAGACACCAAGAATGGTTGTATTCTATTCCTAATCCCCAGACGCCCAATTATTTCCGGTATTGGTGGCTTAGCATCCAATTTATCTAGATATGTTGATTATCATTTGCAACCATGTGTGACCCAACTTCCGGCATACTTTAAAGCTATAAAACATATTATTCAGATTTTGCAAACTGTGGCGTGGACGGAAGGCTATATTTTGCGCATTCTTGAGGTCTGTTCACTTTATACGGTCATTGAACATGACAAGGGCTGCGAAATGGCGCAATACTTCCTTTCAGCATGTGGGAAGTACCAATCCAAACACTTAGAGTTCATAAACCAAAGCATACTCTTTACATTATCACATAATCATTTTGTTAATGACACAGCTGTACCGCCATTTGTGGGGGACCGCCATGGGGACCATGTTTTCCCCAAGTTATGCCAACCTGTACATGAAGGGGTGGGAACGACATACCATCTACCCTAGGGCATACTACAGGGTGACCTGGCCCTAAGGCGGCGTTTTATTGTTGACATCATTTTTATTAAAGGCTCGGAAAAGTCTCAATCAATTACTGAAAGAAATCGATATCAATGAATTCCTTCTAAAATTTACCCCAACACACAGCAATTCTAATGTGAACTTTTTTGGATTTGAATATCTTCATTGAAAACAATGCTCTTTGCACTAAGTCTATATCACTAACTGTCATCTACCGGTGTGCCTGGCTAACATACCCCAAAGCCAGTTCACTAGGGTACGCCGAAATTGCACCTATGATCAAGACTTCTATGAAGAAGTTGACTTTTTAAAACAACAATTCCAAAATGGAGGATACGAAAAGGGACTCTTGAATGTGTAGCGGTTCAGGAAGTAATGTCTCAACCAAGAGACAACTTGTTATCTGAGCAACTAACTAAATTAGTGCAAAAGGGCGAGAGGTTACAAATGCGGGCAGACTATAATAGACAAGTTACAGCAATGTAGCATCAATTAATAAATATTCCAATCATCACCCAATATAATGCACAGACAGGCCCTTTTAAGAGAGTTGTGAGCAGATTTTGGCCTATTTTGAGACAGGACTCCATTATTGGGGAACTGGTCCCAAGTAGGCCTAAGTTTGTGTTTCACAAAGCTCAAAATTTGGGCAATCTTATAGCCCCAACCGTGCGCAATAATAATTAACAGAGTAATAATGTACAAACGAATTATGGGAGGGAGGGGTAATCATTTCCTATATACACCCACAGGTTTTTTCAGGTGTGGCCACTGTTATGGCTGTAAAAATACCTCAAGTAAGAAAAAATCTTTTAAAGAGGTTATGGATCCAGGAAAAACAAAAACTTTTTTCCAATTAATGGATATATATCTTGCCAGACAAAGAGTGTCATTTACGCAATCATTTGTCCTTGTGGGAAATTGTAGTAAGGTAGAACTAAACGTGCCCTTTCTGAACATATCAGAGAACACATGTATTACATAAAACAGGGATTTAAGGGACACAGCCTATCACGTCATTTCTTATTTAAACATAACCAATCTTGCAGAAATGTTACCTTTTTTGGTTTGGAACGTGTTCCAAGCAATTGGAGGGGGGGGGGGGTAATCAACTAATGGAATTGTCTCGCACTGAATCCAGATGGATTTTTAATTTAAATACGCTGGTCCCCAGTGGATTAAATCAAGATATAGAGTTGTTTGCTGTTTAATGGGTGTACAGTTTTGTGTACTAATATACTTAATATATTTAATTTGTGTATGGACATAAAGAGGTGGTGTGGTGGCACTGTGCATCTGTCCTCTTGTTTATCCTTCCTTTTCTTTTATCCCCTTTTTTAATGTTTCCTTCTATTTTATATGTTCTTTTTATCAGTGTTTTATTTTGAATAAAGACTTATATATATTACAGCACATAAGGTATATGTTTAATGAACAGCAGAATTGCTAAATACATTATGTATTCACGTATTCACGCTATGCAATTAGACTGCAGGCCATATAACTACCAGGGAGAGATGACTGCACAGTACCCTCTGATGAAGGAGATTGCTCCATCTTCAAAACACGTAAGGGAAAGTACTGGGCTCCCTGAGGCTTCCTTAGACTTGCATCCTTGTGACGTCACACGCCGTTTGCTCCCACACGCAGTCCTGCACAGCTACCGGAGGTCTGAAGGGGGCCTAAAAATTTGGCCAAAATGATGGGAACAGTGCTAAAATGATATGGGAACTCTGTGGGGAGATCCCTGGAAGCATCTCTGACTCCCAGGTCACTGCTGTGAACAATGTTATCAAGACACTTATGCCACTTTTATGGACTCCCAATAAAACATACAAAAGGAAACAAAAATGGATTTTCTTGGAAAAAATGTTAAAGAACATCTTTTCCAGGGTAATGACTTGTATATAAGGCAAAATAAATAACCCTCCAAAAAATGCTTCTCCACACCATAGGCTATGTTCACACGTAGCGTTTTTGATGCTTTTTTGCATTGCTCTCGATGGGGGAAAAATACATTCACTGGTGAACGTAATTTTAACATTTTACTACCTTATCTGGCCATGTCGTGTGTGAGACATGATCAGACACATTCATACAGTGCTAAAATGACATGGGAACAGCATGGGGGAGATCCTTGGAAACATCTCTACTTCCCCAGTCACTACCTAAAACCGTGGTCATCAGAAGTGATCCTATATTACTGCGGTAATAATACAGATATTTTTGGCAACGCGACAAATATTAAACTCCATTTAAAATGGGTAAGGCGCGTGGCAAGGGACAGGGAAGTGGACGTGATGTTGATGGTGCACGTTGAGGCCGAGGCCATGGGCAAGATGAAACTGCCTGCTGAGGGAGCACAACAAGCACCCACATCATGTCAACCTAGCTTCCTGTCCCACTTTCTAGGGGGTCGCGGAATACTACTGTTGAAGCCAGAACAATGTAAAAAGGTTGTAGGTTTGATAGCAGATAATGCTTCCAGTCAGTTTGCAACCACCACCACCCTGTCTTCCACATAGTACAGTCTCAGTAGCCGTGAGTCTGGACCACATTATTATTATTTATTATTTTAGTGCCATTTATTCCATGGAACTTTACATGTGAAAAAGGGGTATAAGTAGCAAAAACAATTTCAATAATCTTGAACAAAAACGCTTCCAAACACATGCCATCATCATATAGGCAGTCCAGAATTGTTTAAAGGCATAGTAATCTTAGTGTATGTAAACTTTTCACATTGCAGTAAGTAATAAAATACTTTAAAACATTCTTTCTCTCATTATTCTGGCATTTGGCAAATTTTAAAAATGATGGTAATCCTAATTGACCTAAAACGGGAAAGGTTTATTCTGATTTCATGACAGATGTTGAGAAAAACATACATATGTGTCTTTTTTATATTGTGTATGTCAACTTCTGGTTTCAACTGTATATGTCATAGGGGTAATTTTATGCTCACTAGGGTATTTTATGTACACCAAACAGTTTACCATTTTCTTTTATTTCTTTCATTAATCACCGCATTGGCAACATAACTGGGTTGGTTTTAGTTATTACTCTGTTTCTTTAGCGTTGTATTAGCTTTTGTGCATTGTGTGGCTGTATCATTTGTACTATTTGGAGGCAATTATTTGTGGGAATACTCAATTGATTATCAGTCCTTCACTTTTCTGTAGTTTTTTTTTTTTTTTTTTTAACTTCAATTGCTTTTTCTACAGATCTTTTCCTCCAACAGTCTATTACTGATATTTATCAGTGGTGTGTATCCATCAACATTCTAGCGCAGTGGTTATTTACAGTTTTTCTTTTGTATCAAGCTATTACATCAACAGGGGTGTAACTCCCACTTCCTGCTGTTATGTTTTGTCAAACGTGCGCCAGTAAGCACGCGTGTTGTTTTATTTTATTAACACCTTTACCCCCGAAGGCTGTTTGCACAATAATGACCAGGCCATTTTTTACAATTCTGACCAATGCCACTTTGAGGTAATAACTCTGGAACGCTTCAATTAATCCCATCGATTCTGAGATAGTTTTTTGTGACATCATGATAGTGGTAAAGTGTATTTGATATGACTGGCATTTATTTGTCAATAAAATCTGAAATTAGGCGAATATTTTCAACCTTTGAATTTTCATGCCCTTAAATCAGAGAGATATGTCAGACAAAATAGTTAATAAATAACATTTCCCACATGTCTACTTTTACATCACCACAATTTTGGAACCAATTTTTTTTTTTTGTTATGAAGTTATAAGGGTTAAAAGTTGACCAGCGATTTCTAATTTTTCCAACAAAATTTACAAAACCATTTTTTTAGGAACCACATCACATTTGAAGTGACTTTGCCTTTATGACAGAAAAAACAAATTGACACCATTCTAAAAACTGCACCCCTCAAGGTGCGCAAAACCACATTTAAGAAGTTTATTAACCCTTCAGGTGCTTCACATGAATTTTTGGAATGTGGAAGGAAAAAATGAACATTTTAACTTTTTTTTTCACAACAATTTACTTTAGACCCAAACTTTATTTTCGCAAGGGTAACAGGAAAAATAGACCACAAAATTTGTTGTGCAATTTCTCCTGAGTACACCGATACCCCATATGTGGGGAAAAACCACTATTTGGGCGCACGGAAGGGAAGGAGTACCATTTGACTTTTTGAATGTAAATTTGCTTGAATAATTAGCGGACGCCATGTCGCGTTTGGGGCCCCTACTGTGCCTAAATAGTGTAAACCTCCCCCAACAAGTGACTCCATTTTGGAAACTAGACCCCTCAATGAACTTATGTAGATGTGTGTTGAGCATTTTGAACCCCAAGCGTTTCACAAAATTTTATAATGTAGAGCCGTGGAAATAAAAAAAATCACTTTATTTCCACAAAAATGATTTTTAGCCCCAATTTTTTTTATTTTCACAAGGGTAACAGGAGAAATTAAACCCCAAAATTTGTTGTGCCATTTCTCCTGAGCACGCAGATACCCCATATATGGTCGAATACTTTTGAGGCACAGTGTAAAGCTCAGAAGGGAAGAAGTGCCATATTGGAGTTCATATTTTGCTGTGCTGGTTTGACAGTGCCATGTCACATTGGCAGAGCCCCTAAGGTGCCAGAACAGCAGAACCCCCCACCCTTCATTAGAGACCCCATTTACAAACTACACCTCTCAATGAATTCATCTAGGGGTGCAATGAGCATGTTGACACCACATGTGCCTCACAGAATTTTACACCATTGGGCGGTGAAGAAAGAAAGAATAATTAAATTTTTACCACCTAAATTTTGTTTTAGCCCCAGATTTTACATTTTCACACTGGGGAATGGGTAAAAATGGCACCAAAATTTGTCATACAATTTTTTGCTGAATGTAGAAATGCCCCATATATGGCTGTACAGTACTGCTTAGCCTCACAGCGAGACTGTAGGGATGGAGCGCTGTCTGCCTCCTGGAGTGCAGCCTTTCCTAGAATAGTATGCAGACTCCATATACACAGCTTCTATGTAATTCAGATGAACTCCCGAGGGATCCATTCACTGTAATGAGGCAGCAGAGTTAGGCCTCTTTCACACATTGCTCATTTTCTGTTAGTACAATAAACCTCATTTCAAGGCAGAAACATTACTGTGTCCAACAGTTATTACATATATCAAACTGAAATAGCTGTTGCAAAAACACCAATTTTGATAAAACAATAAGCTTAAGATTAATAGGGGTGCCCAAACTTTTTCATATAACTGTATGTATGATGCAGTCTGCTCAACCATGTATTTAATCCTAACACAAATGATTGGATTACATACATGGCTATGCAGATTTATCAAACATGATAGGATTAGAAACACAAACTGTATCAAACATGTCTGCTTAGACATGTATCTTTTCTTATTGTGTGATGCAGTTTGCTAAGCTGTGTAATCCGATCTCGTGTGACACGATTAGATAAATGGCTCAGCAGACTGTAAGGCTATGTGCCCACGATGCAGAAATGCTCCGGATTTTTCCTCAGCGTTTCTGCATCTCCCTGGCAGAAAAAACGCATACGGATTTTACATGTGTTTTTCCTGCCAGGGACAAGCGGACGTGAAGCGTTTTTGCATGTATTTCCGCATGCGGGTTGTCAAGCTCTTTCCAAGCGATTTTAGCATCACTTGGAAAGTGCTCGGCAACTTGGTCGCACTATATAAATCCATGCAAGCGGCATGGATTTAAATAGTGTGACCACAAGAATGGTAAAAAAATAAATATTATGCTTACCTTCTGATGGCCCCCAGTGTCCATGTCTTGGCTTCCCGGCAGCTTACGGTGGACTAAAAGGACCTGCCATGCTGTCATTTAGTCATGTGACCGGTCGGCCGACGTCAGCGGTCGCGTGACCCATCATATGACTAAATGACGTCACTGCAGGTCCTTTAGTCTACCGCGAGTTGCCGGCAAGCCAAGACAAGGACACTGGGGGCCATCAGAAGGTAAGTATAATATTTTTTTTATTTTTTATACTGGTACTATGGTACCCGGGTCCGGAGGAGAGTCTCCTCTTCTCCAAACCCGGGTACCATCCGCACATTGAACCGAATGTTATCCACATGTACAGATGCAGTGATGCGGATGACATGCGGTCCAATGCAAGTCAATGGCGGCAAAAAGACGCCACCATTACTAACAGCGTAGTAAAGGTTTACAATGCTTTTTCATTAAAGACACGGCCAGAATAAAGTATTTTATTGAAATAAAGTTACACATGGTTTAATAATTTTTTTACTGTTCTCTCAATCCCCAATGCCCTCGTCTCCTGAAAAAAAATATAAAAAAACAACCATATCCCTTACCTGTCCGCCGTCATGATGTAATCCAGATTGTCCCATGGTGATCCGGGTCACTTTTACAGCAGCCACATCAATCACTGGTGTAACTGCTGTAGAAGACAGCACTGTACACTGACAGAAGTGTAATCACTTCTGTTAGTGTATAGTGCTGTGCTGCAGGCTGAGGTCATGTGAGTTCATCAGCTGAAGATCAGCTGATGAGCTCTGGTGACCTCATACTGCCTCAGTACTGCGTGAGAATATTCCCACACAGCACTGGTGCCATAAACTGAGGTCCCGGTGCTCGTCAGCTGATCTTTAGCTGATGAACTCACTTGACCTCAGCCGGCAGCAGCAATGTACACTGCTGGGACCGACCGCGCTCCTGTCAGTGCACCGCCGGGAAGATCGCAACGTCGGAGGACACCAGGAGACACAGGACAGGTAAGGATAAAAGGTGTTTTTTATTTTGATAATGATTTTTCTTTTTTATTTTTTTCCCCGCGCACATCCCTGGCTCGGCTGAGGAGACTTCTTCTCCCCTCAGCCGTGCCGCTCTCACTGTTATCAGCGGGAGCGGCGGTCAGTTGATGGGAGAAGTAGTCTTCTTCCCCGACCCTGGGTACCATTCTTGCAGCGTTTTTGCAGTGTATTTGACCCGTTGATTTCAACTGAGTCAATCAAATATGCAGCAAACAACCGCAGTAGATCCGAAAATATATTTATACCTGCGGGTTTGCTGCTGTTAAGTTGAAGTCAATGGGCGGGAAACGCTGCATTTACGCTATGTTCAATGGACATGCTGCACTTTTCACCACAATGACAATCCTGAGTGGAAAATTCCGTACAGCACATCAGGATTGTCATTGCATTAGCTGCCAGACGGATTACACAACATTTTTGATGCATTTCCATTCAGAAAAAAAGCAGTGAAAACGCATCAAAAGCGCACAGTGTGCACTTAACTGTATTCCTTACACAGAGCACATTTATAAAAGTAGGTACCCTGTAGAATGTAGGCCCGCAAGAGCAGGGTCCTCTTCCCTCTGTACCAGTCTATCTTTGTTAGTTTATTTACTGTAAGTGATATCTGTATTTGGTATGTAACCCCTTCTTATGTACAGCACCATGGAATCAGTGGCGCTATATAAATAAATAATGATGCAATTGTAATTAGGATTACCGTATTTTTCGGACTATAAGACGCACTTTTTTTCTCAAATTTTGGAGGAAAGTGGGGGGTGCTTCTTATAGTCCGAATATACTATATTGTTGCTTTGGATGGTGGGAGGAGCGAGTGTTACGCAAGGTGTGGGAAATACTTGGTGCTTCCCAAAGGGAAGAGGGAAAGGGTGCCCAGACTCTAGGGAAAGGGAG